>NC_137223.1:6445000-7045000 GCF_949987685.1 Ammodytes marinus | reverse complement strand
TGCATTTGCTTAATATCTTTAACATTCCAAAATAGAGCTGAGGATTTACAATCAATGATCATTTATCATCTTTTATATATTTTTCATGCCCTGCTCTTCTATCTCTTCCCTTATTGAATGAGGCTGTGGCCCGGAGTAGTACGACACCCCTTTCAGCTCCTCTGAGAGCTCTCCTGAGATGATGATGAAAGGACTTGTCTAATGGGATTACACATCGCGATAAGTGCTCAGAGCCCGGTGGTTCATCACACCTCCCTCTCTCCCTGCATCGCTGCATTTCAAAGAGTGGCATTGATCGGCAGTAGCATATCTTGGACATTGAGGTTTGGAGAGGTGCTTTGTTGGCAGGGTTGTGTTTTGGTTGATTGCTCATGTTACTGATCATCTGCTGCTAAATTGGCATGGGTTAACCTTTATAGCCCTATACCTATATATTTTTTTATTATATTTGTTTTGAAGAAGAAGTTGTCCAGGTTTTGATTTGTGCATTGGAAACAAATCTCCCTTTAACCCGAGCAGCAGCAGGGCAGACTGAAATGATGATGTCATGAGATTAATCCTGGAGCATGCTCAATAAGCCGTTAATAATGGACCAAGCCACAGTAAACTATAAGAGCACACGTGGTGAATTCTCTAAAATACAAGGACATTTTCTGAGTCACACCTGAAAAGCCCTACTTCAAAATAAATCAGTTTTTCTTACTTATCATTCTTTTATCAATAGATTCATGACCCTAAATTCACCATTCTCATTACTCATTCTTTTTGTCCATTATTTCAGGAGACATCACACCTAAATAATAGAAAGATTAATATACAAATTCTTGGTCCATAGATAATTTCATGGTTTGCCTAAACACATTTAAGATTAATGTAATATTTCAAACCCGTTCATGTCAAGTAGCCCACAAAATCATTAACTATTTCCATAGTAACAATGCATTAGTATCACCGGATCAAATTTGTATGTATCCGTATGACTTTACTGTTGAAAATCACACGATCAATATCTGTTTTTGGGTTCATTCTCTCAACAAGTAAGAAATGTGTTGTTTTGCCATCACAGGCAAGGTTTTTTCTGTAATTAACTCTGTTCTATCTTCTTCTCCCGTTCTCTCTCTATCACTTTCTCTCCGACACTCACTCATAGAATACACACACACACACACGCACACACACACACACACACACACACACACACACACACACACACACACACACACACACACACACACACACACACACACACACACACACACACACACACACACACACACACACACACACACACACACACACACACACACACACACACACACACACACTCTTACAGTGGAACCAGCTGGCATTAGAAGATATCTGGCACACTATTGGTCCTGATGTCTCAACGGAAAGGAAGATGCCTTTTGATTGGACTGCAGGTGGCAGTGCATGCGGACCAGGAAGCTGCTGTCTTGTGTGCAGAAGTGAAAAGGCTCGGGCTACACATACACCAGACACATACAGTATGCGCTGACATCATCTGCATCATCATCATCAGGGGAGGAGCTTCACTGAATGTGAGGATTGCACACTGCTACTGCAACAGGGATGACTTGGAAAGAGAAACACAGCAACATGGACACGCTTCAGTCTTCATAACCGGCATACAGTCAGTGAGAAAACACAGTATTACTGCATCTCCATCTGATCACAGCATGAGAGCATTGCCAAGGTGACGCACTGGAGTTCGGACGTGACTTTTGCTGACCTGAGGACAGCGGCATGGCATCACCCAGGCACTACGGTCGGGATATTGCCAACGTGATGCAGAAGCTGCAAGGTAGGAGTAAAATGCTTACTCACTCACACCCCTCCACCTCGGTTTGCAGCGTTTTTAGAGGTGACCTAGTGCTTGGCATGACACGGCAAAACAGTACGAGATGAAGACACTTGGGTTAACTTAAACAATTACAAATCTTAAATGCATCTTTTTCTTTCCTCTCCTGAACCTGTATGTCTTATCTGTGGCGTGTTGGATTTCCAGTTGATGAGGCTTCTAAATGTGTGGGATGGGAAGGACATAAAGCAATGTCACAGCATGCAGTACTAAGTTATAATCTCAGTAATGTTTCCTCTAACATTCAGGTGCTGTCAGTGCTTTAGTTTCATTTTTTCCCCCCCATGATTGTGAGTAGAGATGGAGATGCATTCAGCTGTCAGTCTGTGCATAGAACTATGCAGTAAATGGCCAATTAAATGCCATACAAATGACTGGTGATTAATATTTTTTTGTGAAAAATGAAACGACTAGAGCTAATGAGATTAAGGGAGCCTAGGGAGTTGACATCATATTATTGCATTGTTCGAGTACATTTTTACTGATTGACTGTCTGTTTATCTGTGCACATGCTTGCTGTCTGTGTGTTTCATGTGGTGTGTGCTTGCTTGCATGTGCACACACTCATATAGTACAGTATGTGTATGTATGCGTTGCTGTATGCGGATGGACTGGGAAGCAGACAATAGTGACGCTAATCCCCAGAGAAGATGACAGGATGAAGTTTTTTCCCCTTCTTAACTCTGCTGTAGTAGCAGGACTGTCTTATTGTAGACAGTCACATTCTTGTTTTTACACTGTATTTGCACCAGATGTCAGTCTTTTCCCCCTTTCCAGATAATGCGGGTGTATCTGTTTTGATCAACTTGACAAGCCTCTGCTGTAAAGCGGCGTATCTCTGTGTAGGCGAAACAGCACACTGACTGGATCAGACTGATGAGACTTGCAAAGTAAAGCGAGGAAAGTCAGGTGACACCAGAGCCGAGATCCAATATGGCAGCCCCCTGTGTGGCTTCTGAGGTGGCAGTTTCTGTGAAAGCTGAGCGCAGCATCACCAGCCACGTGGCTCCCCTCCGAATCACAGTGTGCAGGTGTGGGTGCACACTTTGAATTCCGACTGTTTTCTACGAATGATCTCATTTTAGAAGTGTCCCCTTATGCTGTCTCTCTGTGCAAGGGCAGATTGATATGTTAATATGTGTCGGGATGGTGTAAAATCATTCCATTATTTGTATAGGAAGGAACACTTAACTCTTCAAAAATGAAGGAATTCTTTTTTGGCGTTTCAAGAAATCATTGCAAAGTAACAAGGTATACCTGTAGTGAATATGCAGCCATTAGGGAGCTGCTGCTTATAGCTACATCCAGGAGTCTCATTCAACACTACAAGGAAGTTAATGACATGAGCTCTGAATAATGCAGTTGTTCACAGGTGTGGCTTGTTCCAAAAATACCCTTCTGAATCCTCTTGCCATTTGAAGTGGTGGTGGGTGGGGTAAAACCTTTATGTTATTACACCAAACAGACCTTTTGGAAACTGTTGCTTTGTTGTTTGTGTCTTGTGGCACATAGCCAGTGGCTTGTAGCTTTGTGTAGATATACAGTATGTCGTGTATAATAAGTCCATGTGTGAATGGATTTAATGGGACATATTCAGCATCTCATTTGACGAGATTTTATTTGATATGTTGCCATCATAGACTTTTTAAAATGCCATCCATCATCTCCAGGGAGACGAGCGCTGAACCTGTGATGGTAACATCAAGATGTTTTTTGTCAGAATCAAAGAGAAACAATTATGTATTTTATTAGTGTCAACATTAAAAGACTCATAGCATAAGAGGAACATAACAGAACACAAGTATGTTTTTCCTTGTCTTTGGTATCATGCTGTGTTTCTACATACCGTTAGGTCACGAGTGTTGTCCTATTACAGCTCTTCATGAAATACATTTTGCCTTTGTTAAGGGAAGCTTGCTTTCCATTTCTCATGGTTGCAGGAATTATGTCGCTCCAGTGGGATATTTTTTTAGGAAATTTGTTATGTTGATGTGTTAAGTTCAATTTCTTTTGGGGGGGGGGGGGGGGGACTTTATTGTAATCTTAATTTCTTACCTACAGAGAGTTAAATATATGTAATCTAATAGCATTTGTATGTCTTTCAAAGCCTGATTAGATTAGCGTATTTTATTCTTTCTCTCAAGAGGGAACAACATTCTCAAATTAGCCACGTTTCACAAACCACCAGATACCATGAAATGAAATACACTCCCCACAGGCTCAATTTGGAAGCAGTTAGAAACCGCTCAATGCAACATCAAAAACAATCCAAACTTTTGCCCCAGTTTTGGGGGCCTGTGTTTTCCTTCTTTCAACCGTCTCTTTTGGTGTACCTCTTTCTGTGGCCCAGAGAAAAACAGCAATTAGTGACACCATATGGCGGAGAGGCTGCTTTGAACACCTCCCAGCCTGAACTCCTCCATATGCTGTGGAATTTGCCTGTTTGTTGTCTCTCCTTAATGAGAAAAGCTACCGTTTTTCCCTATTTCAATTTTCTCACCTGTTTTTCGCTGTCGTAGGCGGCAGAGGCCCACATTCCTGCCCACGCCTCTGGGTTTTACCGTCTGCTAGCTAGCCCATCAAGCGAGAGGGACAAGTCTGCTAAGTCTCATTGTTTTGGGAGCACCTGTGTTGAGTTTTCTGTGTATAGGCTCTGTGTGTAATCCTGTATTGGCCATTTGCCTGTGATCAAATCATACAGATGGGGATTGCTGCAGATTGAGCTTCTTAGTCAACTCGGGCTTTTCGGGTTGTCTTATGCAAAACATAGTGACATAGTGACATTCTGGTATAAAGACACCCTTTTTCTAATGTCATTCTGGTCAAGGCAGATGCCGAGCAGGAAATAAGCAAGAGGATAAGGGGCAAGGGAAACAGAGCCCATCTGGAAGACACGAATGCCACACTGAGAAAATTGGACGGATAAAAATAGGGATGGGAGAGGCAGCGGGAAAAACAAGAAAACTAGACTGGACAAACAGGAGGGAGAGAGAGAGAGAGCCCACACACCGGTTTTTAAGCTCAGGATTGCTAGCGGGACTGGCACAGATCTTCTGGTTGGCACAGGGCCAGGGTGACATCCTGTTGCCAGGGGCGACATTATGGTTCGGCCGCAGCCAAGAAAAGGCCCAAGCAGACGGTCACCTTGAGCCATGCCAGCCTCCTGTTTAGTTCTGACACCACCATTTATCGTCAGTGGCTCTGGATACCGCGGTTTTCACACTCACACACACGCCCACGCTCACACTCCGAAACAAACACTTGGTGTTAAAAATAGATGTGATGCATCTTTCTTTCTCCCCTGCCCTTTCATACCACTGGGAGTCAGCAGTTTAGCTGAGCGCTTAAACAGACGACGGAACGAGTTTTCAAGGCCGCCGGATTATTTACAAGAAGCCATCACTCTGTTGTAGCCTCAGAACTGTGGCAGTGGGGCTAGAGCACAAGACGTTATTTATTCTGCTGCTTCTTCTCCCTGTCTATCCAGATTGTGTTTATGACCCGTTGCCATAGTGCCGGTCGCATGACAGCCAGCACAAGCTTTTTATGCCCTATGGGCTTATTGGCCATGTCTGGTCCAGTGTCTGCTTCTATAAGAGAACATTATGGTTGATAAAAGGTGTGTGTTTGTGTGTGTAATTGTGTGTGTGTGTGTATGCATGTGTGCGTGTGTGTAGTATGAGGTATTTGTCCATGCTAGTTTCTAAGTGACAGTTTATATTGCAGATCAGATTATAATCTCTTTGAACCTGTCAGTCAGCGAGGGTTTGAGTGACATATCACAAGATTAGGTCACTGGGGTCCCGCCCGTACAATATGGTGGCTGGGCCTGCCCTCTTTCAAAGTTCTCACCTTCATGAAGGTCAAGGTGTATTTAAGCGAAACAAAAATATCAAACACAAGCATCTTTTTTTCTGTAACTCAAACCAGGGAGGAAGGAAATGACAAGAACTCTGGGTCTATTGATTCTTCTTTCTTCCCTTTGGCATTTCTTTGTTAACGAGTCTGCCAAGCTGTCTGTTGATTTAGTTGAACAAATTGCTTGAAATGTTATGCAACACAAGCTGCATTTAATCAAACCGACAGAACGAGAAAGACTCTCTGCTTAAAGGAGTTTACAGGACCTTTGCAATGAAAGGTACCGTTGATCCAGGCCAGTTAGGGGCCATTACATTCCATGTGGAGCAAAATAGCAGCTTCAGGCCAATCTGATCAGTATGATACAGTTCCCTTCAGCATTTCTATAACATCTCTGATTCCGTCTGTCAGATTGAGGCCAGATAGTTTTGATGGACGTCCGGAACAATGTCCTCACAGATAAAATCCTTACACCGACCCGGGCTTGTGACCCCGAGACACATTCAGCCTCTGTCCGTAATACTCTGAGTCTCATGCGTGCCCTTATCTTTCACCTGCAGACGCCTCTGTCCACCTGTCACAATGGGATTGGTAGGTGGAGAATTCGGCCTCTGGCGGTCCATTTAGCACTTGAAGGTCTTTGGAATAGAGGTCAGATGGTGATGCCCGACCTGCCCTCTCTGAGAGGTCACGCGGCATTAAAATGAGACGATTTCAGCATACAGTACCTGAGTTAGCTGTGAAATAAGTCATTCCCAGTTTTAATCTGCTTGGTGCGCCAGATGGCCTGGATTTATCACAGCAGCGGTTGATATGTTCAAATAATCTGTCACTCGCATGAAAAGAGCGTTGACTTTTAAAGTACACCTGAGCTTCTCTGAACCTGCACTCATTTTATGATCCATTCTTATGAAGAGCTAACTTATGTGGTACAGATCTATGCAGAATTAGGCACTTTCTGAGCTATTTGCTTATGTAGTGTCATTGTTTACTACTCCTGGATTTAATCATCATGTTCTCATGTTCCTGAAGGGAGGGGGCCCATCATCCATTTTTTATTTACCCTCAATGGAAAACAAAGCAATGGAATGTCTGCTTGTTCCAAATGTTATTTCCTGTTATGTTGCATGCTGACATCTATTCCCCCTTGAGCCCTTTCTCCTTCTGGGGCTTCCTGTTCCAGACACAAACACAACTTACCACCTGACTGACATAACAACCTCTGTTTTCCTGCTATGAATAATTCAAGAATGTTCATGGAGATAAACTGAGCATTCAGGTGATGTTCAGGAAATGAATAACGCCTTTATGCAGAATTGCTACAACCACCTGTCTAGTGAGCAATGCCAGAGTGAAACAAAAGGCGTACATCTGCTGGTTTCGAAAAAGAATTGGTTTAGATTCCCTTTCAATATGACGGAAGAATAGCCCCAGCTGGATAAGCATAAATACGCTCAAGTGCTTGTGTGCAACAGGATTTTGTAGATGAGTCTGGCTCTGTTCCAGTCAGTATTTTCATTTCACAGCAGATATGAGACTTATAACTGAATTTACTGCCCCAGCCACAGTGATTTATTTAGTGTGCTGACGCCGGTCCTTTCACTTTACTCGTCCCTGTAATGTGTGGCAGGCCACTGAACCTGGATAAAGAGCTTAGACTGTCTGACCCACTCCTCCGCTTCCACACACACAGGAACAAACGCACCCCCACACACGCATTTCTTTCACTCTCACAGAGAGGGCAACAGAGAAACATCGAGCTTTAAATATTTTTTCAGAGCTAAATTGAGTCTTTCTAATGCTCTTAGTGCCACTGAGTGGCATTTTGATTTGACCCCTGCTGCCTCCGGCAGAATAGATGCTTTGTGTTAGCCACATGTTCAGTCTGTTAGTGTACAGTGTTAAAATGTGGGTTTGTTCAGCTCAATGTATTCACCTGATAAAGGAACCCTTGGTAAGTAGGAATAGGATTGTAGCTCAAATTCAATAAGGTGCAATGTAACACAAGGATGCTGCAATAATCAAATACTTTCCTGTGGCTAGACAGTCAGGTATTAAGCCAACTAAAAATAGAATTTACTATGTGTTTGAGCCTAGGTGATGATAAACCTCATGTTATATTTTTTATATACAAAATGTTCTATTTGCTTCTCTCTACATTATGAATACCTTTTACTTCTTACTTATTATTTCATTGACATGCTCATCTGCTCTACTGCGTTTTGTGTGTGTTTGTGGTTTGTGTGTGTTTGTGCGTCTGTGTGTGTTTGTGCGTCTGTGTGTGCGCTTGTCAGGAGGACTGCAGGTGCTGAAATTACTGTATCAGTGGATCGGCTTTAATGAAGATACTGTGATATTTGGACATTTTTGTTAACGACAAAGTGCCTTGTCTGCACATCTGGTACTGAAAGGGGAGTGATGGTGAAAGGGGTTGTTTTGATAATCACTTTGACTTGTTCCCCCCTTCTTACTCTTTTTAATGTGGTGTCATTATTACTGAAATGTAATTAGCTATGCTAATGAGCTGGCATTTGGACTTCCGTCTCAGCACTTATGTTGGGGCTGCTAAAAAATGTGCTGTAAATGAAGTGGGATGGCGAATGAAAGAGGGTGAATGGGCATGTGAGGGGTTGAGTGGATTTGCTGAGGGTGTGATAGAGGGTGTTATTGAGTTTTAGGGCTAAAGTACTCCGGCGGATGTGCAGAGAAGGGTTTTTTCTTAATTAGGAATTGTTGGGGTGAAAGAGGAGAGAGGGAATTGGGAAACGGATAAAGAAGCTTTTGGGAAGAGTACAGGGGCAGAAAAGCTGCCAAAATCTGTTAAATCATTTTTGTGTGTCAGTGTGGTGAAAGTGTGTGTGTATCTGTTGGGTGAATGTGTTGAAGTATTAAGCAATTACCGGGTACATCTCTAGTATGGAACATAGCCATCCATTTAGTCAGTGATAGCTTTAACAGGCATATTCCATTAATGTTGCACTGTCTGCAGAAGAAAAATGCATCACCGCTATGGCAGCATGGTATAAACACTGCCATTGTGACTCTCACAAGAGTTATTCATACTTCCATTGTACGGTACCGTTCTTTGAATATAAATGTCCGCCTGCTTGAATAATATTAAGATGATATAATTGAATGAATGCATTACTATATTAATATTGGACAGCTGAGTGTGTAGCCGTATACAGTGTGTGTGTGGAGTGCTTGTCCATGTCCGATCAACCATAATCACCGCTGGTGAGTTGTGGAGTCATTAATAGATTAAGAGAGATCAAAGATGCTCAAGTGCACCGCGGGGTCATCTGGGACACTGCCATTTAAAAGCTGAGCTTATGCTGAGCTTTTTAATTGTTTCATGCCAGGCCCCATCTCCTCTAGTCAAACCAGTCACTTACAAAAGGAACAGTAGATATTTCAAAGTGTAACTCATCCACTAGGTGGCTCTGTGCCTCTATACACTCCATATGTCAAATAAGATGAATAAGAAGTGTTGGCTGCTCAGGCAGCAAACCCAAATATCCTCTGGGTGAATAGCTCACAATATGAGCAGAAGCTTTGTATTGCGTCCTTCAGGAGGCCGTTTGTTTTTCCTTTAAAGGCTGAAAACAGGCTGTTCCTCCTCTCCTCAGGAAGCCTGGCACCCCGCAGACATACCTGTGTGAGCGCGGGCGCTGACCCACGTCCAACTTTCACAACCTCAGAGAGGGATCTGGTGTTTTGTAGCACTGCCAGGGGCTTCAGTAGTGATCTAGACCAGCTGAGGTTCAGTCTGCCTTAAACCCCAACCCTCCCCCCTCCTCCCTTCTCTCTGGGAAAGACTGGAACACTCCTGAGGTCTGCAGCCTGAAGGAGTCTGTTGGTTTATTCTCGCCACATGCAGTAGATGAGAAAACAATTCTGCCTCCATTCAGCTGATTTTAGTGTGTGCGTGCGTGTCTGTGTGTGTGTGTGTGTGTGTGTGTGTGTGTGTGTGTGTGTGTGTGTGTGTGTGTATGTGTGTGTGCGTGCGTGTCTGTGTGTGTGTGTGTGTGTATGCACCTGCTCGCATCATTCAACTCCCGTGGTGAAGTCTAATAAGTCCCATGGATCCTCAGCATCTTATTTTGATTTTGTCCCGGGGTTGTTTTTCTAAACAGTTAAGGTCTCCAGGGAAGTTCAGCTTTTCTTACTTTCTGCTGTACGGCAGCTATCTGGAAGAATCCTCCAAAATAAAAACCTAAACCTACCTATCTGTAAAAGCAGATCTGTTGTTTTTCACTATTTGGACTTCCGGCATGGTTATGATTGGACGTTATTTTCAGTCCCCTCCCTGTAAATGAACTGTTCAATTCACCATCAAGCTTAAAAGGATCCTCATTGGCAGGTTCAGCACCTTGGATAGTTCCTTCACACTTCACAATTGAAGTGTAGCTCACAAGGAATCATTTATCATTGGTGGAAACACATTTAACATGGCAGACAGACTTGTATTATTAAAAAGAAAAAATTGTACATGGGCTCATCAGTCAATATAGTTGTTCCATTATTTACATCATTGATATTGTGCGGGGGCGGCACAAGCAGCAGTATGGAAAGAACAATAGATTTTTGTCTTTATGCCTGAATGTTAGTTTGGACCAGAGGATTTTCTTGCTTTAATGTTATTGAGTAGAGATTGTGAGTGTGTGCAATGTTTACGTCCCACTGGATTCTGCTTTTCCATTGGTGTACAATGATGTTTTTATAGTCTAAAAGTGTGCATATACAGGCAATGTATATGGAAATATGGAAAAACAGGAGCACATGAATATTTCTTTGAACTCCTATTCTCTGTCTATGACAATTATACACACACTCTATATCACACACAGTAATCTCACTGCTATGTAAAAGTGACGGTGACTGACACATTTCAAAGGCATGGTCCGTGGAATAGACTCATGGCGGCACCATGACGGCCTGTTTCTGGGCTGTTGAAAGGGGGAGTGTCGACAGTGTGATTATCAGCAGACAGATAGCGGATGACAGTTGCCATTGGTTATTGATGACTTTCATAATTAAAATCCCTTATGGAGGGGACCCAAAGAACAAAAGGGGCAAATCACATAAAATGATAAATGGTCCTTTCATCTTTAAGGCTGATATAAGACCCACCAGGCTATTCGTAGTGAATATTGCTTTCTGGGAAACTCTCTGAATATTGTTTCAAAGGAGAGCCCAGTGCTTTTAATAATATTGGCAGAGCTTGCTCGCGTGTGTTTGTGTGTGTATTTGTGTGTGTGCGCACGTGCGTGTGTGTGATAGAGGAGCCAATATATGAGGAAAATTGACTGAATAAGAAAACATAGGTCAGACGGACACAGATATACAAATCCGACAATGAAAAGGAGAAGAGGTCGGTGTACTGCAACACAGCTATTTAAGCTCCATAGCACAGGTTTTGTTTTGATCCAGCTTCTAGTATCAGCTGTAGTGCCCCCTTGCAGTTGAATGAACAATACTACCATTGTCTTAAGCGGTGTTGTTGTTTTTCTCACCTGATTTGAAGTTATACAAGCAGTAAGTAACACAATTTCTACCGCGAGACAGATCCCTTTTTGGGCGACTGTGGCTCAGTTGGTAGAGCGGGTCGGCCGATGATCAAAGGGTTGGAGGTTCGATCCCCGCCCTGCCACCTGTGTCATAGTTGTTGTGTCCTTGGGCAAGACACTTCACCCACCTTGCCTCGTGTGAATGTCGATAGTTAGCCTGCTATCGGTGTATGTGTGAATGGTAACGTGGGAAAGGAAAACAGGTCTCCCTTGCAAAAGAGTCTTCGGTCTCAATGGGATATACCTGTATAAATAAAGGTTAAAAAAAAAAAAAATCCCACTTTCAGAGTGAATTAACAATAAAACGCAGTTAACATTGCTTCCTTTGTTCTGGACTTGCCTGCATTTCCTTGTAGACACTGTAAACTCTGATCTTGCTGTGAGTGAATACCAAACCTAACCTCCTCAATTGTATTCTCCTCAATTGTATTCTGTTCTATTCAATGGGCCGCACCCCCTGAGAAAACAAACAGACAGACGTACTGCATGTGACTGTGGTTGAGATGAAAGCTGATCTTTTTTCTCTTTTTTTTTGAAGCGAGTACAGTAGCAGATCAGACAGACGGGGCGACTGCCAGTGATAGTCTGCTCCCCTGAAGGCTCGAATGAGTAGAAAGCCGCAAGCCTCAGAACACCGCATGCTATCTGTGTGGATGAGAGACAGAGAGAGAGAGAGAGAGAGAGAGAGAGAGAGAGAGAGAGAGAGAGAGGAGGGGGTGTTAGAGTGGCAGCACCACATAGGGAATTCCTGCACGTCTGTCCCGATACTGTTAGAGCATGTGTGCGTGTGTGTGCGTGTGTGTGTTGCTGTCAGAGTAGAGCTCCCAATACCTCCCCTCCTAACCTGCTAAACGGTCCCCTTCAACCCACCAACCACCCCTCCTCACCACTCACTTCTCCCTCTCCACATCAGGACGGGGCTGCTGTGACATCACTCATTCCCACGCACTCTGATTGGCCGGCCAGTGGAGGGAAGAGGACTGTTTCCCTGCAGCCCACAGTGAGAAATTAAGAGAGGGAGAGAGAGAGAGAGTGAAAGAGAGAGAGAACGTGTGAAGGAAAGACCGACGTGGAGAGTCTGTGGAAGGGAAAGCGAGAGAGAGAGATAGGGAGGGAGGGAGAAAGAGACTAAGCAAGACAGATAGATGCTGAGGCGAGCCGAGACTGCGCTGCTCTCACTCATTCACTCACTGACACACACACACACACACACACACATACAAACACACACACACACACACACACACACACACACACACACACACACACACACACACACACACACACACACACACACACACACACACACACACACACACACACACACACACACACACACACACACACACACAATCTTTACATCACACTCCCAAGCTGCTTAACAGGCAGCAACAACCCTGAGTCTGACTGAGTGTGCAGTCGTTACTGCAGGACAGGACAGAGGGACAGCAAGGCGAGAGGAGAGAGCAACAGTTTCACCGCTGTCAACTCAAGAGAGGTCCAACGCTGCGGGGAGCTCTTTAAAGATACCTCCCCAAAAAAAAGGGAGGGAGAGAGAGCAGCAAGGGCAGGAGCAAGGGCAAGTGTAGCGTCTCCCGGAGGTTTGCCGTGAATGTCCTCCCAACGTCCCCATGAAAACAGGAAGGAATCCAGGCGTAGTCTGGGGTCCAAGATGGCACGACGGGCAGTGGGCGAAGGCTCCCCGAAAAAGAACACATCCCTCAACCTGGTGACGGGGTTCTACCACTACCTCCGCGGTAAGTGGGACAGTGTGTGCAAGACTGTGTGTCCCCTAGTCAGATGTGAGAAACAGAAGGCAAGTGCAGAGTGTGTGTATTTTTGCATGTGTGGTAGGGGAATGCTGTGTGTGTTTGTATATTTGAAATTTAGCCTGGCACTGCAGCATGGACTGTACGTGCCTGCTTTACAGTATGTGAGCATCTGCGTTTTGCAGTGTGATTTCCTTACTGTGTGTTCCCTGCAGGGAAGGTTTTTTTTGGGCTGTGGTGTGGTGTGTGCGAAATGGGAAGAAATGTAAAGGGGGCGTTGCCACCTTGGCAGAGTGTGCATCTGTGTGCATCTGTGTGTGTTTGTGTGTGCGTGTGGGGGGGTTTGTGTGGGTGTGTGTGCGTGTGCTCGTGTGTGGGTGTGTGCGAGAGAGAGAGAGAGAAAACCGCTGAGCCTACAGCCAGGTGGAGCAAACATACCCAGCAGTGCCACAGCGCAGCGGGCAGACTGTCATAATGTTTGATTTCTTATCTCTCTGTTTGACCCTGCGGCTGTCTGCTGCTCTGTATTTGAATACCATGTTTCAAGCATTCTGTCTGACTGTCACACTGTCTGATTGATTAGATCAGATTAGAAGGGATATATCCCTAATGTTTCTTTGGATTTGTTCCGGTCACATTAGTTAACTATCATAAAAGGGTATCCGTCAGGATGGTTGCTTTACATTTTGTTTGCAATGACTTTGCACATTTTGTACTTTCTTCCTTTTCAGTCTTTGTTTGATTCAGTCTCATCACAATTAGTTAATGGACCAATGTTCTGAGACAACAAACTAGATTTGAATGAAACCTCATTAAGGTCATGTTCACTGTGGGGGGTCAAAGTGGCTGCGGATAAGACTAATGATGATACAGGCCAACAATAGCCCAGAAAGTAATCAAGAGTGTTTAAATGCTGCTGCGAGCCTTGGTTGCTGAGGACAGCTACTATCCCTTTGTGAAATTGAAAGAATGTGTGTGTGTGTGTGTGTGCGTGTGCGTGCGCGTCTGTGTGCTTCAGTGTGACTGTGTGTGCGCATAGTTCAAAGTCACCTCGTCCCTGAGACTGGTAGGCTGGCACCGTGCTCGTGCAGACATGTTCTCCGTCACACGTGTTCCTGCTCAAGGATGCGGCAGGGAAAGGGGGGGGGCTACATTTTTCTCATTCTCATCCAATATTACCTCCCATCAATATTTGATTACTCCTGGACCCAATCAAAAGATGAATTCATACAAATTTGTCCGGCTCAGTGGCACATATGACTCTGCGTGAATGTATCTCCATTATGTATGAATAACTCCCCCCCAAACACACACACACACACACACACACACACACACACACACACACACACACACACCTACTGACACACTAACCAACTTGAGTGTAATCAAACTGCGGCATATTTCATTAATGTGGAGGAAAGCACTGTGTCAGACGTCCTCTCTCGCTGATAACGCGCTTATCTCAAGGATATTACTCTGTGCCGCAGACAGAACGGGAAAAATAACACATGCGCCAGTCAATGTACAGGATTGGAACCTTTGAGTCTCAGATGCACTACTGTATAGATTTTTTTTGTGCAAAATATAATGGGGATGTATGGGCCACCATGTCGATTACAGATGTTACCTTACCCTATTGTTATTGCATGGGCTTCAACAAGCAACAATGAATCTTGCTGCCAAAGGGGAATTAGGAAGGATACATTACAGCAGGAAAACATCAGTTCCAAAGAGTTTGCACAAAATAGAGAGACTTTCTATACTTTGTTTGCCTGTGTGTGCATTGCAAATGGGTGTATGTACTACTGTGAATGTTTGCGTCTGCACAAGTGACAGATGAGGCTTGATATATGTCTTTTTCTCATTCAAGGTAAGTGCTTTTTTAGGGGACATTGTCAGTAGGCATCTATGCTATTGATTGTGCCTTTGCTAAATGGGCTTTATCGCTTTAGCCACCACAAAAACAATGCTCCTCCCTGTATGTGGGTGAATCTACTCATTCAGTTGATGGTTGGCTTCATGTTTGGTTATCATTGATAAGATTGCAATTGATGTGTCCCATCATATTGCAATGCTTTAACTGGGGTCCAGAAATGTAAAAAAAAAAAAAAAAAACTCTTAATAGATCCTGGCAGAGGTACATGTTATCCAATAAGAAGAACCACTGCCCTTCTATCATATGAAGGGCATGTTTGAGAGCAGGATTCTCTGTCCACACTAAGAGGAGTCCAGCTGATGAAAATGCCATCGTTAAATGTCAAATGCCTCTTTACAGTACATCAGTGTGTAAGGTATGATTTGGTGCGGCTGTGTTCAGACACATTGGACAGAAAGCAATAATGTCAAAGTTAATGAGAGTCGCCATCATCCAGCTCTATGAGAGAGATACACAATGAGAAGATTGTGTTTTAATCCCCCTCTTTGTTTATTATTATTGCATGTGTCTGATTGTGACGCTCTGGGCTCTGATTTACAGATGAGCAGGAGGCTGTGCAGAAAAGGACTTTCACAAAATGGATCAATTCCCACTTGGCAAAGGTAAGATTCTGGTTGATTTCGCACAGCTACTGCCAGCATTGTGTTGTCCCTCTGCACAAACACAGGTGCTGGTGTTTGTGCATTGAAAACTTCCCCATCGCATTGCTTTCCCACTTCAATTCACTTTGCTCTTTAATACTCTATCCACGCATGCTCTGTTTCCATGACACGTTGTGGAGCTAGTCATGGGACTGACTGTGCCTGCTAAGACCACACATGCAGCCATTCCTACTCGCATGCCTTTCATTTTTCCTTTTTATTCCTCCAATCTCATATATAGCTTGGAGCAAGGATTTACTCTCGTTCCAATTATCAGTTTTACATCACAGCATTTAATAAACTGTATATCTTTTTTTCTGCCAGCTACTGTCAGTAATTTAAGTCTTCTTAACCTGTCGGCTCTCTATCTCAATATGGACCAATTTAGATTGTTACTGATAAGAGTTTTTATTTAACGACCGCCCTCCATTTGCCTCTTCAATGAGCTTGGCCACCAGCAGTATATCTGTTACTTATACCGAACAATTACACTTGATGCAGCTGCATGCTGAGGGGCCATCGCATTTGTGTAATTATTGCATTAGGCGCCTCAATTTCACCCATTACTGCTTCAACAGTGTGTCAGTTAAGGGGTGGACGGGGCAAATATGGCACAGTGCAACAACAACAATTGAGTGTTATTTCAATCTGCGGCGCTCATGTCAAGGTTTCCTACTTGATTAGGACAGCTGAGGAGGCCTTGAACCACGGTGACGTGGAGCAGAAAATTCATTTGAAAAGTCCTCTGGAGGGAATAAGCCTTGACGTAATAGTAAATAACACGTCTCAGCACCGTGCCAGCAGAAAATTACACATGGCCCGATACTTAAATGCCTTGAATTTTTGATAACGTTCAAGGTAAGCGCATTGTTTATTTATCAACTCCAATTTATGCAGTAGAGTAGAGCCACAGATATTTCGCTTCTTCATGGTCAGTGAAAAATCTGCGGTTCGGGGGTTATCTGGTAATGAACAGGCTGAATGCATAAAAAGCATAAAGGAATTGTTTGCATATTGTACATTTTTTGGGGAAATTCACTTAGCCTATTTATAATTGATAATTATAATAACACAACACAAAAACTGAAGCCCAATTCTTGCAACCAAAAAACCAATACACTGGATAAGCAAAGATCCGTAAAAGTTCATTTGATTAATTCAAATTTACTCAGCTAATCAATAGATTAGAGATACCATCACAGTTCCATCAGAAGAGATAACGGTGTTTGTCCCCCGCCCGTCTCGCTCTACCTAGTTGATCACATTAGTCGCTCTCCTCCGCTTCGCCCATCACCAAACTGCTTACCCTTTCACCTGATGCCTCGCGTTGCCATAGTGACTCTGATTGGCATGTATTTTGTCTTCAAAAAGTGTCGCTAGTCGGCATGGCAGCCCCGTTAACGTTCGGAGAGCTTTGTGATGAGTGAGGGCTAAAAGTCAGTTCAGCTGCCGTGGAGGATCGGTTTCAAATCAAGAGGTGGTGCTTTTCTCAAAGCTGTCATTCTGTAACTAGCAGAGATGAAATGGCATCTTATGGGCCTGTCTCACATCTATAAATACTGTAGAAAGAACTATTTAAAGAGACGGATGAGGCAACACAACTGCGTGAGAGCCAGACAGACAGACAGACAGACAGACAGACAGACAGACAGACAGACAGACAGACAGACAGACAGACAGACAGACAGTCAGTCAGACAGACAGACAGACAGACAGACAGAAACAGGGAAGAAGCTTAAACAGTTGGTTTAGCTTGGCTCTCAGAAGGATAGATCATGCCCTCGGCTATATGCACTTGATTAGGCCACTCCAGTTATCACTTTAATTCAGCGCCTAAAGGTAGGTATGTGATTAATCGTTAGGTGAGTTGAGACATGGTGTGGGGGCTTCCTTTTAACCATCACCATCCCCTCCCCCTTACTTTTCCAATCCACAGGTATAACAAAAGAAGTCTTAAGAGATCTGACAAAGACTTGAGAGGAAGTATTGGAGCTGGTAATTTATACAGAAGATTAATGACTCTCATTACTCCAGTGAGGTCACCAGATTAAGTCACTTATTATAGACCAAAGGTACAAACTGGAAGAGAGAATTTCAGCAGGTTGTTTCTTTCATTTAAACAGAGGGGGATGTTATTTAGACCCCGTGATTACATTCCTAATACATTAGAAGTTATTGCTTGTATGTACATTTTCTTTTAGAAATATCAAATTTTCTGTTCGCAAGTAAGTAACGGGCTTTAAAAGTTGCTCCCTGCAATACAGTGGAGTGATAAGAGGGGGGAGAATTCAGTGAGCGGGGGCCCTAAGTTTCCATTTTGACAAATCCTTTCTGAGAGGGTTAAAGCTTAATTACAGAGTGGCCGGTGTGAGCGGCGGAAGGTCTCATCGTCACCCAGGCGTTTTTTTTTTTTTTTTTGCAGGCAAACAAGCTTTAGTAGAGTAATCAGTGAAGCAAGTGTTCTTAGAGATTACAGCAGCAGTAAAGTGAAGCTCTCCGCTCCCCTTTTTACACTTTGCTGCTAAAACCCCCACCCGCTTATTTTCTTTAATGGGTGTGAGTGGAGGATTGAGAGGCTGACATACTCAATGCACTCGATATTCAAACCGAGCACATAGTGGTGGTTGCATGCACCACAAAGGAGCTTTTTCCTTAATTTTTCAATTTTCAAAGTACAAACTATGTTCTTAGTTCAGGAGTCAATAAAAAGTATCTTTTGTCAGGAAAGCCTACTGTCAGTTTGTCCACAAATTGGTTGATCCACCACGATGGCCATGACATTTGAACCAGACATTCGTGGTCCCCAGAGTATGAACCCCTATTTACTTTTCATTTAGCGTTTTAGCAAAAATATGCCTATTTCAGAAGATATAAAGTTTACCTTCAAAACATTTGGACAATCTGGTGTCAATGGTACCTTCAAACTGGATGTATTGCAATTCTAAATGAAACCCTTCAGTCGTCTCTACCCCTCCCTCTGTCTCTCATGCTGTTGATCTGTTGGAATCCACAGAGTCAAGTATGCCAGGGGAATATCACGAGATCACAGACAGACGCACATCCTCAAACTCCTCTGCTCACAATCAATTATGGCCCAGACACTCATATGTAATTAGCTCATTAATCCCTTTATTTTTTTTAGCTCATGTGGCTGAGGAGAGGAAATGGATATTACTTTTCTTATTTTTGTAATTAGTCAGAAATTTCCTCATTAGATTTTGGATTAGAAGGAACAAATAGGTGAATTTAACTTCAATTAGCTCATGGTATCGTTCATCCCTTTTGAAGGGCTCTTTGCAAGTGTTCTCTTCTGTCACTTTACGATAGGGGCACGAGAGCTGTCTGAATCTTTCTAATATCCACATCCATGAAATGACATTAGAAGAGGAATTAGGGACAAGAGCTACTGTATTGGCTAATTAATTTTGAAAGACGTGAGGTTAGTGTCCATCCTCTTTTTGCCTTCTATCATTTTTCTCTTTCTACTCAATTATACCCCTCTCGCGCGACCACGGTGTTAGAGGGTTGTATGTTTTTCTCCCTCTCTTACCACACACACACACGCACACACACACAGACACACACACACCACTTGCACGTGCTAAAACGGACACACTCGTGCACACATCTCTGTTTTTCACTTCTAACTCACGTCCCTCTCTCTCTCCCTCTCACTCCCTTTTGCCGCTAATCTCCCTGTGAATGGCTCGCTCGTCTGAACGCTTTCCCCCCTCCTAAACCTCTCCTCAGCCCCAGCATGTGACTGTGCTTTAGGAGAAATCCTTGATGTGGCGCCGGCAAAAAAATACAGAGATATGTGGATTTCCCCGAGACTAGAAGTCTGTGTCAGGTCAGGGTGGAAGTCAATGAGAAGGATAGCGTTTGAAATCATCAGCATATTTTAGGATTTGAAGAGCCTGCTGAGCCTCTGCTTATGGCTGGCTCTAGCTGTCAGTAATACTTGGCACTTCCAAACGCTTTCAGGGCTTCAAGTACATTCTTCACAAGGATTCCCCTTATCCATGTTTCACAAGTTGAAATGAACTTCTTACAGGGTAATACATGTATTGTATTTTGGTATATGAATGCGCTGTGCCAGTAATGTTCAGGAGAAAAAAAAACACGTCTTGCCTCATAGTTTCGTGTACATTGCAAGAAGCTATTAAGGCTAAAATCCCCAGATTTCTGCATTCCGAGAAAACTGAGACAGCTTTGTGTGAGTTTTATGGCATGCGACGTTTACGTAAACAGTGAATTTATGTCACTTGCTAAGCCTGGAAAACCAGGAAACTCTTCAGAAATGTCTCTCGCACGTGTTAAAAATTGCTTCAATAACAATATGGAAGTTATGCTCAAACTTTTACCATTCCCTCAGACGTTATATCACTATGAATGTGTGCTTGTTATAACATGTTGTTGAAAAGACTGCAGTCAAATAATTTTTTACAATACAATGTACATGGGGTTTTTCATGTTTTCTCACGTAGCGTGTCCAGCCTCTGGTGGTGACGGACCTGTTTGAAGACATCAAGGATGGTGTGATGCTCCTGGCGCTGCTGGAAGTCCTCTCTGGACAAAAACTAGTGAGTCACTTGAACTTCTATATATTTTTTTTTATTTTTTATTTTTTATACAGCAGGTGATTTGCCCACATACTTTCAACACTTCATATCTACTGATCTCTCTGGATTGAATCATTTTATCTGATATAACTACAGTAAGATCAGGCTTTTGAAATGAAGAGATTCACTCGTTTTTAAAAAAAAAAAATTATTGCTATATAACAGCAGTCAGTGTTGCTGCTGAAGGTGTTTTTTGACACAGCTACAGACCTAATGCAGTGCATGGGAAATCAGACACAATTGCATGGAAATTTTCATTGATCGGCTTTTATTACCAGGTTGGATTTGAATAGAAAAGCCCAGATTAACAAGGACAGATCATAGTTCACAAACACACGCTCATAAACACAAACAAAGACATGCACACACATCCTGAGGGTTTTTACTTGGCCAATATTGCCTTAGGTCTAAGCTGTCTATGTCCTATTGATCCATCAGACACATCTCTGATTGGACCTCTCTGTCTCTCACACTTTATTCCTGATATTCTCCATCATATTTGATTTCCTTTGCACTGGATTTTCTGTTTACTGATAGTGTCTATACTGTACTAGGTGTGATACAACATTAAAAATAACATACCTTCTTTACAATTGTAGTGTACTATTAATCCCACTATGCATTTGATATCTCTCTCTCTTTCTATACTTCTTATTTTTTCCATATCCATTGTTCACCTTTGTTCCTTGCAGCCATGTGAGCAGGGCAAGAAGCTAAAGAGGATCCACTGGGTTTCCAATGTCGGCACAGCCCTCACCTTCCTTGAGGGGAGGAAGGTAAGAGTTCAGCGCCTTCTTTTCATGTTTTTTTTTCTTCTTTTTCTCCTCTGTTATACCCCTTTATTCTGCTTCTCCCTGCTCAGCTGCTGCCTTGTGGCTATACAAACATCGAATCTTGACCTGGTGTGACCCGTTCCCCCCCCCTCCCTCCCTCGCTCTATTAATCTCTCCGTTCTCTTCGCCTAAGATTAAAAAAACAACAACAACAACAACATTCTTTACAATTCTTACCTCCAGCTTCATTGAAAGAACAACCTACATCCTACAAAATAAATAAAAAACTCTTATGTGGTTTTGGATGTAATCAGCTAACTGCATCAACTGCCCCTCTGTGAGATTAGTGAAACATTCTAAAAGCTCCAGCCGGCTCGTTCTTGGATATACATAAATAAAGTCATAAGTATGAGCTGGTGTCTGCGGGGACATTGATTTGTCTTCCTCGAGTGTGACAGGGTTAAAACCGTAAATCCTACACCAGTAATCTGCAGTCTGGAGATGAGACGTCAGTGGGCACTCTGCTGTGTGTGTGTGTGTGTGTGTGTGTGTGTGTGTGTGTGTGTGTGTGTGTGTGTGTGTGTGTGCGCGGCTTCGTAAATCTATGTGTGTAGGAAATTAAATGTAAATATGCTCTGTGTGTGTAAATCTGATGTATGTCTAGACTGTATGTGCATTTTGCCTTAGAGGCCCAATCGCTTCATGTCTGATACATGTCATAGAAAACGTTGTTGAGTAAGCAGTAGCATTACAATGTTGACTGTTTCATTAATGGTATTGGCTGACAATTGAAACCCTGTAAGATGTGTGTTTAGGTGGTAGTTTCAAATCTGTAGCTGTTATGTCAACTTAATATGAAACTAAGAATTATTTAGGCTACATTATTGATCAATATGTTGATTTTTTCTTGTTTGCAATTTACTTAAACAATTAATTATGAAAAGTAAAAGCAAAAAGAAGAGTGAGAGCTGTGATGTTTACCTACCAAGGCAACTGCTTCCATATGTTTGCCTGTGTTGTTTAAGTTGGTGTGTGTGGTCATAACACAAAATTCTACCATTAACCATTCCAGCTTCACACCGCTGTGAGTTCACTTTCCCTGCTGTGTTTTCTAATATGAAAGATGTATGAAACCATGTATTTTTATCAGTCGCTATCACATGCTTCCCCGCTCTGCCCTCGCCTGCCCCCAATCTCTTCCTCCATGCACACGGCCTGGCATGTATGACCATAGGACGACCCGTTGTGCTACAGCGCCGCTGAAATACAACCCTCTGTGTGATAACATATAAGACGTCATCGTATCAGTATCTACAGCCCTCTCTTTCTCCCCGTCCTTGCTATTCTCTCTCTCCCTCTCTCTTTCTCGCTGTCCATCTCTGCTGGATATAATCCCTGTTGCCTGTGTAGCGGTGATATATCACGCCTCTCAGCCGACCACTCAAGATATCTCACCTCAGAGATGCTACAGTATCCGCTCTCTCAAAGTCAATGAGGCGTCCCCCTTCAATCAAATGCATCTAGAGTGCCTCTAAATGTGTTCTCCCCTCTCTCTCTCTTTCTCTGTCGCTCTCTCTGTCTCTCTCTTTTTCTTCTTCTTTTTTCTTCCTGTCTTATCTACCCAACAGTCTGCCTACAGAGGATCACCGGTCAGTATTCATAACGTTACTGCACTTGTTTGTTCAGGACATGGAATAGACAGGATCAGGATTACCTGCATCCAGTAGTGCCAAGGATTATGTCCGTATTGTGTATTGTTCATTTTGTGGAAACGTGTTTGAGACCTAGTTTATGAGATTGAACGTAATTGTGTAAACTTAATCCATATGTATGCGATTATAGTAAACTGTAAGTGAAGAAACCGGCTATGAGACACTGAAATACTGGACATTGTGTTTTGACACAGATCAAGCTAGTGAACATCAACTCCACAGACATCGTTGATGGACGGCCCTCCATTGTTTTGGGGTTGGTGTGGACCATCATCCTCTATTTCCAGGTAACATTGCCTTTAGTTAATTTAAATACGGGCCAATAATATGGTTAGCAAATGCAGTGTGCTTGATTCAGGATAATACATTTTTTAATGATACAAAACAGAGAAACTACATGGTTAAATCAATCAGCATGTTTCTACATATTTAATCGCAAACAAGTATTTAATCCAATAAACAAATGCAAAAGATTAATTCAGAAACTGGCATATCTTTTCCTATCCTGGCCAGCAAAACACTTACCAATATGAGTTCTAGAGAAATTTAACATGGGAATATCCATCTTTCAAAGCATCTTCGCTTTAAAAAAATGAACAGTAACTACCTCGGGCAATTCAGACACGCACAGATCAACAAGAACTTAATCACAGAACTACAGTCTCGTAGCAACACAAGCTCATGCAGATGTCTGGTACTCCATCAGACATACGCCTATTAAAGAAAGGAATTGTACGACAGTGGGAAATGAACTCATTCACTTACTGACATATTGACGTATTTCATTTCACAGGGATGTTTATGGATTTGCAGGGCTGTGTGCAGCCTCAGTTTGCTGGCAGTAGAGAGGAGAAGCCGAGACGTAGATTACATGTGCACAGCAATAAATCTTCGACTACTGACCAGCTGGCTAAGCTGAAGTCTAATGACGCGTTTTGTGATTGTTGATATCAAGGCTCTGGGCTGTTACATATGTCATCATTTATCAACTGAATAGCTATTCTGTACAATCCTATTTACAGATTAGTACAGTATATCTGGGCGATATGTAACAATAACATAACATTATATGGATCGACTTTTGCAAATGTGCAAAGAGCAAAATAAAATGTTAGTGTTGTAAATTGCCCGAGGTAAAGTCTCTGTACTCTTAAGTGAGGAGCAAATGTTTTCCTCTCTCCAGTATTTCATGAAGGTCCCCTTAAACAATGCTTTCACCTCCCAAATGCTCCAGTGTTGCTGCTCATTGGACCACCACATTGATTTTTAAAGCTGAGTCGTAAGTCACCGCCCGGAAACAGGTCTATGTTGCAGGACCTTGCAGATATAAAGCACTTTGAAAGCCACTTGATGTAAAAGCTGTGTATTATATGTTCACGAGTGCTGTGTGTGACTGAAGGAAGTCAGCTGCACCAGGTTTAACAATTACACTTATAGGCTTCATGCTCTTTCAGTTGGGCTACAATTAATGTTGAAAAATGATTTGTTTATGTCGATGGTGGTTTAATCCCCCCTTCCTGTTTCTTCTTAGATTGAGGAGCTGACTAGTAGCCTACCAGCTCTTCAAGCCTTGTCCGGCAGCACTTCCTCAGTGGACAGCTCCAACAGTAGCACTGACACCACCAGCCCACCCGTCAAAAAGAAGGTTCTCACCCCACCTCTGCAGGGTGGGGTGAGAAAGGCCCTGCTAAGATGGATCCAGCAGACAGCCACCAAGTATGAAGTCTTCCTTACAAGTCAATTGTTAAAGATTCACCACACCACTATCGTTGAAATGTGTTTTCTTCTCTTAGAGCTAATGTGCTAGTTTTCCGTCTCCCACTCTCTCTAGACGTCTGGGGATTGAGGTGAAGGACTTTGGACCCAGCTGGCGCACAGGGTTAGCATTCTTCGCGGTCATCCATGCCCTTCGGCCCAATCTAGTTGACATGGAGCGTGTACGGAGGACGCCCAACCGACAGAACCTGCAGGAAGCCTTCTTATTGGCTGAGACAGAGCTGGGCATTCCACAACTTCTTGACCCAGAGGGTAAATGGACGCTTGCCTTAGCATTAAGTCAAGACTTATGTGAGTTGGTTGTGAGATAACAACCAACACCATATACAACATCATGGGATTCAATTATACTACTGTATTTTGCCTTTTTCATTCGCTATATTAGAAAAAAATTGTGTTACTTGCTCATATTAAAGTTAAAAGTAGCTTTTACCAACAATTATATTAGGTTGGATTACTGAAATAAAATTTTGGGCATCTATCAACGCATCAGATGTGTTGATCAGTGTCACTTCCAAGCACCATCTGTGCCTCTTCACGCCTGCCCTTCACAATGAACCCTGGCAAATCAAGCCTGACATCGGCATAATTAAGGTCCATTAGGCCGTGAGATTCAGCATGGTGGAACGCCCAAATGAAAACTTCCAACACTGGTCTGAAGTGCTGAAGGTTGTGCTTCTGAATGCATTTCAGTTCGACTTATTCTTTACCAATTTCATCTGTTTATTATCACCTAACGTGTCTCCTTATCACGTTCATTTCCCCCCCCCCCCCCCCCCTCAGATGTCGATGTAGACAAGCCAGATGAGAAATCCATCATGACATACGTAGCCCAGTTCCTGAAGCATCACCCTGACCGAAAGCACAGCGTCTCAGATGGACAGCCGGAGGAAGAGGTAACCAACTGTCAGATTTCTCTCAGTCTGGATTCATTGTCTAGTCTCTTTGTGTGTCCTGTGTGTTTTGGCTTTCTCTTCAGATTTCACAGTTATCGTGTTAAAACTTTGGCCACGACATATATAAGATGGCATCAGTTTTTTTCTCGTTAATGTTGAAGTCGGTAGTGCACAGCTGGGGCTAAATACACTTTTACGCTTGTTTTAACCTATTAAAATACAGTAAAAGTGAAGTTAAATTGGCATATTTAAAAATTAATTTATGCAGTAACTCCAACCTCTCCGCTTTTCAAAGTAGGTTAAAACAAACAGTACATAGCCTCAGTTTTGTCATATCAATCAGGTCTGGCGGTGTCTTGCCAAGTTGATGTCTTGTCCTCGTTGCACATCTCTTTCTGTCTTGGTATCTCCTTGTCTTTGTCTCTTTGGTGTGTTTTGTGTGGTGACTGCTTTCCTGTGGTTGTTGTGCTGGCCTCTGTCCCACAGCATGGGGTGCCTCGCCTTATAGAGGAAATGTTGGAGGTACGTTAAGTAGTAACTTGAAGGTCCCAGGGGGCAGGTTTTCCATCATCTCCCGCAGCTCAATGCAATTAGCACCCATGTACATCCATGGTTTCCATAAGCATTGATTAATGCTTATATTGCTGTCTCTTCTATTGGATTACAGTATCACTGTCTGCTGTACAGTGTTTGAGTAAGATTAACCATATTTTTTTCCCATGTCAAACTAGAGCCCGTATGCTAATGTTGGCACTCTACTGTATCTTACCTGATGGGATTTTCCTGCCGCAGGGTTTCCGAGCCATAATAACAAAAGGAAGTCCAGTATAATAAGATGTGATATTACCATTTATTAATGTTACCACCTAGCGCTATGGCTCCTGGTTCCATTAGCATGACAATGAAAGCCTCTGGCATTGGCAGTGTGCATTGATACAGCGTATTTGATGGAAAGCTTGTGAAAAGAGGTTGCTTGTTTTTTATGGTTAATGGTGTCACAGGCTGTGATGTGCTGTAAAGCTGCTCTGTGTGTCCTTGCTTTTTGTGTGGCAATGTGTATTTTTCATTTTGTTTGAATAGGCTTTTGGTGGTTGTTGTGTTTCACACCTGCTTTGTTGCTTTGTTGACAGTTATTGCTACCATGCCAGAATACACATTTTTTTAATTGACTCTTTTGTTTTCCCGTTAAAACAACAAAATTGAATTTTATAAAAAAGAAAATGAATAGCACCTGAAGCACTGGTTGTTAAATGATTTTCACAAGTCCAGGCGAAAAAAATCTGCTTCCCTTTTCGAATGAGCTTAATTTATTTGAACATCTTAAGGCTGTCATAAAGAATAAAGTTCGCCCCAGGAGCTAATGTGAAGAGATAACACTGAATAGACTGAGACTGAACAGCTCTCAAACTGAATAGACTATCTCACAAGCTTTTGAGCAGCATAGTAGTGTCGTCATGGTTACTTAAAATCCAATGAAATCTTAGTTGGGGGTCTTAGACAAAGTACCCTGTTTAAGCTGAGTGTTTTTGGCAGCTGTGGGATATTTGACGTTTTGTCTACAGGGAGACACAGAGGATTAGGGGAACACATGTCTAACAGTACATGGCCCTCTCTTTCACCCTCTTGCTTTCACCCTTTCATCGATCCCTCAAACATCTCCCTGGTTAATCACCTTTGCTCTCCATATTTCTGTTTTTCCCCTTTTGACCTTGCACTCTTTCGTCCTCTCTTTCATTTGCTTTCTTTTCCTCCTTTGCCCTTTCCAATGTCTCCTCCCGTTGCTCACCACCCCACCACCCCTACTCCATCCTGGCCTCCTAGAGAGAGCAGCGAAAGAGCCTGAGGGAGCTTAAGATGTGGCTCGACCAGCTGGAGAGAGATGCCATACAGGCCCAGGAGACAGAGGGCAATCTCGCTCAGCGGTACCAGGTTAGTGCGTGTGTGTGTGTGTGTGTGTGTGTGTATGTGTGTGTGTATGCGTGCGTGCGTGCGTGTGTGCGGTTCAAACCGGGCACAGACGCTCCCATTATTAGCTTAATCAGTGGCATTACACTGTGGGGATCAGACGGCAGCCGTCATATTTTCAGTCAGTCTGGCTTATTCCAACCAAGCCTCGGGATACTTTCCATATTCAGCAGCAGCATGTGGGATATCCCCATGTTCTTTGCACATTATTCAGAAGAGCCTGAGAAGCTGAATGTGAAGAAATACGAAGGACAGCTTTCAGAGCCAATTAGCCACTGATTCAGTGAGGGAATGACCCCTGAGAGAGAGCGAGAGAGAGAGAGAGCGAGAGAGAGAGAGAGAGAGAGAGAGAGAGAGAGAGCACTTGTTATGATGTCTGTATACTGCAGCTTGGAGATGTCTGGACATACTTTCACAACAGAACGATGTCAAATTCCACCAGACAGATTCCTCTTTTTCTTTTTTTCAGTTGTTCAAGAGTCTGCGTGTCCAGTTGGAGATGAGGAGGAAGCAACTGGAGGGAGCTTTGCAGTCCACTCAGAAGGACGGCATACTGACTGTGGATCAGGCTCTGGTCAAACAGGCCTGGGAAAGGGTGTCTAATAGGGTGAGAGAAGCAGGAGTCACCTTCAACCTCCTCAAAGGTTTCCAGACAGATTCGAAGCAAGGAAGTCATGGATAAATGAACTCTAAAGTCTCCAGTCTGTCTTAAGACCCCGCTGACTCAGATAACTGTTGATAGTTAATTGTTTTTTTCTAGCAAGTTTGATGACAGCATTGTAATTGTTTTATTCATAGTTAAAGCTGGGGTATATGATTTGGGATTGGTCAAAGTTAACATGAGCGATACACTTTGACCAATCAGAGCGAGGCTCCGATTCTCCGTTCTTATTGGCTGTTGGGACTTTCCATTCACTTTGGCACCGACGTTGTTGGTGAAGTATAGTGTGTCAGGGAGGGACCGAAGAGAGCACAAGTGGAGCGGTTGAGGTATTTGGATTCGAATCTCTATCCCAACTGCTATTTTCTCCCAAATCATATACCCCAGCTTTAATGTGTCCACTGCTCTTGCGTTGTGGGGTGATTTATTACATTTCTATGCAATGTAAGGAGTCGGACAACTGCAATGTGCTCGGTAGTTTTTATCTGCGTTCCGTTCTGACTGCATTCCTTATTTCAGCTCCTGGACTGGCATCTGCAGCTGGACAGTTCTCTGCCGGCTCCTCTGGATGTGGTGGGGGCGTGGCTGCACCAGGCCGAAGCAGCCCTGCGCCAAGAGATCGTCGTCCAGCAGGCGCATGACGTGACAGCTAACACTGTCCACAGTGCTCTGCAGCAGCACAAGGTATGCAGCACACGTAGGGCTGTATGACAAACAAACAAATGCATAGACATTTAAAAGGCACTGTATAGAAGATAAGATTGTTTGTTTTTCTGTGTTCATGCACTGTTTGTATTTGCACTGTGCAGGATGTGTTGAAGAGCCTGGAAAGTCATCAGCAGGTCTTTCAGAGGATCCATAAAGACAGAAGTGTTGATGGAGTTCCTGTTCCCCCTGACCAGCTCCAGGACATGGCAGAGAGGTATGAAAGACACCTGCTAATCTTTCTTGGAGGTCTAGACATACAGCCCAGAATGCAAGAACAGACAAAGAAGTTATTGCTTTGTCTATGGAAATCTATAGAAATGTTTATTGGCAAGATACAAGTATTTGAATTATATTAACTTCCTCCCTTGGCTTGAATTAGCGTTCCACTTTTCAGAGGAGAAGCTGAATGTCAAGCTGTAGCTCTGATATCCCTTTTTTAAACTTTGTCTTTTTTTAGGATGAACTTTGTCTCCACATCGTCTAGTATCCACTTGGCTAGAATGGAGTTCTTGGAGAACCAACACCACATGCAGGCCTTCCTCACTCTAGCTGAGTCCAAGCTCAAATCCTGGATCATAAAATACGGTCGACACGAGTCCGTGGAACTGATGCTCCACAACTATGTTGTAAGCTCGGGATTTGATTCACACTGTACATGATGGGCTGAAATGTTAACTGAATATTTTAGGTTCTTATAAAGATTCTGAAATCTAAAAAAAGTATAGACTTTTTTATGCTCTATTGTGTTATTTTAATTATATTATTGCATAAGTTATGAGGTTATAAAAAGAATTCCTTCTTCTACATAGTATATGACCGATAGTTATACCTCTGTGTATCCATTATAATGTAACTATCATTGTCAGAGTACATGTGGTAATATTTTCCTCTTTGTCTCTTCATCAGTCATTTGTGGAGAAGCAACATTTCTTTGAAAATTACGACGCATTGTTCCAGTCCCTGAAACAGTCTGCTGAGGCCTATGTTAATGCCGACAGCTCAGGTGAGAGGTCAAAAAGTATACAATGAATGTATGAAGTGATATACAGTATAATACACAGAATAACCTTCATTCAAGGTTTACTGTTTATTATACAGAGTTAACTTTCCTGGATCAGGTGTGTGCTGTATGTACATGTGTTTTTGATATCTGTTAAGTTAAAAATGGTCTAACACTACCAGAGATATTAAAAGGGGTAGACATCTCAACATTGGAAGCATATCTGAACATTATTATCTCCTATCACCAACTCAACAACCGTTGAGTTTTTTTTCTTCCAGCCGCTCAGTCCAACCCCCCTGTCTGGTTTTCCATCTTGTTGGTAGAAGGGGAGAGTCTGCAGGCTACAGCTAAATGAGGTTCCTCCACTCCCATCTCTCAGTGGGGAATACGACCCCATTTGCTAGTTAGGGGCTGCTCCACTTCTGCAGGTCTCTGGGCACACACTGAGCTAGCTTGTTGGTTTCATTAAGTTTCAGGGTTGCACTGCTTTGGGGCATGCAGAGCAGAGAAGTGAGGTGGTGCGAGAAATCAGGACATTTGAGGCTTGATTGGTCCACCCAACAAATGAAGTGCCCCCCACCACCACCACCATCACCACCACCTAGAGCACCTACGTACCAGCATGAGCTTTACCGGTTGTTATTAACCTCATCTCTGTTTGGCTAAATGAGAGGTCATTTGGACCTTTTTAAAGGTTTGAGGTCATGACAAACGGAAGAAAGAGAGGAGTATAATGTGTTTTTGCAGAAGTAGCACCATGCTGCTTAGTAGTTGATTATTACATCAATCCCTTTATTTTTTTTTCATTTATTTTTTGGTGCAAAATAAACAAGGTAAAAATAAACACAGAAAATAATATACATACATAAATGCACAGGTGGGACAAGAGAACCCCCTGAGGGCTTGTTAGAGGTGCCACCCTAACGTTAAGAGTGATGTCAATGATGTCAATTTGAAACTTCATATTTGACTTTTGGGGAAGTCATTAATCAACCCCACACTGGCCGACTTAAGCTTGTGGTACAGGACTTACAGATAGAACATCTCCCAGTAGTGAGAGTTTTTGAGGTCAGAGATTTCGATTCATCTGCCTGTATGTGCTCTTTGTTTGGTGTTTCTATTAATACGTGTTCCACATGTCCTGTGCCCATAAGTAAGGCGCAAATGACAAAATCCACATAAACAGACAAGCAAATAAAACATTTCTAAAATATTGAATAATATGAAGTCTCTTGTGTACACTATTTAAGTGTGACTAGTATTGTTAGCAGCAACTGCAGCAATAGCAAGTGTCAAAGTTCAATTTTCTTCACTTCTGATATGCACAACCAATACAGGTGCAGTGGTTTGCAATGAGATTCCTGAATCTCCCTCCTACAAAGCAACATACTGTATTAAAGAAGAAAATAGTAGAGGTAGTAGCAATAGTTCTATTTTTACTATAAAGTTGATGTATCTCTTCTCCAGTGGATGAAGGCGAGACGGGCGTGCGCAGATTCATGCGTGAGGTGGTGACCCAGTGGAGGAGTCTGTCCATGGAGGTGCGCAGTGTGAGGAGCATGCTGGAGGAGGTGCTGTCCAACTGGGAGAGGTACCGCTCCACTGTGGCCTCCTTACAGGCCTGGCTGGAGGATGCAGAGGAGGCCCTGAGCCAGCCGGAAAACACCAAACGGGTATGAAATTGACTTTTAATATCGTAGGATCCCCAAATATATAATTAAAAGTTTTTTTGGGAACAGATTAAGAGTCCCCCTCATACATGCAATTTATTTGATGGACTGCCTCAAATCCACATCCTCCCAATTTCAAGCATTTGGTCTTGTAAGTGGAATCCTATTAGCAGTCTCCTCAACTCTAGTATCAAATGATCTCCTTGACTTACAACAAGCCACTAAGGGTATTCCAGATGTCGCATTGCTATGGTTACCTCAGATTCACCCCCCACCAAGGATTAGACAGCTAATTACCCCAGTTTTTTTTTATTGTCCTCCTCTCTTTGTTTCTTTCTTTGAATAGCTTTCTTTGTTCTTTGTAGAGTAGCTGTCTATGTTTCTGACACCCACTTCTTCTTAATTGAATTTGTCTGTGTCTCTTTCTGTCTTTTTCTGAATGTGTCGGTCTTTCATCCAGGAGTTTTTCAGGAATCTCGGCCACTGGATGGATCAGCACACAGCCATGAACGACGCAGGGAATTTTCTCATTGAAACGTGCGATGAGACCGTGTCACTTGATCTCAAGCAGCAGCTTCTTCTCCTGAATGGAAGATGGAGAGACCTCTTCCTCAAAGTCAAACAAGTAACAAACTAAAACAACCTAAAATTCTGCACGGTACTATTTTACAAAGGCCTTCGGAAGGTACATCTCTCAATAAAATCAATACTAAAGTATGTATTACCATTCCTTTGCTGCAGTATGCTCGTGCAGATGAGCTTGAGAAGTGGAGAAAGGACCATCTCAAGGCCGTGTCAGCTCTGAAAGAGCTGCTGGACACAGCGGAGGCCAGGCTCAATGCTCCTGTCCAGGTGTCTTTCCTCAACGTAAGAGCCTTTCTGCAAAACGTGGAGGTGAGAAAAGCTCCGGATCAAAACAACCCTAATAGCATTTGTCTCAAATAACTAGGTAGTAATCCCAAGCAGGATAAGATCACTGATTCATTTACATTTGGACTGTATGACTCGGGGTACTGCCACTAAATTCCAAGGTACGGCACATTTTAACATTCAGAATGATTTTGCATAGAGCCACATTAAAAAAAACATCCAACTTTCCAGGCAGAAACATACAATAGAAAATAATTTCAATATATTTCCCATACCGTTTCATTTCCTTGTGAATTTAAATCCCTCATGGGACATTAAAGGTTTAATTAATGAATGAATTCCTTCATTCATTAAACTTCATATACAAAGTTACAAGAAGCTCAGTGTCCCTACTGTTTTATATATCAGAGCTGCAGACAGCCATTATACATAAAGTTTCTTATTGGAAAAAGCTGTTTTGAAAAAAGTGTGTTCAACTGAAGAACGTCTAAGATGACCTTTTGCCTCCACGTCTCATCTCAGAATACCAAACAAAAGGTTGTTGCCATGGAGACACAATATAAGTTGGCTGCCCGCAGTGCTCAGCTCCTCGCCAAAGATGCGCCACAGGAGGAGGCTGCCAGGGTCATGGCAACTATGACAACAGCCAAAAGTCAGCTGAGTAAGGTAGGTGTCATGAGAAAAACTGTCAAATCTATCTCAGGTCTTTTCTTTGAGAGCAGCACACTTACCTTTCGCCCTGTATGAAACTTATATTATATTGGAATCACTCATCGTTGTCACTTCCCGTGTCACTCTTTAATGGCCTGCACTATCTGTGTCCAGGTGAGAGAGAGGTGTCCCTCCGTTGTGCGAGAGTGTCATGTTATTCTGCCGCTGTTGGAGGAGATGGAGAAACACATCACTGCATTTTACCAAGCTCTGGAGCGGGCCAGTCGCATCACTTCTGCTGCCAGAGACCCAGACACTCAGCCCCAGGCCCTGCAGAAACAGAAGTGGCAGGTTAGATATTTTGACAATAAACACTGTGAACTTAAACGGTTACCAGGTAATAGACTGACAGGTTATAAAAGGAATCTCTTATTTGAGTAGTTTTTGTACATTCACGTTACTTTTTACTCACTAGGTATTGGTTAAAATATTTTGGTATATTATCAAAATGGAAGAATGATCTACAAAATCTACAAAAATAAGAAATTAAATAAAATGTTATATATGTGTAATGTTTGGCCCTCCTGGTGTATGTTAATATAACTATATCTGATGTGTGTATGTGTGTATGTGTGTTTGTCTTTGTGTCTATTCTATGTAATTAAAATCATATTAATCTTTGTCTTGACAATTTGTCTTTACTGTAACCTTTTTGTCAAATATATGAAGAGAACTGTTTTCATATTTGAAACCAACATCTTCAACAACACACACTTGAACATTTTTCTCTGCTGTTTCCGCAACTTTCCTTAGGATTTGTTAAACCAGCAACAAAGCTGTAAACGCTGTTTGTCTGTGATTGAGAGGAATCACCACACCTTGCAGAAGGCACTATCCACCAGCAAGGTGCTCAGAAACTTCGACCTGTCCCTGCTGCAGAAGAGAGTGGCTGAAATACAGGGCTCAGCGCAGGTTGGTGTTACACAATAAATACATGTAAAGAAAAAAAAAACATGCAAATACTGGAATGCCGCACAGACACTGCATTACCCACAACGCTGATTATATTAATGAGCTTACAAGGACATCAAAACACCCAGGGGGCAAGAGTGTAGATAAGACTTATCTCGCTATGCATGTGCTTGTTTGTTAGACAAATAATGTAATTACACAGTATTACCTAAAAGAGACCTTTTCCACACACCCCCACTAACTACTGTCCGTTCCTCCCAGGCTTTGCTGAAGGAGGTTGGGGAATGGAGGAGGCAGGAGGAGGCCAACAACACCCTGAGGAGGAGGTTTGAGGAATCCAGACAAGAGCTGGAGAGAGTGCTGAAGAAAGCCCAGGGCTGCTTGGGGGAGACTGGAGACGCTGAGGAATTACTGAAGAAACACACTGTAAGATCATACCTGTAACCTTCTGCTATAAATAGTAGAAGTACATGCTAAATCTGTAGGAAGATATACTCGTCTCTACTGAATCTCCTCTTTTCAACCAAAGCAAATATTTGACTGTATAATAGTAGTAGCAAAACACTTCATTTGTAATGAGAGAATGTCTTTATGTTTGTCCACCTAAATGTCAATTATTCTACTTTAAAAAATGCTGATTTCTGAGTATCTGAGATCACCAAATGCCTGTAAAAAGCTCCATTCATTTCATCAGTGTAAACTCAATAATTGCCTTTGTCTCTCATTGCTTGCACTGTTTGTTTGCACAGGACTTTTTGTGCCAACTGGACCAGCGCTTGCTGAGTGTGTTCTTGAAGGCGTGTGATGAGCTGACTGATATCCTGCCGCAGGAGGAGCAACAGGGGCTGCAAGAAACTGTCCGCAGGCTGCACAAACACTGGAAGGTCAGCGGTCAACGTGCTTTAACACTCTCGCCAATTACCGCAAAGGCATTACTTTATTGACTTACCTTAACCAAGAACATCTTCTGCTTTAATAAAGTTCCCGCAAGTCTGTTTCCAATTACCCTTTTACCCTTTTGAGTCAGTGATTCTGGAGAACGCTTATTGTCCTAATCACTTTATATCAAAATCAGTGAATATCTCCTCATGATCCGGTACCTGTCCGTGCTGTCTGTGCACTGAAAAGAAATCTGGTGCTAATACACAGCCTATGCTCTGTAAACTGGTATGTAAATAAAGGTTATATAAACAAAGGGGCCCCACCGTGGCTAACAACATGCCTGTATACAGAGCTTAGACTGTGTATTAACACAGAATGGACAGGTAGAGGATCGTGATAAATAGAGATATTTACTGATTTTGACCAAAAATTATTTTGACAACAAGCGTTCTCCAGAATTGCTGACTCAACCTTTAACCTATTCTAGATTTATTTTAAAATTTTCTTTTTAAATGTTCAAGGCTTTATTGATAGTGCAGATAGACAGAGATGAAATGGGGCAGAGAGGGGAATGACATGCAGAGAACAACCACAGGTCTGATTCAAAACGGGGTCTACTGCGAGGAGGACTTAGCCTCCACTACATCACGAGCGCCCCCTAGATTTATTTAACTTTCTACCCTACTCATTGTTTTGGATGAAACAATATGAATACAAAACATATACTTTACAGCATATTTGATCTACCCTGTTCTCTGTGTCTCCTCTGTCATTTCTGCAGGACGTCCAGGCCGAGATACCGTCTCACCTGCTCCGTCTAAAGGTGGAGGTGGAGCGAGGTCGGCTGGCTGTGCTCATACAAGACTGCAGAGCAGAGTTGGACAGAGAAATGCAAGCCCTGTCTGGCACCTGCACCAGTGAGCGAGTGATCAAAGAGCACAGAGTAAGCCTTGCATTTGGTAGAACATTTAAAACAGATCATCATCATCATCATCATCATCATCATCATCATCATCATCATCATCATTTTGGGGCGTCCTCAGTTGAACATTTCCTTCTCGCTTATCTCCAGACTTATTTCAGGGAGCGCAGACCTGTGACTTTGTGCGAGAAGAGGATTAAAAACATGGAGGATCTGTGTCACAAGTTGCCTGACAACGACCCGGCTTATCGAACGCTGGATTCCACCAGAAGGGTTGTGGAAGAGGTTGCGAGGCAAATCGAGAGCACCCACCTCAAACTGGAGCAGCACCCCGATAAATGGAAAGAGTGGAACGAGAGGTAAAGAATGACAAAAAAAAGGCAAACGGCCCAAAACAGTATCTTGAACATCTTATAGACTGACTTATTCATTGCTCAAAGCGGGTTCAAAGTACTTGTTCCTTTTTTTTCCAGGTTCTGTGAGCTTTCTGATTGGCTTTCATCTCAGAGGAGGCAGGTGAGGCTCTTGAGAGAGACAGCAAGAAATTCCAGCCATCAGGAGCAAGTCGATGATACTGTGCAGGTGAGCTGGCACATTATATTTGCTGCTGTAGACACAGAGATTAGGCTATGATTCAACATCGCTCGACAGCACTAAACCTACATTCCCCTTTTCTGTGCTTCCACCATTTTCAGCAACTGCAGGAGGCAATAGACGCCAGAGAGGAGAGCCTATTGTGGCTTAAGAGTCGTCTTGCTGGGCTGTCTGAGGTTAGCTCTGAACTGGAGGTCCAGAGACAGAGAACATCCCTGGACAAACTCTCAACTGACCTGCGGGGGCTCTATTCTTCACTCTGTCAGGTATTCCAAGATATTCCAAACACTTAAAATCACATAGATCTCATGCCTTTTCTTAATTTATTTTCTATTTTATTTTTTTCCTGCCTTTTCTTAAAATAAAATCTCTTTCACAGTGTGGCGGGGAGGGCCCTGCCATGTTCCAGTACGAGGAGCTGGGGGATGAGGTGCGTGCTGCTCTGGATGAGGTTCTGAGAGCTCGGAAAGAGGCTGAGGAGCAGACCAGAAGCATCCTGGAGGCTGAGGGCCTGACGGAGGCAAAACAACTTTACCACTTTCACCAGGTGAGTGAAGAGCAGAGGCATGAGAGTGGTGACAGATAAAGTCTTAATTTAGCTGATATCCAGTGATTTAACTTCTTAACTTGCTATTGTGATGTTCATGTGTACTCCTGGACCATGTAACATCACTGTAGAATGGCAACAGGTTTCAATTCAAGTAGTGATATTATGTTGCCATTATGCTGCGAAAAAAAAAAATTCAACCTGACATGTTGTCTTGTCCATATGTCTGTTATAGCAACACCTGAAGCGCCTGCACGCTAACAGGAGGGAGGCGGAGCTCCTTGTGTCTCACTGCCGCCAGCTGCAGCAAGGGGAGGCGCTCAGTCAGTCTCTACGGGACCTGGAGGGAGCTTTCAGAGAGGTCGACCGTAAATCAGGGGTGAAGGAACACAGCCTGCAGGTAAACCTAGCCTGGGGGGTTTTATCACATGTCAGTGTGTTAACGTTGGCATGTGTGAGTCTCCACACCCTGCAGTTATCATTGATTGGCCCGGGTTGAACCTTAACCAGATTCCGATTGTTATTTGGTATGTTAATTGTATATTTGTGCGTTGTCTTGGGATTTGTTTATACATTCTTACCACTGACTTGGAATTGATAAGAAAATCCATGTTCTTGGGCATGAACATGTTTAAGATGACTGGAGTTCATATGTTAATTTTCAAAGGGAAAGCCAACCTAAAACACCTGAAATAAGCATTTACATATTTTCTGAATGAAAATGCACTTAAAGGCGCTAATCTGCTTCTTCTCCATCATCTCAAGGAAACGTTGAGCTCCTGGCAGGATTTTGAAGCAGAAAGAGAAACAGTTTGGAGGTTTATCGGTAATACCAACAATGAGCTGCACAAAGATCTTATTTTCAACAGCTTGGACAGTCTGAAAACCGAGCTGGAACATAACAAGGTGTGTATGTACAATATGTTTTTTGTTTTGTGTGTGTGTGTGTGTACTAGTGTATGCTCGGTATTTGCTCATACTATTGATTTTATTCTTGCCTGTAGGAACTCTTCACAGAGGTTGAGGAGTATTGTGTTCGAGCAGATCTCCTCTTGGAGAGGGCTGCAGATATTCAGCTGGGTCCCAAGAATCAGATCCTTCTTCTACAGCAGGCCCAGTCCACCAGAGAGGCAGTCGCACAACTTAAGGACCACCTCAACAAGAAGTACGTCCTCCGGAATTATAATGGAGCGTGCTGTAATGTCTTTAAACTGAAGACATATGCAAAATAGTCTACTTTATAATTTGTATGGCTTGTGAAGAAGGCTTTTACTTTAACAGCAAAATTGCAGCTCTCTATGTAATTTTTAACATTGTAGGGGCAGACAGAAGTGAAGCATACACATAGGCAGTGAAGGGGTTCTCATTCCTACAGTTCACCTAGATATGCATACAGTATATTTTACAAAATGGGTCTTGCCTAATCTTGTGTCTTGCAGTGTTGTTCAGCTGGAGATGATGTGTATGTGGTGGGAGCGCTTCAGCAGTGAATCAGAGGCTTTCACTTTGTGGATCAGTGAGAAAGAGAAGGAGTTGGAGGCTGTCAACCCCACGTCCTCCTTAGATCCTCTGGACAAACACATACACACAGTGGAGGTATGTAATGTATCTCTCTTATTTCAATCTCTACATTGTTTTTTTATTGCATACTTTTCCCCACATCATAATAATTCAAACTGTATATATGCAGTGTATATACAACGCCTTTATTTATCTTCTGATTTTCAAAACTAAATATGCACCATCCACACATCAATCTAATAGCTGCAAGTAAATCGAGTGAAAATTGCTGTCTGGCCTTGTGTCTGTAATGTACAGTATCAGTCTGGCCTGAGGGTTATTAAGATTAAGATGAAATACGGTGACATTTTAATCTAACCCCGAGGGGAAATTGGGTCAGAGATGCAGCAAAGACTAGGATGTAGAAAAATAAATTGATCATATTGAAGAAAAAATATAATCTTGACTTGCCAGACCTCAGCCTTGTCAATCTCACCGAGGTCCAGAGAAAAACATTTCAAATTTTTGGGGGGATAACAGGACTTAAGCTGAAGGAGACCTGCGGCAGCCATTGGATTAGTTGTGAGTTTCAGCAATGTTCACTTTTCTTTTCTATCCAACTCTTGTGCTTACATTTTTCTAGACCTCAATAAAAATGATGAGACACCACCTTTATTTATGGCAGATCAAACAAATGCACAGAAACATTGTCTGCATCAGGCTTATAAAAAGGCTAGACAATGAGCAATGTGGTATCAAGTTTTTTTCTTTTCCTGTATTTTTTGTTGTTGTCTTATCTGTATTTTTCCTTTAAACCCATACTTTGCCCTTACGAATGTCCCTCTGCTGTGTCATCCCTTCAGGCTGTGGGGGAAGGTTTAGAGGGGAAAAGGGCTGCCCTGGCCAACATGGAGGAGGACTGTGAGGCCCTGTCGAGGTGTGTGACCCCTGCAGAGGCTGGACGTATCCGGACACGACTAACACAGATGAGGCGCTTCTGGGAAGAGTTGAGCGGGATAGTAGAGCAGCTGGGAGGACAGCTCAACCAGAGTGCCTCATACAGGCAGAGATACAACGATAACCTTGAACAGGTACAAGGCAACACATACAGGAATGCTTTGGTGCAGAAAGTGTGAATAAGACTAAGGGAGGCCACTGTGCTCTCTTCTGAATAAGTGACATGTTTTATCATTCTCAGGTCAAGAAAACAATGATTGACCTTAAAGAGAAACTGGACTGTCCAGTCCCATACTGTACATCATCATCTGAGACATACAAAAACCTCCAGGATCATTTGGTGAGAAAAAAACACAAAGAATGCCCCAATGTTATATAACTATAGTTAAATGGAACTATTTATTGGAAAATGTTAGGTTTATTTTACTCACACCTTATGAAATATGAATTGTGAGTCATCATGTAAGTCTGATAGATATGCTTTCCATATCCTCCAGGAGGTCTGCCAGGCTGTTGAGCAGCTGAACCCCAGGCTCATGGCTTTGTGTTCAGCCATGAAGAGGCTTGGAGAGGGCATCCAGCTGGAGGAGGAGGTGGCTCACCTCCAGAAGCAACGAGGAGAGTTTATGGGAAAAGCTGCAGAGAAGCAATCTACTTTAGAGAGCCTTCTAGCGCTGTGGCAAAGGTACATTAAACACTGATGTGCATTTTCTTTTGGGGAAATTGGGGCATCTGGAAATTAAACTATATCCTCCTGCAGTGGGGGAAATAAATACTATATCTATATTTTTGTCTCAAAAAAGGGTTTGTTAACCACATGTTGTGTGTTTTACTATATTCTATACCCAGGCATAAGCCATCCTCCCCTAGATAGAATCACAAAGTCCTAGACATATCTGTCTTACTTAAGATTGTATCCAGGATGTATTCCCAGCTGCTGTGCTGCCTTGCCAGGCTGACAGTATTGCTCTGTGTGTGTCCAGCTCAATACGCATCTCATTCTGATTGTATAATAAACATTACCATTTCACCCTGTTATTGCGCATCTCCTTTTTAGGAGGAATCTTTCTCTCTTTGCCAATTTCCTCTTTTATTCTCCTGAATCATTCTCTGGTCTCAGTGTGATGTAGAGGAGCGAGATCTTGTCTCTGACTCAATCTGTGCGTCCCCCAGTCAGCCTTCGCCTTTCTATTATAATAACATGTCTTTATCACTTTGTTTGATCACACAATAGACTTTCACTGGAGCAATTGTTCCTTATTCTCTGTATAATTAGGCAGGCAAAAATACTGATCCATTCAGACGGTAGCAGTCTTAATGACTAAAGCTTTGTTGCTTGTGTTTTACTATTTAGCTAGCCAGTCACTCTGGATAGATATGGTGGCCCCAACATGACCCTGTCACTTATACTGAGGGCTTGGTCAAACAGTATTACTGTGTGTGTGCGTGCATGCGTGTGTACGTGTGTGTTTCTTTTCCATTCACCCCCTGAGACTTGCTGCCTACATACTATTTTTGAATGCAATTTTCGTGTCACCTTTGTATCCACAGATTTGAAAAAGAGAGTTCATCCATGAAAGTCTGGCTGGACAGGTGTGAGTGTGTTTGCTGTCCGGGCACCGACCTGCTCTCTGCAGACAAAGTCAAGCTTAGGAATGAACTCCTTAATGTACAGGTAAATCATTTTACTAAACCTTCCGTGTTTCTCTTAACCATTTAGATTTATTTTCTTTCATGTAGAATGTTCATCTGTCCCTTTATTGCTTTAAAAAATTATAATTTACAATGCCTATTGCAGTATATCTTTCCTGCTTATTTTGCCTTGCATCATTTTCACACACACAGGAAATGCAGATGGAGACTCCGTCCTATGAGGCTCTTCTCCAGGGTCTTGTGAATCTCGGGCTGTGTCTGCAACCTGCATTGCCTGAAGCTCGTGTTCAAGAGCTCAGTGATGATCTCATACAAACCCAGGAGAGATGCACCTCTGTGAAGAACAGGATATCACACAGGCAATTGACTTGTTATACATTACTATCCACTGATCATTTATTTACCTTAAAATGAATGAACTCACGTGTTTTTAAATATATACTGTACCTGTCGAAACAGTAATCTCATAATCACCATCCGCGCTGCCTTTTACTCCTTCTATAGACTTGAGCTGCTGGAGCCTCAGTTGCAGCAGTTGGAGCAGTTCGATCAGGCACTGCTGACTCTGACACAAAGGAGTGAAAATTTCCTTTCTGGCTTGAGAAGTTCCTCCCAGGTTGATATTGCTGATCCCGAGGCTGCAATTACTAAGTTGAAGGTGAGAAATCAATAATTTCCTATCAACAATGATGTCACTTTTATGCTCTGTTTATTAAAGCAGTTACAGTTAGCAGCTTTGTATTGATCGGTGGTGGAACCTCAAACCAGTTTGTCTAATTGAGCCGTCTTGTTGTAGGATCACGAGGGTCAACTACAGGCACATGCATCCCTGAGAGAGACTCTCCAGCAAAGGGAGTCTTCCCTGCTTCACTGCTCCACCCTGGAGGCCCATCAGCAGGTCCAGGGCTGGAGGGAGGACTGCCTGCAGCCCCTCAGTGAAGCCCAGCGTCTCCTGCACCTCCGTAAAGAGTGCCTGACTGAGTTAAAGAACTTTCTGGAGAAGCATGGTGCGGCAACCAGGGCAGTGCGCCACCTTCACGAGGCGGTGGAGGGCAGGGGGAGCTGGGACCGCTCAAAAGCCGAAGAGCTGCATCGTGGGATAGGAGACGTGGCTAAGGACGTGGCCAGGCTCGAGGCAGAGGCCGTTGGTTTGGACGGGCAGCTTAGCAAAGCACACCTTCACCTGTGCGGGGCAGAGGGGCAGGGCTCCAAATCTGTGAGCAATATAAGAATATCGTGCCGGGGACAGGCAGTGGCTCTCACCATGGCTCTGGAGGAGGTTCAGAGGGGTGTGGGGTGGAGGCAGAGTGAAGCGGACGCTCTAGGGGCTTTATGGAGCTCCTTCAGGGAGAGGAGGGAGGAGGTGGTGAAGAATTTGATAAAACTGGAGGAGGAATCGAGGCAAGAGGGGGCGCGAGAGATCTCCGTACAGGCCTTTCAAAACAGGTATGTACATGATATAACCAAGAAACCTAAAATCACTAGATATATTAGGATATTTAGTATCTGCACAGTTTGTATCAGCTGTTACTGTGTGCAATATCCGTATGAGCGCTTTGTAAACTGTAGACTTTTTTTCCTCCTGATAAAATCACCTGCTTTGTTGAATGGGCAAACAAACATATTCACGGCATCTCCATCCTTTGAATTAATATCCAATTCATTTGGTTGAGACATACAGAAGATGACTCGATGATCATTATTATTAATGTTTTAAATGCAGTGTGGTGGCTCAGTGGAAACACCTTGATGAACCCTATTGTTGGATATGCTTTGTCAAATTTCAAATGTGTCCAGGGAGTTTTAAATTCAAAGACCTGCTGTATGCCATACTGAATGAAGCCAAATTATAGATGGACAAAATTCGTTTGTATGTGATTACCTAATCATTTAGATATGTTGTGTTGGGATCAGGCTGGTAATCCCCATTGTTTTCCTCTGCATGTATTTCTCCTAGGCTGCGCTACTTTGTCCAGCTGGAGGACGAGCTCCAGTCTCTGCAGCACTCCCAGCGGTGGCTAGAGGAGAAGGGGAGTCAGCTGGCCCAGAGAGACAGTGAGCTGGCCGGGGAGGCTCTCAGGGAGGTCACACTGGTGAAGACAGCCTGGGAGAACGTCAGGACTCTCATCACTAATGGGTATGGATGTTTCTGGTCCTATTGTGAGTTATTTTGGGGGAAAAAATAGAATGTATCAAACTGTTTTCTTTTTAACATTGAACAGCAGTCACAGATTATGTTGTATTTTTAATACTTTAATATCAATTGGTAAATGATGTTCTAAGTTATCATAACCTTTACATTTTTTGTCTGTTTTTTTTCCGTATGCAGTCAGGAACAAAGTGGAGTTGTGGTAGATCTTCTCCGCCAGTTCCACCACTTGAAGTTGATCATCACCGCTGTGTTGGAGAACGCTCAGGCCGTTGCTCACAATCTGCCCGACCACAACCACAACCCTCAGGAGGCCAGGAGGACTTTCACACGAGTCCGTACCCTTTGTGTTTTCTCTGAAAATTAGGAATTGTTTTATTTTCTGCTTTTTCTTTTCAATTGAGGCATGTGGTAAACTAACTTTGGAACTATGATTCATACATCAAACGCATATGTGTCAAGGTCCGCTGAGTTATACTTTAAGGACAGTCAGGACAAACAATAATTGTATAAAATTTATTTTGTATATAAAAGTTAAACAATTTATCAGATAACTTGGATTTTATCTCAATCCTTTTGATAGCAGTTTTCTGATAAATCAAACTTTCTTATTAGTATTTAGCCTACGAGGGTGAAACATTCCTTGACACAGTAAGGATTTTTCAAACAAATTAAAGATGCATAACTTACATGGGGGCAGCAACCATTTGTTTTTCTTTATTAAAATCACGGCAACTCACAGGCAGACACCTGCATTTCAAAACCAAACCCTCTCTACTGTAGTCTGTGCAATATTTCTCCCTCTAGTGGTGGTCCCTTGTCATTCCCTCTGCTCTCTTCTCTGCCCCTCCAGCATGACACAGTCCAGGCCGAGCTGAGAGACAAACAGGAAGACATGGACCAGCTCATCAGCACAGTGGAGGACCTGCAGAGAGAGCTGGAGAAGGTTCCCAACTCTGATACCGGCTCCATCCTCAAAGATATGGAGACATTAAGAGACCAGTGGCTAGAGGTGAGTGGTACTCGATAACACGCATAGCCATGCACCTGCACCTGTTTTGGTACTAAGATTATTGCATGATACATTTACATCCTACCTGGTCAGACGTTGTGAAATAATAGCTTATTTTTGTGACATTAATGAATCACGTGGTACTGCAATTTTCCAAAAACCTATCTACCTGGTTTTACCCAGCTCCTAAGCTGCAGTATGATAATTAAATGTCTATGGAAAAGTATAACAAGATTTGTGGGGCTGTTTGCTGTCAAAAATCCATCATGACGTCAAAAGTACAGCTACACTACAAACACTTACGCCATTCCTCTTTTAATGATATTTATTTATTCTACTCTTTCCATTATCTCTTCTTGTGGGATTTAGTTGGCTGCTCAGCTGTCACAAATGAGACAGAAATATAAACAAGTCTAGACATGTTATCTTTCTCTTTCTCTCTCTCTCTCTCTCTCTCTCTCTCTCTCTCTCTCTCTCTCTCTCTCTCTCTCTCTGTCTCTCTCTCACTTTCTCTCACTTCTCATCCCCACATCTGTTCAACCAATTAATTCCTGTTTTACTTCCATCTCCCAGTAAAGCATACTGTCCCTTGTTACAGAGAGAGCAAGATGCCAATCTCTCCTGTTGATTGAGCTGTATTATTCTGTGCTGTCCTCGGATTGAGTGCTGCATTGTTTCTGTTCCTTCAGGTCTCGGAGCGAATACAAACCAACACAGAGAGACTGGGATATTGTGTTTCCCTGTGGGACGATCTCAAATCCATGGAGCACGACGTTAACCAATGGGCCGCCAACGCCATCGCTGATCTCACCGACAGCGTCACCGATCTCAGTGATAAAAAGAGGACAGAGGCCCATCTTGCCACCTTTCAGGTCAGAGAACAGTGGCGTTTTAGCATGAAGATGACGCTAGTGCAATATTAAGCTTACAGTGGTTGTGATCTAATTGAAATGACTTCGATCTGCAGGCAGAGGTGGAGAAGAGGGAGCAGAGGCTGGATGCACTGCAGGAGAGAGTGACAGAGCTGAAGGAGCTAGCCAAACTGCAGGAAACCCCATTACAAATGCAGGTGAGTATGTGTCCTTAAGGCACGAGGTAATGTTCCCAGACAGTATGTTTTTTGGGTTGGGTTAGTGTGGTTCAGAGGCAGGTGGTCAAAGTGATAATAATGAAGCATCACGTTTGATATATTTGATTGTAACACAAATGTTTGTATTATTGTATTAACGATACTAAATATCTATATTGAATCAGGTGCTGGAGTCAGACCTGAGGAAGAAAATGTCCCACGCGCACGAGGTGTTCAACCAGGCCAAACACACTCTGACCTACTTCAGTTTCCAGAAGCAGCGACTGGAGGACCTCATGTCCCAGATGGCCGAGCGGCTGAAGGCAGTTGAGGGTTCCTTGTCCGACCTCACCGAAGCTACTTCTCTTGAAGACATTGGCACAGTTAAGGTATAACATTATAATTTCCTTCATTTTGATGCAAGAACTCAATATTGCCTGAATGAAACATATTATATAGTATATAGAAACAAGTCTCCCTCTACTTTCTATTTGTATTTCTATGTATCATTGCTTCTACACTTTCCACCGCCCTGTAGCCTTAATTATGTAAACAAGTGAAGTCCTGTCGTCTCATTTCTGGCTACATTTTGCAGGACTTGCAGAGTGTTGTGCAGCAACAGAGGGCAGACATGGACTCAGCTAGAGATGCTCTGAGTGCCCTGTGCAGGTCTCATCCCTCCCAGGAGCTGTCATGCCTCTCCTCTGACCTCACCTCCATCGCCAAGCGAACAGAGGCTGTTTCCCAGCGCTGTGCCAAGACCAGGGGCAACCTGCAGGACGGTTTACAGCTACACTTCAATGGTAAGAGTTTTTTTTGTTGTGTTTGTCACATTACATTTAGTCTGAATAGTTGAATAGTTTTGGCTTAATAGTTTACTAACCTATGTCCTATATGGCTGTAGTGTTCTTTACCTCCATCAAATACACCATCACATATTACAGCACCAGCCACTCACAATAACTGCTTCCCTTACAAGGGGAAATAAAAAATGTAATAGGACTTCTCATAATCGCCCAATCAAACAGTGCTCAACTACATGATGCAATGTGATTTGTTCGTTTTATTGGTGTTACAGATTTAGTGTTGATTATCCGACAGTTTTCCCCAGGGCACACTCAATGCGCCCACTACAACCCACTCTCCATTGCCCCATTGACACACACTGTCTGGAACACCGGTGTGCTCTCTTTGCTCCGACACACACCTGTGCCTCGGAGAGTAATGTCGCTCTTGTCACATCTGCACTCGAGGGAGTCATTTGGAGCTTGTTGGCAAGGCAACCCAGCGCTGCACAAGTATAGACACGCCCAGCCTTCCCATCTGCCTCAACACATCACCTCCTCTAGCTCTCCTCCTTCAGGCTTCTCCACTCCTTAATCTTATTTTACCTTTATTTTACCAGCCAACCGTTTTACTCAACTTGACCCTGTGTCTTTATTTACCTGTTTTCTCTGTCCCTCGGAGCAGAGCTCGTCCAAGACTTCCACTCCTGGCTTCAAAAGCTGAAGTTGGAGCTGAAAGAGTGTTTTAATCAAGCTGGAGATGTTGCCATCCTTGGAACCAAGCTGCAAAGACTAAAGGTACTGCTGATGTCATACTTTTATACTGTCCGGTGTGGTTATTATTGTGTAGAAAAAAAAAGTCATCGTGAAATACTGTGCATCATTATTATCTTTTATTAGACCACACTCAATCTGGGCTAACAAACAGAACCATTTATTGGAATTATACTAAAAACTCCCAAAGTAGGACGTCAGAGTGCTTTATTAATTATAAATGTAGGTGTTACCTATATGAGGAGTGTGATAAGTCTAGATGTGTGGGTTCTGGCTTGTTTCAGCGATATCAGTCTCTATCAGCAACATGTTGGTACGCCCTCATCCACAGGTGTCAGTCCAGCAGGCATCAGAGGGCGAAGAGCGCCTCTCTCAGGCTTGTGAGGAGGCCGAGAGGCTCCAGCTCCACCTGTCTAAAGCTGGAGCAGCACAGGTCCAAGAGCATCTCTCCTCCTGCCAGAGAGAGTGGAGGAGCTACCTGGAAAGCTGCTTAGATAGCCAACTAGACCTGGAAGAAAGTATTGACCTTCTGAAAAAGTAAGCCATCGCGCTTGTTGCATCATGTACTTATGCAAAGGAATTTGAATGAAATGGAAATATGACTAACCCTCTCCTCTCCTCTCCTCTCCTCTCCTCTCCTCTCCTCTCCTCTCCTCTCCTCTCCTCTCCTCTCCTCTCCTCTCCTCTCCTCTCCTCTCCTCCCCTCCTCTCCTCTCCTCTCCTCTCCTCTCCTCTCCTCTCCTCTCCTCTCCTCTCCTCTCCTCTCCTCTCCTCCCTCTTCCCCTCTCCTCCCAAGTTTTAATGGCAGCGTGGAGAGTATGCGAGACTGGCTGAAGCAGACGGATCTCAGCCTCAAGAGCGAGCATGTTCTTGGGGCAGACAGCCAGCAAGGAGCCTCAGACGCCACAGAGGAGCTGGAGAGGATGGAAAACCTCCATAAAGAACTGCTCGATAGAAGGTGTGTATGTGTGGGTGTGTGAGGCCATATGTTGCCTATAGCGTGGGCTGTTAAATATTCTGAATCCTAACATATCGCTGTCTCCTGAAAGGGACTCCATGGAGCGTCTCAGTCAGGAGGCCCAGTGTCTGTCTGAAGCTGGCCGGGGGTCAGGAGGAGAGGTCAGAGTGACAGGCCAGCTCCAGATGGAGCAGCAGGCCCTGCTTAAGGCAGCCAGGGAGCGGCTACGAGGCTGCCAAGAGAGCCAGGCCTTTGGGGAGACCCTCCAAGGGGTTTGGGCCTGGCTGGAGGAGATCCAGGAGAGACTGGGTACCGTAGATAGCACCATGGGGACCAAAGAGCAGTTAGAACAAAGGCTGGAGACTGTGCAGGTGAGAGGGCGTTTTGGCTACTGCCCTATAGTATACAGTATATCTGTTGTTTCCATGATATATATACGAGGAAATGCATGAAGTGATTGTTGTTGAAATCTTTCATGAATGCACACATTTATATTCTTGATAACCTATTATAATCACCTTATCTGCGTTTTCTTCTTCTATTAAAGTCTATGTGTGTTCTATTGAACACAAGAGGGGGATATTTCCTTCAAAATACCAATGTCTAAATCCAGTTCACTCTGACCCCTCTCTGTTTGCACAGGACATCCTGCTTTTGAAGGGGGAAGGGGAGGTCAAGCTGAACATGGCGATGGGTAAGGGGGAGTTGGCCCTGCGGAGCTATGGAGCAGCCGGACAGGAAGTGGTCCGCTCTCAGCTACAGGAAGTGGAGGATGCTTGGGCCACGCTGCTTGTGACTACCATGAGCTGCCACAGGTAGACCACGCCCCTTGTTCCATCACCTTGCTTATAGTCCCATTTTAAATAAGTGGCCCTGCCTTTTTCGTCATTATTTATTATGGAATTGAATTTACAGTATATAAAATGGACAGGCTGCTTTGAATTTTAAACTTAGACTTAAAGGTTTTAATTCGACCATTTAAACATTTACCATTGGACATCGGTGAGGCCATTTACCTTTGTGCCAACAAATCCTCTCCTTGGGAACAGGTTATTTTCATCATGATAGATTGATGTCTCAATGCGGTTAATTACCATTAGGTTAAATGCATAATGAGAGGTATTTGTCTCATTTTGTAACTCTGATTGATGAATGATGATTTAGTGTGTTTTTTCTCTGTATGTGTGCATTCATGACAGCATGCACATGCATCTGTGTGTGTATGTGTGTGTGTGTGTGTGTGTGAGTGTGTGTGTGTGTGTGTGTGTGTGTGTAGGGTAATTGAGCAATTATGGCCCCTCCCAGCAAAAACTGATCTCATTAGGGACTAAATGGTGGATGGCAAACAGTGGGTCACACATGGGGTATGTTTGTTTTTTGGGGGGAAAGGGATAACAGGAGGCGAGGGGTAGCAGGTGAATTTGAGGTGTGTGGGTGTTTGTGTTTGTGCAGATATTGGCGTTATTTGTACATGCAGGGGTAACAGATGGCAAGGAAAATTGTGGGTGTGTGTCTGTGTCTGTGCGTGTTTGAACCCAACCGATAAAGGGATAAAGGCACTAAGCCAGTATTAGAGGCAATTTATATTTCTTGGCCCTATCATATGAGTATGAAATATAAATTACGCCTGTGATATGTTTTGTCTTCAGCATCATACGTACATATTTTATGTACCAAGATTATTAAATCATCCAGATTTTACCTTTTTTATAAATATTTTCAATACCTGTTGGATTCCTCTGAAAAGGAAGTGCTTTTGTTACTCTTTACTCGCACTGTTCATATAGTTTCTGTTTATTCACATATCTGGCTGTCACAAACTAACACAATGATCTACTGCCTTCCCTCCAGTCGTTTAGAATGGACCGTGTCACAGTGGGGTGGATACCTGGAGAGTGCTGCCCATCTGCGGTGCTGGATGGAGGCAGTGGAGAGGGAGGTGTGTGCCCCTCTCACCCCTCAGCCAGGGCCCAGAGAAAAAGCCTCCCAGCTGGACAGACTCCGAGCACTGCTTACTGACCTGGAGGACCACCAGGTGGCGCTGTCCAGTCAGGAAGAAAAAGCCAGAGAACTGTTCAAGAAGACTGGTGATGCCAGCTTTAACCATGGTGCACGCACCCAGCTGCAGGCGCAGTTTGATGATCTCACGACCTTGGTGGAGGTATCATGTTACTTTATCTTTCACAATATAAATAAAAACATGGAATCTCCCCAGCGCACCTAACTACTAAAGTCATGTTCAAAGCCCCTGAATGAGTGTATTGTTACTTAGGAGTCATTGTTGACTGTTTGTGTCTATAGGAGAGAGTACGTCTAGCGCAAGCCGTTGTGTTGGAACACCAAGAATACCTGGAGGCTGTCAGAGAGCTCACTGATTGGCTGATGACTGCTGGAGCAGAGCTACAGCATTGGTCTGATACATCAGGAGACTCTGCCTCCATCAAAAACAAACTGTCAGAAGTGAGGGTAAGGCAGGGTGTCAAAAGAACCTGATGCTGGCTGACACTCTTTTTGCTTTGCTGACGTTCAAAGTTTGTTATCGATTCTTGATTCATTCTTCTCTTGACAATTTTTATTTGCTGGCCCTTGTTTTGAAGTAAGATGTTCAAGCAAGCACCAATTGCATGTGTATTGAAATAGTAAGCATTCTATTTACACCCAGTGTTGTTAAAAAGACAGTGAGTGTAACAGTGAGAAATGTATCACTGAATTAACACCGCTGTCAGTACAGGTCATAGGCATGCCTTAAGGATATATTGCTACAACCCAGTCTCACAGTGAGTGAGTTACGTTTTGCTATTTCATTTCTAATGGACTAACCTCGTTGCTAAGGTAACTAATTGCTTAATTAGGGAAAAACTATGCAGGGAATTGGAAATGGTTCTCAGTTTTTTCCCATATAATGCCGGAATATCCCTGCCTCTCCTGGCACATTTTACTGCCAATTAGTTGGTCTATTACCGTGTAAAAAAAAGGTGAAAGAGAGAAGCAGTGGATTTAATGTCTAAGCTTTTCCCTGTTCAATAATTCTACAATAACAGTGGGTAGAAAAATAGTGAGGGTATGTTGATTTGCATTTCAATTTCACACATGGGTCCTAATCATTGTTATAACTATGTGTTTGAAGGGGCATGGTGAGAAGCATTTCAGTAGAGGAGGAAATATAATTTCTTGTATTCATGTGCTGGTTGCACCATTTTCATTTCCCATCCATGAATTCAAGGCTAATGTTCACATCCTTCTACTCATGTACACCAAAATGATCAGGTGCCGTTCTATCTAGAAACACTGCTATTGCATTACACTCAAGTGCTACCGTTCCACACAGAATGAGCGATGGAAGCCCAGAGGGATGGAGAGAAAGGGTGAAAATACTGAGATAGCAAATGAAAATACAGGACATTATAACTAATGGTGCAAATACAGAAAGAGATAAAAAAAAAAAAAAAGCGAGAGAAAGTAGGAGAGGGCAATCTATGTGGGCAGCTTTAAATAGAATGCACTGCCCATCCATAGGTTGCCGTATCCGTAGCCACAGTTTCCGTAGCAACTTTGTCTCCTCTCTCTCTCTCTCTCTCTCTCTCTCTCTCTCTCTCTCTCTCTCTCTCTCTCTCTCTCTCTCTCTCTCTCTCTCTCTCTCTCTCTCTCTCTCTCTCTCTCTCTCTCTCTCGGTATCTCTTCAGGAGCGCGTGGAGTGTCGGCTGCTGGAGGGGCGAGAGCGCCTCAGCCGGGTGCGTCGGAGCGCTGCGTCAACGGCGGAGCACACTGCGGCGGGTGGGTGTGAGGCCATGGACAGACAGCTGGGGGCGCTGTCCCAGGCTCTGGAGCAGTGGGAGGGGGCCGCCCTGAGGGCCAGGGATGGCCTGGAGGGGGCCCTGGCCTCCGCCGCGGCCTCAGAGGAGGAATACCAGCGTCTGAGCGCCCGCCTGGAGGAAGAGCTGAAGGAGCTGGACGCACGGCTGAGGGGCTGGAGCCAGGAGCTGGTCAAAGCCGAGGGGCAGAGCAACGGCGAGGAAGCAGTGGAGGGATGGCAGCGGGCTAAGGTATAGTGTAGAAATGGCATGAGATTTAAATAAATGGCAGAACAATGTCTAAATGATCACCGTGCGTATGCTTTCACAATAGTTTATTCAAAAAAAAGATAAATAATAAAAACTTCTATTCAGCTGGGATTTGGCCTGGTGAGCTGTGATGTGTACAAACAAAGCTGACAGTGGCTGTGCTGTGTTCATTTTAGGGAAAGTGATTAGCATTGTTTTATCGGGAGGACCCACAGGCGTGCACGAACACACACACACACACACACACACACACACACAAAAACACACACAAAAGCACGCAATCACCCTGTCCAGACTGACATCCTCGGCATTCAGCTCGGCTTTCTCTGTCAGTAATTATCCATTCTATTTGTAAATCCTAAAAACAGATTAGTTGGTAAATCAGCTTTACTGGGATGACGAAGGAGTGACAGCTAAATGCCAACAGTTTCTCTTGTTATTTCCTCATTTTCTCTCCCCCTTCCGTTCCTTCTACCCCCCCTCCGTCTTTTTTCATTATTTTCAGCTATTTCTCTTTCTCCCAAAAAATCCCCCTTTCCATTCCTTCCTCCCTCTCCTTATTCTGTACTCTGACTTGTTTGAACTTCAGGCTACAGGGATCTCTGCCTTGTTTCTCCTGCTCCTCACCTCCCCTGCTGCTCTGTTTCTAACCTCCACAGGATGTTTACAGTGTGACAATTCCTCTGTATTGTCAAAACCGTGTCAGCTGCATGCACACCCTCAAACTCCTCCCCAGGCATCTTTGGCCATGCCTTTCTACAGTTTTCCTCAATTTGGGGCTGTCAAAGAACAGAGGAGGAGTCTTCCATCCCCTGCCCTCCCCTCCTCCGCTTCTCTCTCTCTCTCCCTCTCTCCTCCTCCAGCCTGTTTCCTGTATCTCGCCTTGCTTTCGTAACACGCTCGTTTGTGCGCGTTTGAACCAACCCCGCATCTGTGAAGGGCTGACAGCTGAATTCCACCGGGAGAGAGCGTGAGAGAGTGAGAGGGAGGACCGAAATGTGTGAGAGTGAACAGGCGCGAGGAGTGGGAGGAGGGAGAGAGATAGAGGAGAGAGGAGGGCAGAGAAAGTAGTGGAGGAGAGGAGAGCAAAAGACAGAGTCCAGGAGAACGCGGAGGGAGGGAACGAGGGTTGTTTATTGGTCAGACGTCAGAAACAGAGTACGAGCGGGAGAGAGAGAGAGTCGGACGGTTAGAGGGAGAGCTTGTACATATTTCATGGGACAGGATTTTCATGACTGTGTGAGTGCAGAATGTGAGGCACGCTGAGGAGAGCGGGAGAACGTTATCCATAGCTCCTTCCTGCCACACTCTGCGAAGAACAGAAATGCTATTGTACAGGCAGCACTGTGAGTATGTTGTTAGAGCGTGTGTCTGTGTGTGTGTGTGTGTGTGTGTGTGTGTGAGTGTGAGAAGAGGGAAAAAGACCAAGTTAGGGTGTGAATAGGAATGTGAGAGATGTGAGAGGACTTATTGATGGGTGTCATGCAGATCCGTTGGGTGCTTGTCTTTCCCTGACACACACACACACACACACACACACACACACACACACACATACACACACGCACACGCACACACTGAGCCAGCTGGTGTCTGTTCTGTGTTGTTTAGGATATACTGGAGGGCTTGCAGAGCGCCGAGCCGATGGCTGAGAAGTTGAAAGGGCAACTGAACGACCTGGTGCGGTACTCCAGAGACCTGGGCTCACAATCAGACCGGGTCACTGCACTCATCAAACAGCACAACAGGTGAGAAAAGTCTTTGCTGCTATAGTACACAGAGTGAGAGAAACCACCGTGCATGTTTTCATTATGTGGATTTGAAATGAGACTGAGATTTATTGGCTCCAAGCGTCCAATTAAACAATTCATATCACGCTGTAATGAGCTTAGAATGTTTTTCTTTTAAACGTGTAAGAATTTGGTCCCGTGCGTTGCATTAGAGTACACCATAGCTGCTCATTTCTTTGAATGTTAAATCATTTATATGATTTTAACACCCTCAGTCAATCATTAACACAATGAGTGAAACAATTTGGGAACACAATGACTCAAAGAAGGTAAGGGGCAGAGTAATCCCCCTCAAAACACCCGTTACATGTCTTATTGAGCAGGATCATTGCTCCAGTCTTACAAGCTTATTTGTGTTATCAGAAGTGTGTGTGTGTGTGTGTGTGTGTGTGTGTGTGTGTGTGTGTCTTTGTGTGTGTGTGTGTGTGTGTGTGTGTGTGTGTGTGTGTGTTCATGTGTGTGCGTCGGCTCACACAATGACTTGTGTGTCAGCCAGGCGAAGGTGAAGGATGAGAGAGAGCCCCAGAGCCACCAGTTGCTATGCGACATTCAACTACCACTACCATTTCCACCTACGCCTCTTCTCTGTGTTTGTTTTTGTTTTCCCCTGCTTTAATTCTACGCTAGGCTGAGTGTGATTTTAGGGAAATCGGATACAATTGTATGTAGATTTTTTTATTATATTCAAGTTGATACTTTGCATACCATGGTCTGTTTACCGAGAGCTAATTGCCGGCTTTTGAGCCCACAAGTGTTCATTCAGTGCTTGTTTGTGAAAACACAGTGAAAAAACCCTTTATTCAAAAGAAAAGCATTGTATACAAAAGAACATGCATGCAAAAAACCATACATATTCAACCTGTGCAATCATAAGTATGAACTTCTAGTAGGACAAATGATGTACTACATTTGCATTGATGTAATAGTATGAGTCATTTTGAGATATTCAAATGACGGGTCGGGTAGTAGGGAAATCACTGTGACTAACATTTATTGGCAGAAATTCAGTCAACTTGTTGGAGATGCTTTGGCGGGTGGTGGGCTTTGGCTGCTGATATGCAAAAATGGCTCCCTTCCTTATTCACTCTGCATTTTATTCTGCAAAAGACTTGGCCCGTGTGCTCTTTGCACCTGTCCTGCATTAAGCACTGCGGAGGGGAGAGCAAAGGGAGAGAAAGAGCGGGAAGAGAAAAAAAGAGAGAAAGGAGGAAAATGCAGTAACTCCCCCGTCCTCTTCATAGCACATGCCAAATTCTGTCTGTCACAGCAGAAAAAAGTGCTTCTTCCACACTTGTGCTTTCCCCACTGCGCTACCCTTTCATGCCCTCATCGCATCATTAAAACTCAAGGGTGTTTGCGTCCATATGTGTGTGTGTGCATCGATAGAAGGTTGTGTGTGATTTTGTCTTGTTTTTTCACGCATCCCTTTGGACAGTAACCCTTCCTTTCCCTGCTGTCACCCATCCCACTCTCCCCCTCCCTCCTTTAACCTTCACCCACTGCCCAATATTTATGAAACCCATTGACTCTTTTCTTTTGTTGTCCTACACCTACTTAATTTTCAGTCTTAATTTAAATTCAGCTGTTGGCACATTTTTTCGGCACAGTAAATATTGTTCAAGGTGTCCTATATGCCAAGAGTAAAAAGAACACAAATCTGCTCATTCTGTAATCCCGGCTAAATTCCATAGAAATGACATCAATATTTTAAAAAATGTCAGTGTCAATGAAGGCAAAGGTATGCCCTGTACAGTAGGCAGAATAGACAAAAAGAAAGATTTTGGAGGTTAAGGTGATGCATGGGCTTTTAACGTGTTACAGGAGACAGGAATTGTGATACAATCACATACGTACCTACAATAAATGTTTGCCAATGTTACCACAACATATCCCTAACCTTAACCACACTGCAGTAGCCATGTGAAGATATTGTAGAAAGTGACTATTTTAACATAAAAAAATTGTCATTGAACTTAATTCCAGGTTTTGCATCTTTGAATATCAATATCCTTTGTCGTCCAAGACGGCTGCTTTACTGACTTGACTTTTTTTTTGGCATTTTTATGCTTTATTGATAGTGTAGAGACAGAGTTGAAATGGGGCAGAGAGGGGAGTGACATGCAGAGAACGACCGCGGGCTGGAATCGAACCCGGGTCCGCTGCTGGCCGAGGCCCATGGGGGGGACGCCCTACCAACTGAGCTAAGGGCGCCCCCCGCTTTATTGACTTCTGAACGTTAAAGTGTGACACACAGTATTGTAGTACTTTGTGTCACGTTCTTCCTCCTTCTACCTGAAATTTTTACTGTCACTAAAAGAAGCATTTAAACAGTAAAATTGTTAGTTTTATTCAGAAATGTCTGTTGAAAATGTAATGTTGTAAATGCCCTTCGCTTTTGTTCAAATAACTTTTATTATCAGTCTGTATTGTTAATGTAGCCCATGGTTCCATCTCTAAATTCTGACTGAAAGAAGTCACAGAATGCGATAAGTTCCTGGTGAAAAAACTCAACCCATTCAAATGTGAAAGTATCCCCCACGTCACATACTGTTGCCCTGTCGTATCCTTTCCATCTCACCCTCTTTCTTACACCATCAATCTGTCATCCCTCATTCCCTCCATCCTGTCACCCCTGTGAACTCATGCCCTACTCATATGTTGCCTCTCAACCCCCCTCCCATGCACGCAGTACCCCTTAACCCCATCCCCCACTCTCCCTCCTTGCCCCCAACACCCATTCCTTCCACTTCACCCGTTTTGCCATTTCTCCACCTGCCCCTTTCCCACTCATCTCCCAGGCTATCCCTTCCTCCCCCACAATGTGAGGACAGTGCGTACAGTATCCAAGCATCTGCACTTGGATCCTCTTTGTTTTGATGAGCACATGGACAGTAGACAGCAAAGGCTTCCTCCGGTGGTAGCCCCCTTTTTTTATTTCTTTGTTGTCGAGATGGATTCCAACCCTGTGAGACAACACGTTAAGTCCTTCTTCGCGTGTGTCTCGTCCTTCCAGTCTCAGTCTTCGTGCGTCCAGGGAGTGTCAGAATAAGGAGCGCTTGTTGGAGCAGAGGTTCCGTGCAGCCCTCAGAGACTTCCAGCAATGGCTGGTCAACGCCAAAATCAGCACCGCCAAATGCTTTGATGTGCCCCAGAGCGTCCCCGAGGCCTCCACCGCTCTGCAGAGGATCCAGGTAAGAGATATCTTTTTCCTCCTCTCTGATTTCCAGTGAACATCTGTTAAATTCCTTCCATGTTCCTAAAACATCTGTGACATATTAAGGTTGTAGTCATGTGCAGTGGTTACCATGGTGTTGCTTCACTGCAAACTGCTGCCATCACTTGAAAAGCACACTTCTTGTTCAGCCTGTTTGGCTTCTACTGTGATTCTGTTTATTGCTGCTGGAGATATAATGTGCCCCACCTCCTTTGAAGCAGATAGTTTTCCCATGGCAGACTTACCAGGCACAGCAGATACAAAGGTTACATCAAAATGTCCTGTGTTATTCAGGGAGATAAAGTAGTAGAATTGATATTCATTAGAATGTCACTGAGTATACTTTAAGAAAGACGTGCATTTTCTAATAACTTGCTTTGGTTGGAGGGTTGATAATAATACTAATTCGCAATCTCATATCTGAGAACTGCCTCCCACAACGAATATATAGTCTGACAATATTGGCCATTAACTAGCTCCAGTGAAGCAGTAATGATTTCAGAGAGCTGTTGATAGTGGAGCAAGGGGAGAGTAATTTATTCATGTACATAAACCAGAGTTATTCAGCCTGTTGTGGGAATTAAAAAAAAATAATTTTCTTGTAATTGTAAGAGTATTTTTTTGTATCCACGGCTTCTAATAAGAAACTGGTGCCAGCATTTTAATTTATTTGCATGTATTACGTAGAAGTTTAGGAATCGATCCACTTTCAATGGGAGATTGCTCAAAGGGGATGTGTTTATTGACATGCCCACTGTTGAGTGTCCTCTGGTGGGCTTGTAAGAGTGGCGGGACCTGCCGTAGGCTGGATAAGCTGAGAGTGGGCACATAGCCAAAAGAAAGAAGGATGAGAGAAAGCTCCACAGCAGGGTCTCTGTGCCATTCTACCCAAAAATATCTGTGTGTCTCTCTTTCTGAGAAGTCCCTGTGTCTATCTCGGAGAAGCTGGCAGGTGTTTCAGTCTGGCAGCCTCTTTCAGAGCACCCCATGGCCCTGGCTAAAAGTCCAGTGCTTGTCGGTTAAGGTAGACGTCCCCACATCCCTGCACCAGACAGTTAATTACCTCAGACACCTGACCGGGTCCACCACTACATTACCAGCAAGCAATTAACACTATTGCTCTGAGCTGAGCTTAAATAGTAAGACGATAATTCTGCACTAATAAAGCACGGACCTTGATTTCAAACCAAAATTTGAGGATTCTATTCAGTGCAGGTGGGACACATGGAATTAAGTTATTTAATCAACAGTCACATGAATAGGCAATTCAGAACAACAGGGTTATTTGAATGGATTCATTTCCCAAAAGCATGTCAAAGAAGTGAGGTAGTGTTCAGGAGTGTATGTATGTGTGCTTCTTCAGAATGTTCTAGTGTAGCTTTGAGGATGAGAGGGAATGTCATTGGGTATATGGCGGTGAAGGAGACAGGAATACGGAGGTGGTCATGTTTTATTTATATTGACTTGGTGAGGAATGTGGAACAATGTTTCCACATGGCTGACCTCCAGGAGGGCCAGCCTGGGAGGGGCGGGGGGGGTCATCCATTGTGTCACGCTTAATTGGTGCTATACAGCTACATTGGCAGGGGGAAAATGGCAGTAAGTGTTAAAAAGACAGTGAATGAACAGAGAAGAGAGACACAAACACAGACTTTCTATGCTTGTGTGTGGCTGTACTGCACCAAATGTGTGTGTGTGTGTGTGTTTGGAGGCTGAAGCGTTAGTGTGTGTAAGTGATGTGCTGACTGCACAGATGGTGGACTGGTCCCTGCTGCGCTACTGTCATCAGCTCAGCTCTGAGGGTGTGTGTGTGTGTGTGTGGGTGTGGGTGTGTGTGTGTACATTGTCTGCGGGTGGGTACATAGGCGCTATTCAAAAAACCAACCCCTTTCAGGCTGACGGACTGTCCTTATCTATATTTGCCTCCTAGCCCACGCATATGGAATTAGTAACGACTCCGTCTTATTTCTGCTTTTGACTATGTCAAGTGACATTCTAGGACCCTGAAAAAATATATCTGTTGGCCACGTGAAGAATGGCCACTCAGTCCATTTATTTATTTTCTTCTTTTTCTCCTGTCACTTTCACACAATCCTCCCTTTGTGTGTTTGTGTTAAATAGTCACAGTTCCTTTGTGCTCGTCTGTGTATCCCCACAGGAGTTTTTGAGTGACAGGGAGCATGGCCAGGCCAGGCTGAATACAGTAGGAGCCAGTGGGGAGCTGCTGATGGCCGTGGTGTCCAAAGACAGAGTGGAGGGGATCAAGGCCAAAGTGGCCAACGCCAGAGAGGACTGGAAGAGCCTGATGAATAACCTGCAGATGAGGGAGGATGCACTTAAGGTCGGTTCAAATTTACATTTGTTTAGACACTGCTTTCAGAAAAAGAAAATCTGGACCTCAGAGGGAATATATGGTTCATTCAAGGTTAAGTGTGTGTAAATGAAATGCATATGTAGTATTTGTATACAGCATGTCCTTGTTTGTGTCTGACTTGTTGTGAGTGTATACACATAGAGACTTTGATGTGGATTTATTCTGGCACCACCAATAAAAAATGTCATTCCATCATTAAAATGTTACTTTATACATGCACTTCTGTAGTTGTATTTGACAAGTTAGTGCGCCACATTTCCAGAATCTGCAGTCCCAGATGACGGAGTTCGAGGCCAGTGCTGAGCCTCTGCAGGACTGGCTGAACAGCACAGAGGTCAGAGTTCAGCAGAGCAGTGCTCGGCTACATGACCTGCCAGCCAAGAAGCAGGAGCTCAGCAAACTGCAGGTATTGTAGAGCCCAGATCTCTGACTCTCTCTGCAGTTATTCAACCAGCCGATTGTTGATTCCTCACAGCTAAAAATCACAGCTCTCTTAAAATGACTCCTATAATTGTTGTGGCTTATCACGAATCCGTCGACTATTTTTTTTTGAATGTATTTATTTATTTTTTTGGCATTTTTATGCTTTATTGATAGTGTAGAGACAGAGGTGAAATGGGGCAGAGAGGGGAGTGACATACAGAGAACGACCGCGGGCTGGAATCGAACCTGGGTCCGCTGCTGGCCGAGGCCCATTGGGGAGACGCCCTACCAACTGAGCTAAGGGCGCCCCGACTAGTTTTTAAAGTGTTAAAATTTTGGAAAATGTGAGCATTGTAGTCCAAACTGTAGGATCCGTTTTCTGTTAAATTGCATGATGTTATACTGAGAGTGCGTCTTCTACTGCTCGCTTCTCGGCTGCTATCCCTGACGTCGTCTAATTTCCTCTCTTCCTCTAAAGGAAGCCATGTTATTATCCCATAAATTGAATAGTAAGTAGCTTCCAAGGACACTAAATAGTTGTAGCTCTCCATCAGATATTCATCCCCAAAGTACAATCTCAAATCAGCTGGGAAAAGAGAAGGACCTAATTACATTTGTCGAGCATCACCGGATCAAAATAGAGTAGCGTCTTGACACAATAGTCAGAGGAAAAGTCCAGAAATCTAATTAATTCTCCTGCTGTCACAGCTGAAGCTAAAAGGCCCCTTTCAGGATGCGATAACAGCCTCTGCCACGTCTGGCGGAGACAAAAAAGGAAGAGAGGCACGGAGCGTTAAAAAGATAATACTGACAAAAGAGAAGAAGAAAAACATATATCAGCCCGATCTCAAAGCTCTGCCTCTATCGTTGTTGCTATTTTCGTATTTACTCCGTCGCCCACTGTACCACTTCTCCGCGCTGCCTTTTGTCTGGCCTTGCAAGCAATTACATTTCTTCCCTCGAAGCACCTCAAGCTCAATACAATACATGCAGGCTTTAATGTCTGAAACTGCGTTGGCCAAAAACCCTCCTTACCTTTTCACATCGTACACCCCCCCCTGCCTTTGCAGTATTGTGTCAGGCTTGACACTAAAAACTGAACATCAAGAGAAATACTGCTGATGCTTTTATTTTATTATCTTCTTTCCCCCTGTCTTCATCCATGTATGTCGGTGTGTTCCTGTGGCTCTGTCTATTCTTGTGAAATATGTTAACCCAACCTTGTCTCCCTCCTCTTTTCCGCGCACACCTCCCCTCTCGCTTCGCCTTCATATATTTATATTTATTTTTTCATCTTTTCCCTTGAACCCGAAAATGTCATGATGCTTACACACACAACCTCTCCAATGTGTTCCATTTCTTCTGTCACTTTTAAACATGCCCTCCCACCTTTGCTTACCCACATCCTATCGCTCCTTCATCTTTATTTCTCCATCTTCCCCTCCTGCTGATTCATACTGGCCCAGTGTGTGCTGGAGGAGATGGCCAGTCGGGAGGCAGAGCTGGGCAGGCTCAGGGAAAGAGCTCACTGTCTCTGGGAGGGACAAGCAGCCGGCAAGGGCTTCGTCCACCGTGTTTCCCAGCTGTCAGCACAGTACCTAGCCCTCAGCAACTTAACCAAGGTAACGCTGCTCCCATTCTGCAACCCCGCCTTTCTTGTCCCCTCAGTGTATCTGTGCATACGCCTGTGAAATGCTACAGCATGCTCAAATGTGCCACGCTTGATTTGTACGAACTATATGAGCTAAATAGTACGCAGCCTTCTGTCTAGCCACAGTTTCTAACTGTTGTTTCTCTGTTATTTGCCATGTCATGCATTATTCCTCAAGTCGCACATTAGTCATGGTAGATTCTATCGGCTTGCTGTAGTAATTTACCAAAGGTCTTTGCTGTTGCGGCCTCATCAACATAAAAAAGGCCAAGTCTGTGGAGCTTACCTTTAATCCACTGAAGCCCTTCTAAAATGCCAGAGCTGTAATGTGCTTGAGGTTCTGACCTTTTTTGAAATTCTCATTAGATTGGTCACACTGTTTTGATTAGTTTGACACAGCGCAGAACTAAACCTGACACTGACCGCAGAGCTCCGTTTTCTTACCTCAGGACAATGAGAGTGCCCCAACAACGATGAATGAGATTTATTTTCTTTGGCGGCTGGCTAGTGGAGCGCTATTTTTAGGTCTTCTTCCCTGGCAGACCTGGAAACAGGAATGAAATTGTTTAGAATTGCCACTTGTAGATCGTCAATGTGGCTCCGCTGTCCACTCCACTCTACAGTTGCAATGATGTTGAAGATGTTCGAGTGATAGCTGCAAACATAATAAGCTCTCTCTGTGTGTGTGCTGCAAGGTGTGGGTGGGAAAGTCTTTGGAGACGTTTGTGAGGAAAAACCAGGCTGTAATTTCAAATGCAAACAGAGATATATGAAGACGCTGTTGCTGTGCACGGGAAACAATTGTGTTTTTCATTTGTAACTCTGTGCAACCGTGTTTCTCAAATCCCTTATGAGACTTAAAGAGTGTGTTTTTAGTGTGAGTGTGCTGTGCTCTGATCTCTTAAAGGACAAGGCCTCCAGGATCGAACGTATTGTAGGGGAGCACCGCCTCTTCTCACAGGGCCTGAAAGAGCTCCAGGATTGGGTGTGTGAAGCTCAGAGGGTCCTTAACACCTGCACCTCCACCACCACAGACAAGGGCGTGTTAGAGGACCGGATGTTACAGCTGGAAGTAAGGAGAGACTAGACTGCTGTGAGATTCCTTAAGGGGAAAAAAAAACACTTTGAACTGTTTCCCCAGCAACACATTTCCATTTGATTTATGCAAACTAGCATCAGAAGTGAAAAATTTCGATTTGGTTGTTTATTGAAAAGTGAAATAGTTTTGTGTCAAATAAAGTTTTTCACCTGCATTGATTTGGTTGAGAATTCTGGTAAAGATTTTCGTGTTGTATGTCAACGGTGTAACCATAGCAGTAAATCAGCTTTCTCAGTTGATACCAAAGTTATTACTACAGCGTTATCTTGAGCCTGAGGAATAATTCAGTTGAGCTTTAAGACAACAGACCAATGACAGTGTGAATACCATAGCACTCCTTCAACGGTGTAGAAAGCAAAAATAAAGGTTAGAGTGAATGTCTGCTCCTTCACCTCTGTCCACAGGCCTTGCTGGCTGCTCGTCAGGAGAGGGAGATCCAGCTGAAGATGCTGCTGACGCGGGGAGAAGCGGTCCAGAGGAACACTTCAGCTGAGGGGGTCCCGGTGATTCGCAAACAGATCCAGGACCTCAAAGACTCGTGGGACTCCTTGCTCTCAGCCTCTATTCAGTGCAAAAGGTTGTGATTACGAACCCATCAATCTATCAGTCATATGATGAATGGGACTGGGAACTGTCTAGTTTCAGTTGATGGATTTCCATTGGTTGAAAGGTTACAAGGACTATTAGATTTAGCTGCATGTGACAATGTATGTGTGTGTGTGTGTGTGTGTGTGTGTGTGTGTTGTGTCATGTTTTTCTCCCCGTGTTAACATTGTAGTCGTTTGTCTAACAGTCAGCTGGAGGGAGCTTTGTCTCAGTGGACCAGCTATCAGGAGGACGTGGGTCAGTTTGTGCAGTGGATGGACCGGGTTGAGGAGACACTTAGCTGCTCAGACAGACAGTACTCTGAGATGAGAGACAAGACCGCTAACCTGGGAAAGACCAAGGTATCACCTCTCGCTAAAAAAAAACATCTTCTCCCAAAACGTTGAATCATCTTTCTTTTATGGAATTCCCTATTTTACATTCATGAAGTTACACATCTTTATACCGCAGAGCCTCCCATTGGATTAAAAATGAATTAACAAAGAGTGTGTGCATGTGTTTTTTTTATTTCATTTCATAGCTTCTCTATGAAGAAGTTCTGAGTCACAGCAGTCCTCTGGAGACCATCGCCACAAAGGGGTCCAATATGGCTGAACACTACACTACGCAGCAGGAGGTGCAGCAGCTGCAGTGTAGATACAACGCCCTCAAAGAAAAGGCCAAGGTGCTCACAGTGCAAACAACATACGCTTTCATTTTTTCCTCTGCGGGCATTTGAATAATAAATGATTGTTTTGAGAATATTTCCCTGCACACTGACTGTTTCATAGATCTCAATTATATCTTACTTGGAGTGTGACCTGTATGTTGAACATTTTAGCTACTTCTCTTGTAATCTTAAATTTTCGTATTTATATATTTTTTGCTTCAGTGGACATAACATACATTCTTGCTGTTAAATTCTTATGGTAAAATATAGTTCAGGCGATGAAATCAGGAGTAAAATATATTTTGTTACAGCATCATAGCATCATGATTTTCAGATCATTTGTCCTGGGAGTTTTGTAATTTCAAATATTCATAATGACCAAAGGACCTTTTTGGTTGACAGTACAGCTGCCCACTTATTCTGTAATATTAAAGGGATAAACTCTTTCTTTCCAGTAATGTCTCTAATGTGTCGTTTTGCAGAATGCGGTCAGTAAGGCCAAGGGGCTGGTGCTGGTCCATCAGGAGTATCAAAGGGGGCTACATGTGTTTGAGGACTGGCTGGAGCAGGAACAGGGCAATCTGGCCTCTTTATCCCATCCGGAGGGGAACGTGGATACACTAGAGAAGACACTGCAACAGCTACAGGTATTAATACTGTGAAGTGTTGTGCATAAGAGTTGTGCACAGTGTGTACCCGTCTATGCACTGTCATCACAACGGGCTTAAAGGTGGAGTCAGCGATTCTGAAGAACGCTTGTGGACAAAATCACTTTTTGTCAAAATCAGTGGATACTTCCTTCAGTGGATATCTCCTTATGGCCTACTTCCTGTCCGTTTTGTGTGTACACTGAAAAATTATCTGGTGTTAATTCACAGCCTAGGCTCTGTAAACTGGTATGTAAAAAAAAAAGTGTATGTTATCATAGGGGGCCTACCGAAGTTAGCAAAATGCCCGTTTACAGAGCCTAGGCTGTGTACTAACACTGTTTAGCTTTTTTAGCACACCCAATAGAGGACAACAAGCATTCTCCAGAATCACTGACACCCTGGACCTTTTGGTAACTACAGTAAGCATCTGTAAACTCTTCAATCACATTTCTTCCTTGGTCTCCCCTTTTTTGTATTTCCCTTGTAGCTCCTGCAGGAAAGCTGCTCTAGTGGACAGTCTCTGCTCTCCTCTGTGCTGACCAGCAGAGAGAGGGTAATCCCCTGGGGCATACCTCAGATCGAGGACCGAGCGCTGGACACGGCTCAGCGAGAGTGGGCGGCCTACCAGGGCCGCCTGGAGGAGACTCAGACCCAGCTGAGGTCCACACTGAGCAGACTGAGGCACATGGGCCAGAGGTTCCTGAGCCTGGCCCAGTGGCTGGAGGAGATGGAGAAGGTGGCAAACATCAGGCGTCATCGCAGGTCGGACAGAGCCACCAAGCAGACTCAGCTGAAGAAAATCAAGGTCAGAGAGTGACAGATATGTGCCAGTGTTTTAAAGGCATAAAAAGGAAAACGCTATATTAACAGACATGCATTGCATTCAATGCTACAATAAAGACCACAACGTTACTTTAAATCAATATTTTGGACAAGAACAACAACAAGCAGCTCATCTTTCTCAATACTAATTTTAGCCATCAAGAGCTAAATGAATCCCTTTTTATAAAAAAAACTCCCGAAGCAGTGCACAGTTGTACTCACTCAAAACTCAGCCCCAGCAACATTCAAGCCAAAAATAAACCTTTCAAAATGAAAGTTATTGGGCGTCCCAGGGCCGTGGCGCCGCAATACATCGCTTTGTTGACTTACTCACACCATGCATTTGAAAGAAAACAGCAGGGGAGAGAACATTTCCCTGCTGGGGTCTCCTCCCTTTGGAGCATGCTTCCTGCCAGTCGCAGGATGTCAAACAGTATTTTCCTTCCCGGCATTTAGAGACACACAAACAAACACACACGCACACACACACACACACACACACACACACACACACACACACACACACACACACTCATACACACACGCACATACACACAAAACATCTTGTTTTTGATGTGATCTGTTATTTCTTGTTTCTCCTTTCCCCATGGTTGCAGCTTTCATTTAATAAAAAACCTCACGGTGCAATCAATATTTGAGACTGGTCTTAACTATAATGACACTAATTATACATTTCTCTGTGTCCCTTCTGAACAGGGATGTCTTGAGGCGGTGCAGGCACGGCAGGGAGAAGTGGATGGCCTCTCCTCTCTGGCCCAGCAGGTTCTGGAGGAGACTTACATCAGTAGCCGTGTGAGCGTTACGGCCACCCAGCTCACCGCCCGCTACCATTCCCTGCTGCTCAACATACAGGTTAGGCACTCACTACTGTCAGCTGCTCAATGACTCCTATATTATATCTTAACTCTGTTGAGTTTCACAGATGCTTCCATCTTCCAGTTTGTTATATGTTCATGTGCAAGAAAGACCTACATTATCTGGGAAAGCACTTCATCATAGAGAGATAGCGATGTCACACTTATTGCCTTACATCAAGTGGAAATGTTATTTCATGAGATGTCTATTTATGCTGGTGATATTTTTTGTCCACATATGTAGACATATACAAAATAACATACATTATTAACATTGTACACACATGAAATAAGAAGCTGTTACTGATGGAGGTCGCACTTTCAGTGGTCATTTGATCAGTTAAATCGCGGTTATAATTCATTCAAAACTACTAATGCTTACCAATGTAAACATAGTTGTGTGAATTCACCATGCCCTATTTCATCTGCTCTTATGCTTAACCCCTATGCTGGGTAATACCATTGTTTTATGACTGTGTATGTTATCATTCTTATGTTAAAGAATGCCTCTAGTGGTCAGGAAGTCCGGACACGTGCAATATCTAATGTCCTGTCTTCCTGAAGATTTTCCTGGATAAAACCTTCCTGCCATCATGACTTAACAAACGCAAAACATAAAACCTTAATAAACAGGCTTAACACTTTGAGTTATAACGTCTCAATGACAGAAAAAGGAAACATGTGAAGTTATGTGCTTTGCCGTAGGGGTCTCTGCCCACAGTGGGCTGTTTCACACATGCTTATGCTCTCTCACCATGGGATTCGCTCCAGTGAGAGTTTTGACTTTGTTTCTGTAACACCCCATTGAAGTAGCTTTGAGAGTTATGCCTGCGAGACCCAGCGTGTATTGCTCCGTACACTCAGATCCGGCCTCTCTATTTGTCCACTCCTCTGAGGGGGACTAAAGGAAAATCAATGGCGCTCCTCTGGTCTGGGGCTAAGGCTGTAATTAAACGCTACAGAAGGCAATCTCACACTCCGCCCCAGCAGTGGAAAAGCGTTGCCTGCACTACATCAATTTTTACACCTTCAGTAACACATCTGAGTTTGGGTGTGCATGTGTGTTTGTCTGTGTGTGTCTGTGTGTGTGTGTGTGTGTGTGTGTGTGTGTGTGTTTGTTTCTTTGTTTCTGTTAAACCCACACCCCTTCCTTCCCCTCTCAGAATTGACTCACTCATGCATTCGTTTACCTACAGTCCAACCATTGCATACTGCATGCTAGAGGGGCATAACATCCCTCTCATTCCATGGATGCCTGTAATTATACTGTGTGAAGTGGGGGCCATATGGGCTCGAGGTGGGAAGCTGTTACCTCTGTCTAGTCAGAAAAGGTGTGCACTCAGCACTACCAGCTAATTGGAGTTTCTCACCACAGGATTTGCAAGTTGAGTGAATAATGTGTCAAACCTGCAAGAATCCCCTCTCCATCCTCATGGTATTATTGACTCAAAATCTCAGTCAAGTGGATAATGTGTCAAAAAAACATAATCCCCCTCTACACCTAGTAGTGAGGCTATTGACATTCTGAAGATGAATAGGGAGGGGAGAAGTGGATATTTTCTGTTTTGATGGCTGATCAGAGAGCTTTTGGTCCTTGGTGGCCAAAGTAAGACTGCTGAAGCCTAAAAGAAAGAGATACAGAACATGTTTCCTGAATTTTCCCCTGACCAAATACAATCAATAGACTCTCTGACAATCCTAACCTGTGGAACAAAGAGGCCAGAGAACAGTTGTTGATGTGAGGTTATTCACCTACATGGTCATTCTATTCAATATAATGTGAGGGTAGAAAAAATATCTATTTAAATGCTATCCACAGTAGTTCAATTTGAAAGAATTGTAATAGTTGCAACACTATTGACTCTCTAATGAATAGCAGATACCTGTTTGTTGTAGATATTCTATCATTTTGCCCACTGCCAATATAAACACAAATACTAAACCTGCCTTGAAATGGTGTTATCTTTACAAATATTATGTAGAGTAAATCTTTCTATATCAACAAAAACATGCAGAAAAACAAATAACAACGTGAATTTTGGTGTTATATAATAAAAAAAAATCTAAGGAATCAGACAAAGTAATTATATTGGGAATATAAAGCAATTTTTTTGTCAGCAATGTACAATAGTTATAAAAAATGAAATATTTCTTTAACTTCTGACTTCCCTATCTATCTTTTGTTTTTTTCAGGACACCATCAAGCAGCTACAGGAGGAGCTGAAGAGCATCGAAGAGGCCGAGAATCTTTGCATGTCCTTCACTGATTGGCTCAGCTCCACTCAGAAAAGCTTCACAATATTAACTGACAGTTCTGAGCCTCTAGACCGGGTCGCCATGGAGAAAAAGATGAAGAAACTAGAGGTATTGATCTATTTACCTTAATCTCTACTGTATTTACCTGAGTGGTTACATGTTACAGCCACAGCTCTGAACCTCTGAACCTCCACTGTCAGCTGGGCATGTTGATAGAAGGGGCAGTGCAGCGCTTAATACACTTTCCTGAACAGTTGGCAGTAAATCAGCACAGACGTTGGTTATTCCCATGGCAAACTGATGAGTTAGCGAGACTTCAGTTTGCAGTGGAGAGCACAAACTCATATGAGTCCAATATCAAAGCCAGCAAAAATGTCCTTGTGCTATCTCGTTTTCTGCCAAGCAACATATGGTACCTGATAGTAACAAGTGTGCACATTTCTTTGGCAGCTGCAAATTGCTTGGCGGGTAAAATAAAATGCACAAACTGCCTGTAAATCTTGAAAAGCATTCTGTGTGCACCTATAATATTTTGATAGCACTCCAGACTAAAAGAAATTCACCGCAGTGGCATGATTGTAACCGTTTCTCTTTGTGCTCTGTTGGTCAAATGGGAACCGGGGGGAAGCAGCCCTGCTCCAACATCCACACACTGCCCTTAAAATATAATCACCACCACCATTGCTGGCTTGCCATAGTTCGCATCAAGTGTGTAGAGAATTGGACGAGCATGTGCGTATCGATCGGCTCTTTATGAAGACAAAGCGGGTGCCGTTTGAGAGGAAGCACGCTAGCAGGGAGAGACCTCCCACTGTGAAGCAGAGGATGAAGAAGCGCCGGTGTCAGGAGCCTGCTGGCACAGACACTGTAATTGATGCAGTGCCCTTACTGCTTCACATCACATCATTCTCACACACATTCTCACACACACACACGCACGCACGCACGCACGCACACACACACACACACACACACCACAAAACCCATCCAAAGTACTAACTAACAAGCTGCAGCAGACTCTGAAACCCATGATTCCTCTGTGATTTCACATATTTCTCCCACAGCCTTTACTCACTCCATCACATTTCTCTTTGTCTCTGTTGCACACATATCCAGAAATGCAGCTGCAGACAGCCACACAGACGTTTACAATACATCATCTGGTGTGGGGCTTTGCCGTAATCCCTGTCTGGGATCGATGCTCTGTATCTGCATGGGGACTGAAGACATGCTGTCACTGCATGTGTCCTTTCAGCAAAGGCTGATGATAACTCTGCAGTGCTCCATCACTTACTCATTCTCCTGTAGTGAGAGCTGCAGGGCTTTTCAGTGAGCTGAGATGATTACGCATTGACACAAAGGCCTGTAGTCAATAACTGTGTTAAGGGCCATTAGTTGGACACAGACTTCATTTGATCCTGAGTTGTAACTGTAAAAGTATACATCTTACAGCAGTATTGGCCTCATAATTTTTCCCCTTGAACTTTGCAATTTTGTCAGCTATATGTATTGGAAATGAATGGTTATTTAGAGATTATTTGTATTTTATTTATTTTGAATAGAGTAGCTTCTCCCACAGAGTCCTCTAAAACGCATCCTGCACTCGCTGTCTCCTACAAAAAAAATTATGCAGGGCAAAATGCAAAATAAAATGCAAAGTAAAATCCCTCTTGCCCCCTTCCCCCCCTCCAATTTTTATTTTGCTGGCATTTCAGAAATGTTCAAGGGCATTTTATTCCCCCAAGTCCCTGTTTCTTTATGATGGATTTCTTCCCAAAATGAAAAAAGCTAAAATATTACATTTATAGACGTGTTATGAGAAATAACTTCCTAGTTCTGGATCAACGGTTCTTTACAATATGATGCTTCTGCTGTACTGTATGCTGCACTGCATACATTTAAAGTACATAGATGAGGACTGCTGCTCATGGGGTCACCTCAGTTATGTCATACCTCTGTTAGTAGGTCATTTAACTGTTGAAAATAGTTGTCAGTGCCACAGTAAATGCTTAACTGTACCATGATTTACAGCGAGTAAAGGCACTTGACATGGATAATTGGTGCTGACATGGTACAAGACAGTTTACAAGATAAGGAGCACACTGTGTTCACAACCTCATAATGTTCACCAGATTACACTGTCTACTGCTACAGTATATTATAGTATTAGAACTCTTCAATTACAGGAGACTGAGCAGGTTTAAAGGCTTATATCAGCTGCCTATTTCATCCAAAAACCAAATGTGGATGTCCTGTTTAGCCATTTTATCCTTGCTGGAATAACTAATAATGCTAAATTGAGCATTTTTTTCATGTAAAAATTAAGATTTGTTCAAGGTTTTAGCCTTGGATCTAAAATGCACACTTTATCACAGGCATCACACACTGTTTATTAAAAATTCTTACAAACCGCTGCCTTCAACTTAGTCTTGCAACATGTGGACAACTGGTAGTTTTGCTGAGAAGGACTCTCAATGTCAGGTATGAGATGAGAGCAGATGCTTTGATATAAAGTGCAGACAATGAGTAGTATTTCACTAAATCAAATGCAAATTGAAATGACTGTTGTTCTAGCTTATTTATAGGAATTGAGATATATTGAGTTTTCTCCTATTAAGGTCACAATGCCGTTACATGAATAGGTTATTGGAGAGCAAGGCTTCATATTAAGAAGAAAACATGGACGTGTGCATACAGGCACATGTCTTGTTATGTGATATTATCATCTGTAGTAGCTGGAGGTCTGGGGTGGCTGCAGTGTCAAGCCCCTCTCTTCTCATTCTATAATAGGCTGATGATGAAAGCTAGATGGCATCCCATTGAGTGTTGGTTTGTGTGTGTGTGGTGTGTTGTGGTTGCCCTGGAAACCCCTGCAGTTACTGCTGCCTGTTAAGGGGCCTTATAATTGGGTCCTCCTTTCATATTATTTTCCACACCATGACCTTCAAGACTTCTCCACATCTCACCGTGCAGGTGTCAGCCTACCTGATGGGTTCAAAGCCTTTCAAACACACTGGCCAGGCAGGTCCGGGTGAATGGTCCATCATTGGAGTTGGAGGACAAAGAAATGAGTGATACCGGTCCTAACACAAAATTACCTATTATCGTAGGATATCCACAGCCTAAAGCAGTGGTACACCAGTGCAGTGAAGCAGTCTTTTACTCTTTTTTAATTTAATTTTTTATAAATCAGCAGTGTTTAAAATTGTGATAACAATGTTGCGATATCCATATTGAGTTGTATTTCTGCTCTATCTCTCTCTTTCACCTAGACTCTCCAATCTGAGCTCCAGCATGGCCACAGCTTCCTGAAATCACTGAGGGAGCGGGCAGAGCAGGCAGCAGGCTTCTTGAACGAGGCAGGAGCTGAGAGTTTAGGAGGGGAGGTAGAGGCCCGGCTTGCCCAGCTGGAAGAGCTCGCAGGCGGGCTGAGGCAGCAGCACAGCTTCCTACAGCGGGCGTTGTTGCTGGCCAAGGAGTTTCAGGACCGATATAAGGCCCAGGCCCAGTGGCTGGTAGAGACCAAGGCTTTGCTCAGCAACCCAGTGGAGCCCAAGGCTGAACTTTACCAACGTAGAGCCCTGCTGGCTAAGTATAAGGTATAACAGCAACTATGAGATTGCCCAGTCTTTGCTTTCTGACTGTACTCTATTTACATTTAAATGATAACACCCTACAGAGCATAGCACTAATGCTGTGCTCTGTGATTGTGTGCTTTGGTGGCTCCAAATATCAGCAAGACCGTATTGAATATTATTAGCTTAATGGACCACATGAGTGCATGTCTTATCTCAATCAACTTTGACATTGAATATACTTTACATAATTGCTCATCAGTTTCCACAGTATACTATTGCTATTTATACTGATGAATGTCTACGGTGTGCTTTGGAAAATAGCTGAATCCACTGGTCATAAATTAGCTTACAAAAAAAGGCACAAACAATATTTTAATACTGAGCAATGATCTTATATGAATATATAAACTCCACATAACATACTCACATGTACTAATGGTGGTCTTAACTCTATTCTATAGAATACTAAAGATACATGTTGTCCCCAGGCTCTGTTGCAGATGGTTCAGTCCCATGATGGTTCCATAAAGTCAGTGGTGGAGAAAGGAGACGCCTTGCTGGCCTCTGTCCACTACCCGTCCATCAGAGACAGAGTGAACAGACTGAAAAAGGATTACGCCGAGCTCTCTAATACTGCCATGGTGAGATGACAGTTGTAATGTTACAGTATGTAGTTAAAGTAAATGCTCTTTCCATGCAGGAGACCAAACTGATTAACTGATGCACAGGACATAATCCCTTAAAGGTGGAGTCAGTGATTCTTAAGAACACTTGTTGTCAAACTCACTTTTTGATATTCATTCATATTGACAAAAGGTGATTTTGGCAACCAGCATTCTCCAGAATTGTTGACTCCACCTTTGAACATGGTTGTGAGGGTTTTCTTGCATTTCTTCTTTGCAATCAGTATAATTAGTTGTTTGTGTGTGTGCTGACTTGTGTGTGTATTGTGTGGCCCAGGCCCACGTGGAGAATCTAGAAGGCCAGGTGAAGGAACAGGAAGCGTACCACAACGAGCTGCAGCAAGTGGAGCGCTGGCTGCTCCAGATGTCCAGCAGGATGGTGACTCCTGATCCCACTGTGGGCGGCAACCTGGAGGCAGCCACTCAACAGCTGGCCAGCCACAAGGTGACCAATCACATCGCTTGATTTTTTTTTCCACTTTTTTTCTGCTGTGGTTTACTGGGTTTTTAGCATATGATGGAGCTGTAGCAATTAGCCTTGAAGCCTGTGAAGTAGGGGTGGGAAAAATAATCGATTCTCCGATGCATCGCGATTCTCTCTCGAACGATTCCGAATCGATTCAGGTAAATAATAATAATAATAATAATAATAATAATAATAATAATAATTATTATTATTATTATTATTATTATTATTATTATTAATAATTTATTTTTCGTAAATACTAGTACTTCCTGCGCCACTGCACATGCACACCACACATGTGCGAGTTTTTAACAAAAGTGTCAACAAAAGGGCTGAGAGCAGCAAACCCATATGACGAGCACTGGCTTTATTTCTGTTTACGTTTTTGTATGAGAGCTCAGCTGAATTTCAAGCCATACTTTTTGCACAATGTGTTCAAATGACATAGCAAATAATAGAATAGAAATCCTATAGAAACATGATTTACAAGATTAGAAAGAAAATAAAACTGAATCAATCAGTTTAGTTTTTACATACTTCCATATTGTGTTGAAATGCAAGCTGCATTGATTATTGCACTGTTCATAGAAAGTCATATTTGTGACAATAAAAGCTTTTTCTCTAATACAATATTAGAGAAGGTTATTCATCTGTTGATTGTCTTTAATGATCATCACAAAAGTAGGAAGTGATTAGCAAACTCTGAGTAGCAAACTCAGATGTGTATATAAATATATTTTAGAAAATCACACATGGGTATGTATGTAAAAAATGTTTTGCATCGAGATGCATTGAGAATCGTTTTTGAATCGAATCGTTGACCTCTGAATCGGAATCGAATCGTGAGGTGCCAAGAGATTCCCACCCCTACTGTGAAGTGACACAGAAAGTAGCAGACTTATCAGTTTGAAATGAATGAACATTATTACAACTGCACAAGGCAATATTAATTATTTAAAGCTAAAGTGTGACACAATACATTTGTGGAAAAGGAATGTTGGTTATAATAATGGTTACATTTTTGTATTTCTTGTATTTAACATTTGATTTGAGTTTGTTCTTATTCCAGAAGCACCAATACAGCAAATTAATTTTGATGAACTAAAACAATATTCAAATGTATAGATATAAAGAAGCTATGATTTAGTTTAATTTTCAAAAGTTATATCTCAGTCATTTCAGTCAAAATCTATAACTGACTTTGTAATTATGAAACCAAAGGAGCTGAAGCCTAATTACACAAAGCCATTTGTCTTCTTTTTCTTCAATCTTCTTTCAAGTTCATTCATTCAGGCCAGGCCAATACTGCCTTGACCTCCTGTGTCACTGACCAGCTGTCCAACATGATCCTACTTGTCACTTTGTTCTCTGCAGGCCATCATGGAGGAAATCGCGGGCTTTGAGGATCGCTTGGTCGGCCTGAAGGAGCGAGGAGCCCACCTGGTACAAGGCTGCAGCGACCGCGTGCAGAGCCGGCTGAGACAGCAGGTCCAGGCTCACCAGCAAGGCACCAGCGACAGCTACTCTGCCATCTGTAGCACAGCGCATAGAGTGAGTCTGGAGGAGGAGGAGGAGAAAGAAAGAAAGAGGGAGGGAGGGGACACATTTCGAAAAGCATGTATTCTGGGTTTGAAGGCGTAAAATGGCTTATACATATTTATAATTTAAGAATTATTGTGGGTGTTGGATGCACGGAAAGACACACATGCTCTGCATATTAGTGCTGGTAATATTCCAACAGCCGAGGTATCCACTTAATCCTAACTCATTCTGACTCTAAAACCCTTCTCTCAATGGACAGCCGTTCACTGCCAGTGTAGAGGGCACGACCAATTAAGGCTGCCAAAGTGGAGCCCTACAGCAGCCATACTCAGACAGACCCCACCAGCCAAAATCACTAACTCAATCTCCCCGTATTAATCTTTGCGTATCCCCTGTCAACTCCGCTTTTTCATGCCCGCGCCAAAAAAAATGGTCACACGCCACTATTCAGTAGATCTGGCGAGCCCTATAATCCAGCTCCACTCTGTCATTTTGGCAACGTCTTCTCTGTCATCATAGCTCACCTCCCAAGACACCACCTCCACCAGTACTCGCACATCCAATCTGGCATTGTGTGATCCAGCCACACTTTGCCACTACGCTGCTGGCTTCTCTACAACTGCGCCTCCAGTTTTATGGTGGCTGCCAACTGTGTCCCAGCACAACGCAGCTCTAATATCCGGCCTGCCACTTGCCACCATGCCAACCTTCTAGCCTTTGCCAAATAGACTGGGCGCTTTGCCAATGCATGCACCCCCCCATTCCATGCCTCATTCGGGGCGCTCATATTAACACTGTCAATCAGACCTTGCTGTCTCATTCTCCCCTGGAGGGCATGGACGCCTCCACATTCAACACCTGTCAAATGCCACCTAGCATAACTGCCTACTTGTTTTGGTTTTATCATTTAATGTGTCTTTATGTTTGGACATGCTATAGTGACTTAAACATGCAGTGTAACATTGTATAGCTATAGCAATTACGGCTTCCTTCACTTTATTATTGTGTTATTGCGTTTGTATGCTTTTCTGTAGCGAATAGATTTTTTTTATTGAAATTTTTTCATGTGAATTTTGAAAGTATTTTCAATTAAATTTTTTGTCTCTTTTTTCTTATTGGTTAACACTATTTACTGTAACTTCAATCCAAACGCATGGCTTTGAAATATACCTGTCCATTGTCTTAGGTGTATCAGAGTCTGGACCATGAGTTACAGAGACATGTGAGTCTCCAAGACACACTGCAGCAGTGCCAGACCTGGTTGACCTCTGTCTCAGAGCAACCAGAGCCTCCTGCACATCCTACTCTCAGTCTGGAAGAGGCACTACAGCAGGTCAGTAAGCCACTGCCCATACCTTAACAAAGACTACTGTGCAACAATTTAATGGACTGAACATACAGCAACTGCTTAATCGTTTACTTTAATTTATTTTAAAGATATTGTTACCACCGGAAATTTTGAACAGAAGTACATGTAGTTTTACAGAATTGGCCTCGAAGTGATAATATGATCAGACAATAAAAATCACAGGGCCATTAACAGACTCCATTATTGGCAGGTGAAGCAGGAGCGGGCTCTCCAGGAGCAGGCCAGCACTTACCTCCAGCTTGTGTGCTCTACATGTGACCTGTCAGAGCTGAGGGTCCGAGAGACAGCAGGAGCTATCCAGCAGGTCAAACTGCAGGTCAGTCAGCTTTAACACGCCTTTAAACCGAAGACAAAGACACAATACTTGATCATGAAACTGAATCCGTTGTGTTTTTTTTGTGCCTAGATTGAGGACCGTATGTTGCTTTGTGAGGAAGTAGCTGACAGCTGGAGGGACATTGAGGAGCAGAAAGCAGATCTGGATGTCCAGCTGAGAGAAACTGATCAGCAACTTCAGAACCTCATTAGGAGACCTGCAGAGCTGGAGCCTAAGATTGCACAGAACCAGCTGGACAAGGCGCAGGTCTGTGTTTGGATTGTATGCTGATTATAAAGGATTTTTGTTTTTCTAACACTGCAAAATGAATTTGTAGACTTCCTTGTTTTTTTCTCAAACTCAAGTTGAATGTTGATTGTGAATATCCCCTATCTTTCCTGCAGGAATTCCTTCAGCAGATTAGGGAGAGACAGTCTGAGGTCACCCATTTGAATGAAGCCGGTGCTAGGCTGACAGATGGACAGGTCTCCCCTGCCCTGGAGGAGATAAGGAGACTGAGGAGAAGCTGGGTGGATCTGGGCCAGCGGGCAGAAGAACTGGAAGCCCTGCGGGGGGAAGACATGCAGAGAAGTGGGGAGTACCAGGAGATTGTTGTTACTGTGGAGGAACTCTTCCACCAAGTATCCAGGGAATGGGACTACCTCGCCAGGTATCAAGCTTTTTAAAATCTTAAACACACTTTTTTTTTATCAACATCTTTATTGCTACATTATTGCATAGAACAGATGTCCCTAAACCCATTTCTGTGTTAATGTAGGGCTGACACAGAGAGTACAAGTGAACATCTAGAGGCTCTGAGGAAGCTTTCCAGTGACCTAGAGGAGCAGAGAGCGACTCTGGAAGACCTCGGAGAGCAGAAACAAGCTATCCTGCCTCGACTTAGCCTGCTAGACAAGGAGCTGGTCAAGCAACAGGTAGAGATCCATTCTAGTAATAGTTCTTCAGCTGCTTCTTAAGATGGTTGAAAACACATAATTATGTCAGTGATTCTGGAGAATGCTTGTTGTCTTAACCACTCTTTGTCAAAAGCAGTGAATATCTCCTCAAAACCCTGTACCTGCCTGTACTGTGTGCGCTGTACAAAAAGCGATTATGACAACAAGCATTTATATAAATATATATATAATATAAATAATGTACTGTCTTTCACCAGGTGGCTCATCTGGAGCAGCGGTGGGCCCAGCTTGAAACCCTGATTCAACAGAAGATCCAGGACTCGGCCCAGACGCTAGAGGATCTGGCCCGGGTAGAGAGCCAGCTGAGGGATGCCCGGCTGTGGGTGGAGGAGCAGCGGCCTGCTCTTACATCGGCGCTGAAAAGCAGCCCGCCCCCCGATCTGGCCCAGAGTTTCCTGTTCGACCACCTGAGTGTGTGTGTGGAGCTGGAGGCCCGGCAGCAGCTGCTGGGTCAGGCAGTGAGCGAGGCCAAGGCTGTGGCCTCCAGACTGGGGCTGAGTGAGAAGAGGCGTCTACAGGAGCTCGTTGAACAATCCCAGACTGAGGTGGAGGCTCTGGGGGCTCGGGTGGCCCAAAGGAGGAAGTATCTCAGCAAGGTACGTAAGCAGCTGCAATTTTGTATTGGACGCAAGTAACATTGTAATGATGTCCTGAAGGATTTAAAGGTGGAGGCAGTGATTCTTGAGAATGCTTTCTGTCAAATCCGCTTTTTTGTTAGTGAATATCTACTCGTGATCCACTACCTTTCTGTTCTGTGTGTGCGCTGAATAAAAAAGATCCAGTGTTAATATACAGCCTAAGGTCTGTAAATGGGCATGTTGCTAGCTACAGTGGGCCCCTTTGTTTACATACCTCTTGTTTACGTACCAGGTGACAGAGGAGACATATAATGATTTTGATAAAAACTTATTTTGACAACAAGCGTTCTAATAATCTGTTTGTATGGTGAAAACAAGAAACCCGGAACAAACTGTAAAATTGTTATTAGACTGTGAGACCAGAAAGATATGTTAGCCTATGTCTTTTTCGAGCCATTAAAAACTTTGTAAATAATTTGTGATGTTTAATTCCTCCTCTTCAGGCCTTCACAGAGAGGACACAGTTTATTCAGGGCCTGGGGAGAGCCATGTCTTGGGTACATCAACAGGAGAGGAAGGCTTTGATAGACGACCACATAGCGCTTCTCCCTGAGGACCTTACCAAACAGGTTGCCGCTTGTCGGGGCGTCCAGAGCGGTTTGCGGGTCTACCAGAGAGAGCTGGCATCTCTCTGGATGCAAGGGCGAGAGCTGGAAAGAGACGCCACGGACAAAGAGAGATCAGAAACCCTGGCCAGACTTGAGAGGCTACAGGCAGCGTTTGAGACGGCCCTTCACAGGACCACCCAGCGTCTCACCGACTTAGAGAAAGCTTTGACCTCAAGGAAATACTTCAAGGTTGACCTGGACAAGACTTGCCACTGGCTGAGACAAGCGGATGCCGTCACCTTCCCGGAAATCAATTTGAGCAACATCGACGACTGCTCGGAGTTGCAAACACAGCTGTCTAACTTTCAGAATGTCCTGGAACAAGCGTCGGAGTACGAGAACCTTCTTCTCATCGTCCAAAGAATAGGCCAGGAGATCCTCCCTACTCTGAACGAGATTGATCATTGCTACCTAGACGAGAGGCTCAACGCCCTGCCTCAGCAGTACAACTCCATCCTGGCTCTAGCCAAAGAGAAAAAAGACAGTGTCCAACAAATCATCTTAGAGAGGAAGGAGTTCAGCACTTTCTTTGATATCACTCGTAATGCACTTGAGGAGCTTCAGGAGCAGTTTGACAATCTGGAAAAGCAGACTATCAGTATTAGAGATGAGGAATTTGTTAATTTAATAAATGAATACAGAAATATTAATGAAAGTTTATACCATATTAGCCCCGCTGTAAGAGAACTGCATGGAAAGAATGAGGGGTTTCTCAGTAGGGGTCAGCTACACAGAGCTGAAGAGACACAGCAGCTGGTCGCTCTCAACAACACACTGAGAAGGATGAATGATCAGAAGATCAAACACTTAGATGATTGCTTGAAAACACTCGTCGAACACAACAGGGTATCCACCGAGTTGGACTCAGAGGTTAGAGCTGTGAAGGAGAATCTTGCCAGACTTGAATCAGACAGAGACCTTAGTGCCATTGACAAAATCACGTGTCTTTATTCGCTGCTTGAAAGTCTGGATAGCGTGAGCTCTCAGGCTGAAGAATGTATCCAGCAAACTAGAGGCCTTGGTCTGAAGTTTGACCCCACTGCCTTTCAGGAAACTACACTGCAGCTTGAATCATTGCAGTCTTTACGTTTTGACCTGAAGCGTTGTGTTGAAGTAAGCGAAACGAATGTCACAAAGGACGAAGAGTTCACAAATGAGGCAGGGAAAACGTCGGAATGGCTGAAGACTATCAGGGACAAGATGGAGGGGCCATTGACCCTCCCGGAGGGCCAAATAGAGAGGGTGTATGAGGAAATGCGCAAAGTGAAGATCGCGGAGGAGGAGGTGAAAAGTAGATTGAGGATAGGAGATGCCTTGGGTAGCAGAGAAAAGCAGAGGTATGGTAGTAGAAAAGAAGCAGTTCCTGCCCACGTAGAAGAGAAGCTGCAGGAGCTGGCAAAGCTGGGAGCTGAAGTTCAACAAGGAATTATTAAGAAACAGGTATGTTTAAATGTAATTCACATATTACAATCAAAGGGGCATTGTCTCTCCCTTCATTTTCCTTGTTGATACACATTTGATCTGAAAAGAATGTGAGTTCATTTTGAACTGAACCTGATCCATCATTCATGGCTTGAACCTTCTGAATATTTTAATCCATAATGTCAATATTAATAGGCACAGGGAAGCTGAAACCTTTTAAAGACAGCTCAAGAGATTCCACAAAGTAGCATACTTATGTTCTAATTCATGTATAGCCTGTCCCAAAGATTTAATTAGGTGGAATAACAAGTAAAAGTTATAATGTACACAGCAGAGAAAAGTTTTACAGAGAAAAAGTATAGATACCTCTCACTCCATTCCACATTTAGGCTTTTGACCTCTGGTAATTGTCCAAAATTAGATTCCAATGTGACATCCCTCTTACTGTACATCCTGCTAATTTGAAAACTAAAAACTGAAGTAAAGATCTGGAACAGGACATTTTTACAAATATGCAGACAAAATGTTTATTTGCTGACAGGACTGTGTTTGTTGTAATGTCTTAGGTTTGCATTACTTCAGTTGTGTTGAGAAATTCATGTGGAAAGAAGCAAAAAACTGAATGTAATTAAATCACCTGCTGCATATTCTAGCTGGCTGTGGATCAAGCCCTTTCCTGCGTACGGAGGCGCCACTTATCTCTGCAGTCCATGCAGACTTGGCTGGACTCTGCCGCGGCTGTGCTCCACAGGGCCAACTCAGGGGTGGAGCTTGAGAGCCAGACAGATTGTGCGCGAGAGTTGGAAGAAATGTCAGCCCGGGAAAACAACTTCACAGCTGGTTTAGAGGAGCTGAGGACTTTGGATCCGCTGCTGGAGGATTTCATGGAACCGGGAGCGATGGGTGAACTTAGGGAAAAAGTTAAGGCAATGCAGCTGACAAACACAGAAGTCAAAGAGCAACTGGATGCTTACAGAGAAGTGCTGCAGAGGTGTGTATGAGTGTTGGTTTGGAGCCAAGTTACATTTGTGTACACAGCTTGCATGTGAATTCCATATGATGCATATTTTAATAATTGATATTCCTAAGAAGTAGTCTGTAATTTGTATAATCTTCTCAGTTGTGCAGAGCTGTGGGCATCCTTCCAACATGAGAAAGAGACATTAGTTGAACAGATGAATGACACAGAGAGCAAGATGGCCATGTTCACTACAGCTAAAGCCGTCAGTATCCAGCAGGCACAGGAGAAGTGTCAGAGATATAAGGTGGGACACCCATTTAACATGCTGCAGACAAGTCTTAATAGTCGTTTATAGAAAATCATGTTTTTTTATGTCAGCAGATGCTCAATAATATTTAATCAATTGAATGTCTATGCAATATTCCTTGTTCACTTGAGATGTTTCTCTTAGGGAAGAGTTTTAGTTTCCCATAGTGATAGTGTTTCAGAAGATGAAATGACTTGTGTGTATCTGTTGTCATTTTTTTCTCTGCAGTCTTTGGTGGCTCACATTGAAATGTTGGAGTTGCCTCTAAATGCTTTGAGGGACAACGCCACAGAGTTAGAGCTGATCAGCTCCGAGTCCAGCAAAGCCGTCACTAGCCACTCGGTGTCGTCACTGTGGCAACGGTGGACCCGTCTCCGCAGCGTGGCCAGGGCCCAGGAGAGAGCACTGAAGGACACTGAGAGGGAGTGGAGGAACTTCACTGAGAAGGTAAGAAAAGATGCTGTGCATTTGTTGTTATAGTGTACGTGGTGTGAGTGTGTGCTCAAGTGCATACTGTGTTTGTGTGGAGAGGGTGCATCAATAATGAACATTTACAGTTTAAAACTAACCACCGGCGTGCCGACAGTCCACAGAAACTGTTTACACTCACATGAACACTTAATTCCGATAAACACAGAACTCTAGAAAGTTGTCCTTGCTCACAGATTCAAACCAAGCAACAACTGAATACCAGTTGGTGTGCTGTGATGTAACTCCAGGCTTCAGGCCAGTTGTTTCCTCCTGCCAAAACACTGTGTCATGGAGCGTTTTCCCGCCTTTCGACCTATTTTTAATGTGAACGCTGTCAGCTCCCAAGAATTCCCACAAAGCACTGCTCCTAAGAGGGAAATTAGGTCGAACTGTAAGGAATAGTGGTCACTTCCTCGTATGTGGCACTTTTCCTGTTGTCTGCTGGTTTTCAATGGTCCCTTTGTTCTACTGGACATGATGTCATTCTGCACACTTGAATCTCTAGGCTCTCTGGTTTCCGCCTTTTACTATCAGGTGACTTTTACCCTATATAGTACTGTATACTGTGGCTAAAATTAGACTAAAAATATTATCTGTGAAATGAAATCTGCTGCACCAACTGAACCTGAATATTTGAACATTACCCCCACCATCAGATGGAGAAGGTGCACTCGGTGTCCCAAGACCTCCACAGTCGTGTGCCAGACTGCACTGTTGAGAAGGCTGCCACCAGGGCGGCGCTTCAGAGCCTCCTGGAGTACCACGACTCATTCAGCCTGGAGGTGGAGAGAGAGCAGTCCATCCTGGCCCTGCTGAGGCAACATACTCGCAGCCTCAGAGGAGAGGGGCAGGGGGAGGAGGCCATGGAGAAAAAGGCAGAGAATGGACATGAGGAGACACCTTGCCTACAAGAGATCAGAAGCATGCAGGAGCAATATGACAGGTGAGTGACCCAGGACTAACCCCATGTCAATACATGGAGACTCACCATACTGTATATGCACTTATCGTATATAATTTGTACTTTTCTTTCATGCAAGTTGCACATCATTTTGTAGGAACAGAAACCGAAAAAATTAAATGTGTCTCTAATTTTTCTATGATTTTTTCAAATTCTATTTACTGTGTCTTGTCTAGCCTGGTGTTGCGGGTACGAACCAGCAGGTCTCAGGTTAACCAGGAGTTGAGGGAAAGAGAAGAGGTAGAGAAGGAGCTGGGCTTGGTCAAAGGTTGGATCCAAGATACTCGGGGCTTACTGCTGAGTCCCACTGCAGACCTGGAGTCACTGCTGCAAGAGCTAGAGGTAGGCCCCCCATATGTACACACACAGTCTACACAGACACACACACACACACACACACACACACACACACACACACACACACACACACACACACACACACACACACACACACACACACACACACACACACACACACACACACACACCTTGTTTGGACAAAAAATGCAGTTACATGTCATAACAGGAGAGAGTGTGATTCACAGTCAGGCCATGTGATGCTGTTTGCATTGTAGACTGCACATGGCGAGGTCATCAGCAGGCGACAGAGTGTGGAGCGCATGACTGAGCTGCAGCAGACCAAGTACCAGGACCTCCAGGCTGCTCTGCCCTCTGAGCTCAGCATGCAGCTGGCCGAGGTGGCTCTGGCCCTGGGCTCCGCTGAAGATCAGGTGACCTCTCTTGGCTACACTGGTGTTTGTTGCTTCAAATGTTTTGTAGGTTTAGGAATCAAATCCTATGCCCTAGTACCCCTTTTAGTATTTATTGTGTTAAGCACACAATTGCGTGTATTCATTTTCATACCTTTACTTCACTGTCAAATAATCGTAGTATATTTTCAGTATATATAGTATATATTTTGTTAAGCCGACATCCACTTGTATGTGTACTTCTGTCTACAGCTCTTTGTGTTTCCAGAGGGTGCTTGGTGAAATATCCATCTGTATTGTTAAAAGGTTTAAGTTAGAGTTTGACAGTACATTGAAATGCGTGTTTTTCCTGATATTTACTCTAGGTCCAGGCGAGAGAGAGGGAGGTGCAACAGACCAGAGATGTGAAAGAGGACTTTGGCTCCAGACTCCTGGACATCGAGGCCAAGCTGAAGACCATCGCTCTGAAATTGGAAGACAAGGCTGCCGACCTGGAGGAGGCCAAAGAAGAGACCAGAGTAATCAAGCAGACAGATTGACTTAATTAACAAGCAATTAACCCCTGTTCAATTGACTATTCACTTTGCAGATGTTGAGGGTTAATGAATGTGTGAGATTTGGAAAGGCATGAACTGAATTCTGCCGTCAACAGTGACCCACTTCTGAGAGGAGAGTATCGCAGATGGGAGTCCGAGCCCCTTCCCCCCTGCTCTCCTTCTTGTCGCACCAACTTGTTTCATCCCTCACTCCTCTGCCCATCTGTAGACCCACAATTCCTGGCGTGTGTTTCCTATTTTCTTTAAGTTATTTCAGTAATGTAACATAAGATAATTTAAGTAGTTGCTGAGTTTGAGTTAAAAAAAAACAATTCATGAATAAAAATTAAATGTGATAATTGAATGCATGTAGGCTATATGAATGCACTTCTTTTTTTTTTGGTAGGTTTGGCCTGACTAGTTTATTTGACTAACTAAACCTCAGTGAAGGCCGAGAGGCTTTCACATATGATCTAAAGTCGAGGTCTGATGATTTGACTTAACACTGAATAAAAGTTTGCGAGTAAGTTACAAAGAACCCTGAAACCTAATGAGCTGGTCTCTATTGGTCAATTTTAAGTGGTTCCCTAATGACTTGGAGGCAGGCACATCTGGCTGTAGATGTTTAGCATGAAACATTTATGATTGTAATCTACTCTAAGAAATATTTGCTGCTTTACTTGTTGTTTCATGTTTTTAATGGATTTATGTACCTTATGTTTACAGTATATGTGTGTGTACGACTGTACTGCTGCCTTTCTTGACTAGAACACTTGAAAAAGAGATAATCAATGAGGTTTTCCTGGTTAAATAAAGTTTTTTTTTAAAAATTAATACAAAAAATAAATAAATATAATATCTTACAGGATTAGTTTGTCATTGTATAAACTATTCCGCCTATCAGCAGCTCTTACATATTTTTCTCTAGTTAAAATAGACAGCAATAGACACTTGGAATGTATGTTTTACTGATCATTCATTTAGTTGTATCCCTGACAACTCCCCTTGTTATTTTATCTGTCTCAATTTGACTTCTCTCCCCCTTTTTGCCTCACCTTGTCACTCTCCTCTCCTCTCTTACAGGCTCTTTGTGAAGAGTGTGAATGCTGCGCCCGCTCTCTGGCAGAGCTAGGAGTAGCGGTGCAGGACTTTGGGGAGCAGAACCCTCTGCTGTGTAAGCAGCTGGGCGATGCTGTGGCCAAGCTGACAGAGGTGCAGCGCCACACCACGCAGCACGTCATAGAAAGAGCCAACAGACTGAAGAAGGTGAGATACCTCTCCAGTTTATCATGAAACAGACTTCTTTAAAGACAAAGTTTAAAACCTAAACTTAAAACCCAGGCATGAATTCATAACACATACATATAGGCTATCTTTTATGGGATTTTTAAAATTTAGATTCTGTCTATTAATTTTTCTGTTCTTGGGTTTTTTTCTCTTGTGAGCAGGCAGAGAGACATGTGGATGAATATCAGGGTATGAAGGCGTTCATCTTGGGCTGGACAGAGAAAGCAGAGGCTCTGGTCACCAGCAATATCACCTGGGGCTCTGCGTCCCAGATGCAGGAGCAAATTCGAGCGCATCAGGTGAGTCCTAATGAGTCACACAGCAGGACTGTCTGGGTCCTCATACTTTATATATTTATCTTATCTCATTAATAAATACGACTATCCCCAGCAATTAACCTTCTAAATCTGAAGACACTCCACAAATGTACAGCTTATTATATTCACGCACTTGTCTAATTTTCAAGGGAGATGTCACATACTGTTTTGGCCGGCTTTAATTAGTGTAATTGCACACAACGTAAAAGGCTCCTCTCTCTGACTGGTAATTTATGTTCTTATGGTGACAGGCATTGCTGCGGGAGTGCCGGGGTCTCCATGGTGACTTGGAGGCCATGGGGGAGAGGGAGGGCTGGCTGGGGGAGGTGCTGCAGACGGAGGGGTGGAACCACCAGGTGAAGCACCTCAGCAGAAACACAGAGGAGCTGCAGCAAACTGCCAAGACTCGCCTCCAGAGTCTGCAGGATGCGGCCAAGGTAAACGCCTTTCACGCTCAGGCAAACGTCAAAGAATCAGACATTGATGATACTTTACCTCAAACTTATCAAGGGGCACTCGGATCAAGTTATCTGCATTAAATATAGCTAATTACATTTATCCAAACATTTTGGTGCACAAAAGGTGAGTCATTTGCAAGCGGGATTGCGACCCAACAGCTCCCCTCTATGGTCATTCCATTGGTATTACACCACTATAATGGCATGTATTGTTTCAGCTTGTGCAGTAGCAATCTGTTACACTAATCTGATTGCTTTACAGATGGTACCCAGATGACAGTCTGTAACTGATTGTGGCTAATGACATTGTGTATTTAGAAATCTGTTTAGAATTCCTCTTGTGGGTTTGGATCTTTTCTTCATCTAGAGTCTAAAGAGAAGACACAGCACAACCTTTATTTGCAGTGATTGGTCATTTAGTTTTAGCTAGGTCAATTAGAGATGTCAGATTAAGTTTATTTTCCTTAAAGAGATACCTGCCTTGTTTAGTTATGGCTCAAAATGAACAAAAAAAACTACTTTACAGCAGCAGATTCCCATCTACAGTATAATAATAATTTGTGAGAGTCCATTTTTTACCTCTTGTGTACAGAGGCTACATTATTTGTATACGACACATACAGTATTAGCTGCTACTTACTCTTGTACGTCACTGATTTGTTTCATCTGCGTGTGTGTGCCTCCTTAGGACATGTTGCGTTTGGAGGCAGAGGTGAAGAACCTCCATGCTGCTGTAGACCAGATCCAGGTCACACTTGCTTCCCCAGACCTCAACAGACTCAGCCTCAGAGAGCAGCTCACACAGAGACAGGTTAACAAGTTCCACATGTGTTTATAATCAACATTTATTCATGATTTTATATATTTGAGATTCAAAAAAGAAATGTCTACAGTTTCAGCATAACACTATGCATTTGTCTACAGGCAGGTTCCTTCAAAGTATTGTACTCACACACCCAAGAACTCCTCCTTACTCCCTAACATCACCCTTCATTCCCTCTGTAGCGTCTGTTGGTGGAGATGGAAGGCTTCAAGCAGCAGGTGGCGGCGGTACAGCAGTGTCAGAGCGCCCTCCGGCTGCCAGAGGAAGTAGTGGCCAGCCTGCCTGTCTGCCGCACTGCTCAGACTCTGCAGCTAGAGGCCAGCCAACTGCAGCATACCACCATCCAGCAGTGCAACATCCTGCAGGTAGAGGGCAGTCCTCACATTGTAAATGCTGTCGCTCAACTGTCACATACAGTATAAGGTTAAAGGAGCTGTAAGCGGAATGGTTCTTTTAGCTAACTTCCTGTCAGTTACTGCAGTTAGCAGTCCCCTCGCTCGTCCCTACGTCACCACATTAATGCACTGCGGTCTTAGAGCAGCAAGTTATCTAGCATCATCTCAGATCTATAAGTGTGATAAAACATGATAAAAACCATTAAAACAGACATTGGGAAGGATTTTTACCTGCTCCGCCATTGTAGGCGCATAAACATTCACCCATGTGTCGCTCTGGCGTGCACCGGCAGTGAGACCATGAGTGAGACGGGTGCGGACGGGTGTCGGTTTGTAGCGTTCTCTCTTATGTTTAGATAAAATTTAGGAATACTACATAAAGTTTAATTGCTTATTACATGCAGAGCAGCTGACTAAGAGATTGGCTTTATAAAACGTGCACATCGTGTAAGTGATTACTGTATGAATAAAGAGTGATTTAACACTTATGTTAATATAAATAAACCGCTTGCTTCACCTTTAACTCTGACAAATGACCTGTTATGATGTTGCCCCATGACTCAAAGCAGTTGAGGTTTACAGCAGGCCATTTGTTTATATGGTTGTACATGATTTGCTGGAATAGCTCTGCTGCAGTGTCCTAACAGGCCTCCTCAGGAATGTCTGTGTTTTCTCTGAGCCCCCATCGGACCAGTAGGATCTTCCAATCCTTTAGTTTTCTTCTTTTAAGCTCATTGTAGTGAAGATTAGGCAAGTGACCTTCCGATGACTGTCTGGGGGACAAATGCCATTTTAACCAAACACACCAGGAATTGAAAAAAAAATTCTGTCTGACCTGATTCAGGGTCATATTCGAGAATGAAAATCATTTTATACATATTTGTAACCTAAAACACATACTATGAATGCTATCACAAACTGTATCATTGCTCAAATATCAGCAGGTCTCACAAGACTTGATAACGAATTTGTATAAAAAAAATTGTATGGTTATCTTTTTCTTATAATTGCCCCAAAAGATAATGCATCTTTACACACTCTGAAATATACATACTGTAAATAGGAACTTACCTTGAACCTCCTGAAAGGGGAAGCAAGATACATTATCCTTTCCTTTCAGGGATCAATAATATATTTCACATTTTATGATCATATCACGAAAGATGCAGCTTGAAACCTGACCTTGTTATGTTTCCTCTTTCCCAGGAGGCCGTGGTGCAGTATGAGCAGTATGAACAGGAAGTGAAGAACCTCCAGAGATTAATAGAGGAGGCTCACCGCATCATTCAGGACCGGCCCGTCGCCACCAGTAACATACAGGAACTTCAGGCTCAAATACACCACCATGAGGTTAGAAAAGACGCACTCTTTGTCTCGCATATATCCATTCATATACAAGGGTATGGACACTTAAGTATCAGATTGACCACATGTTACATTTGAACACAGCAGGGATTGTCTCCCTTCCAGCCCTGAATGGTATCAGTGAATTTTGGCACTGATGTTGGTTGATGAGGTTGTGCTCGCAGTCACCAGTGTAGTTCATGCCAAAGATGTTGTCGGATGGGGTTGAGGTCAGGGCTTTGGGAAGTGTAGTCCCTCCCCAAGAAGCTCAGGAAACCCCTTCTCTACGGGCTGAGCATTGTACCTGCAGGCTTTGTCATGTTCAAACAGGAAAGGGTAACAAATATCATTGTATGCTGTAGCATGAAGATTTCCTTTTGAATTGAAGCCCAGACTAGCCAAGGGGCCCTTGCCTGAACCATGAAAGACCAAAAGTACAGAAGGACATAATAAGAGCTGGATATTGACTGTAGATGTAAATCTTTAACAAACCAGGATAACTGAATGTCAGTGTTATTTTCTTTGTTGTTTCCTTTTAGTCGTCACTTGTCTCACAGGGCTCTGCGTTTGACATTTAAAGCAATTGATACGCTGATGTCTAAAAATAGCTTTTCTCTAATGAGGTCAACTTCTTGTAGCATCAAAGAGCCACGAGCACGAGAGACAAGGGAAGTCTGAGTCATTGAATATTTCTTGTTCAGTACTGGAGCAGTGTAAAACATTGTACAAAGGAGAAGTGGAGTCTGCAAATATATTGTATATCTTAGAGTAGTTGTGGTCAACTCTTACGAATGAGTCACACTGTGTGTTAGTACAGTCCTGGAACCATTATTATATCTTTTTCTGTTTGCTGTCTCTACTAGATATACATTTTTTTCAGGAAGACTTGATAGAGAAGCAAACAAAAGCAAATTAATTGATGTTTCTATCTAACTACCAGAAACCTCAGAGTAATAACTCTTTTACATTGTGTTATCAGAGCAGGGCCATCACATACTGTACAGCAATTACACAGCGTTGCCCAACTCACTCACATTCCTCCTTTATCTGATAGCACATGCAACTATAATCTTTATAGATTCTTGTCCAATGCCATTGACATTGTTAGATGTTTTGTTTTGGTTTTGCCTGCATCATTTAAGCCCTGTGCTTTCCGTGGCAGTTTAACTTTGCTGAGTGGGTGCTTTTTTTTAAGTATATGTTTTGAGTGTGTTTGATCTCCCATGCGGAGAGGGAGACCGAGGGGGAAGGAGGTTGCAGACAGAGAGAGGCAAAGACCTGCAGAGAAACAGATCAGATCTCCCCCGGAGGCAACACATTGTGTTATTACATTTCATCTTTCACTGCGGAGTCTTGGCAGATTGTATCTAATTTCCAAAACTTGACAGGGAATAAATGAACCCAGATACTTCCCTGTTGCTGCAGTCTCTCCGGTGCTGCAGAGTGGCTTGGCATGGCGTAGTGTTTATATCTGAGTGTGATCACTAAGCTAAGCAGAAAGCTGCAACTCCACTGGCCAAGTTAGTCACATGACCTGATTATGGGTGCATTGGCCATCTGCGGGACAGAGGGAGAAGAGGCAGCAGGGGGAGGGAGGAGCTTGAAGAGGAGGAGCTGGATCCCGGCCTGCCGGCTCATACCATAGCTGTAATTTGACACCATCTATGTCATTCTTGGTCCCTTAACACTCCCTCTCTCCTTACGGCTCTCTATTGTTGAGAGGAATCTGCCCCTTAGGATTGGTGAAGGAGGGAAGAAGCAGTCAGAGGAAGGGGGGGGGCGGAGGCAGTGAGATCACTTCCTGTTTTTCCTTGCCATTTGTGTATGTGTACGAGAGGGAGTGTCTGAGGGATTTGAACTATTTCTGCGAGCAGTCTGTGTCTCAACCAAACATCCTGTGTGTTGGCTTCAGCGCTGTTCGCAACAGAGTCACCCGCCTCTGTGCTGCTCTGATTGGCCCAGAGATGTAGAAGAGAGATAGAGAGAAAGAGAGAGAGAGTGAGGCAGTGCTATTCTCTTTCTATGCTTACTCACTGTGGAGCCAAATAGCGAGCGACCGGGGGAAAGAGAAGAGAATGCGTCCACTCCACTTACTCCTCTCGCACCGGTGCCACATTCAACGCTGAACCAACTCAACCAAACCCTCCCCCCTTCTTTTCAGGATCCTATTAAACCAGGAACTATTGATCTTCCATCTCCTGACCCTGGGGGTGGTGGTGTTTTCTTATTTTGGGGGGATTATGTTTTGACAGGAGCTCGCCCAGAAGATCCGTGGCTACCAGGAGCAGATCGCCTCGCTCCACTCCAAGTGCAAGATGCTGACGGTGAAGGCTAAACACGCCACCATGCTGCTGACGGTCAGCGAGGTAGAAGGCCTGTCTGACGGCATGGACGACCTGAGTGATGAGGAGCTGCCAAGCGCCCTGCCACCCGACAACTCTGCCGTCTCCAAGCAGCTTCCAGCACACCCCTCTGTCGTCATGGTGAGTGGCAAAGCCCTTTTTAGGACACCCAGAAAAAGTCACACTTGTACGTACTGTATGGCTTGTATGTTTGGCCCGTGTTTGTGTTTTTGTTTGTTTTTGTTTGTTTGTTTGCATGCCTTGCCTCTAGCCCTTGGCTATTTCTGCCCAGACCACTTGTTCTCAAAGTGGAACCTCAAGTGTCCTTTGGGAGTTTTCTAGGGGGTGTGCACAGTTCTTCACACACTAATATAAATGAGTTTAAAGTTAACCCGAATTAAGGGGTGACGACTATACTGCAGGTTTGATATTGTACTTCCAGGGCAGCATGCAAAGTTGTTTTGTTGTGCAAATTCCAGTAAAATAAATGTAATAACAGTGGGCTGTAGGGCCTCATTTGCAGATACATATTAAGCTTCTTATTTTCCCTACATATCAAGTCTTACTACACTGCTTGTTTCCTCTTGTGCATTACTGTGCTGTGTCACTTGACTTTCTGCTTGGTATTAGCCTAAATCTGTCTGACTCCTACTACAGTATGTTACTGTCATCCTCCGCTCGATTATTCATTAGAAACCGTCTCGCTACCTCTGTGTCTTTCTGATTCAGATATCTTCACTCTGTTACTGCTGTTTGTGGTGTGTTTGCTCTGAGCAGGCCAGGAAACAGGATATAACTGACTGTGTGTGTGTGTGTGTGTGTGTGTGTGTGTGTGTGTGTGTGTGTGTGTGTGTGTGTGTGTGTGTGTGTGTGTGTGTGTGTGTGTGTGTGTGTGTGTGTGTGTGTGTGTGTGTGTAGAGTGTGATACGTTTGTGTGTTCATGGCAGGTTGCTAGGACTGCTGATATCCTTGATTTGTTATTGTTTAACATACTTAGTTTGTTAGCACAGTGCTGCTCAGTGTAGGACCTCTGATTTTCCCACGCGTGCTGGTATTCTGATGCTCTTGCGTTGCATTGCATCATAAAGCCCGGGAAAAAGTCCTCCTCCGAATATAACAAGGTCCTGAGTCAGGCAGCCAAGTTCTGCAATAACTGCCAAGACACAGCCCAGTAGGGTTTGGCTCACATTTCAACTCTGCCTCTCCACTGAAGCATGCAGGCACACAGACGACTGTGCTTCTTCTAGGACAGCTGCTGCTGCTGCTGTATTCTTTTGTCTAGTCACTGTTAGCTACTGTATGTCATGCTTTATCTATGCTTTGTTTAAGTTTAAGCCCGTATCTTCCTGAAGATTTCCCAGGACTTCTTCATACTCTCAGTCTTAGCGTTTCACATACCTTTATTGTTATTTGTAATTTTGCTCATATTCTACATCAAACTGGTTTGGTGTTTTCCTTCTAGATCTTGAAGAAAACAATGTTGTTTGAAAGAAAAGCTATTAGAAAACATTGAAGCTTGTCCTTGTGACATGGATAATGTCTGGATGCTACTTCTAAGTGAAACGTCTCTGTGATGGAAAGGAAATGACTGTGGTTCTGAAACTGCAACTCTACAGTATGAATGAGTGCGTCTGTGGTGTGAGCAGGGGCGTTGCACCAAATTCTGGGCCCCTATACAGGAAGTCCTGATGGGCCCTCTGAGAGGCGGTCTTACAATACAAACATGTAAAAGCTATGTTTCTCTATAGTCCAAAACTTATGAGTGACTGGTCCCTCTCTGAGCCAGATAACAACACAATGTTTCTATTGATGAATGACCAAATCATTACGCGTACTTGAACACAACCCCTGGTCTAATGACTCTTAATAACCATGCACACACAGTGTTTCTCACAGGAATTTGGGAGACTGTGTCGTGGAGCCTGGACCTTCTAGGGGGGTCCGGGGGAATGCTCCCCCGGAAGATTTTTTTTTAAATGTTAAAGTAAAATTCAATCAATCTGGTGCACTTTGAGAAGAAAACTAAGGCTAAATCAACTGTTTCCTATGTAAGCTATTTAGTACTATTTTCTGGAATAATTAATAGACACAGAATGACCAAAAAGCAGAAAGAAGAAATGTACCTGTTTAAAAAATCCAGTCAGCCTCGGGAATTTTTTCCCTTCGTTTGTATTTTTTAATGGCCCAATATAGTCCCCTGATCTTCGTAGCCCGAACAATGTTATTTAAAAAATAACAAAAATGTACTGACGAATGAAAGGCCCCTGATATCCTTTTTTTTCTTCCTAAATAAATTTTTTCTGGGCCTTCAAAGATCAGGGGCCTATATTGAGCCAGTTAAAAAAATAAAAAATACAAAAAATACGTTTTTATTTTTTTTGGTGCAGCCCCCCTCTGCCTTGGGCCCCCCAAGCCTGTCCGCAGTCAGACGGCCCTGAACGTAACTGACCATCGTCAGATGCTCATAATTACCGAGTAGAAGTTGAATGCGTCATAATACAATTCAATGCAGCCTCTGAATGGGCGCATAGGCTACTGGAGCACTGTCTGACAGTAATATGTGTGAAACACATAGTCACTGTAGTAGTAACGTTCAGTTATAGTTACTGTAGGAACCGTTGGTCTACAATGAACTGGCGACTTTTTTTTTCTTTTTTTTTTTAATGAACTGGCGACTTGATCAGAGTGTAGCGCGGCCAGATGACAGCTAACGTAGGATTCAGTCTGCGCCCCGTCAAAGGTAATGTTATCAATGAACAAGTAGTAGGCTAATTGTTTCAGCCTCCCTCTGTAGTTTTACTCTCACCATTCTTAGAAAAAAAGTTTTTGAAGTCCTGGGCCCCTGCTCTGCTGCTCATATCCTACTCCTGGCCTCCTTCTCAACTCTTTTCTGGTGTGCGAACTTGTGCTTTTTTGGGGGCATCCTCGCCCTGCTTGAGTTCGCTCGCGCTCACAATGAGGAAGAACGAACCGCGGGGTGGACCAAACCATTTTTTAAGAAGGGGCTCAGGGGGTTATTGAAATGATTAAAACTAGAATATTGTATGACTTGTGGCTTTGTTTTAATTCGGACTCATTCCTATGATTATATATTAGTTCACTGTATGCATAATCATTTTGTCGTAGATTCTACTGGGGGCTGTGTGGGCCCTAGCTGGCTGTGGGCCCTTATAATCGTCATAACCTTTACCCCCTATACGACGGCCCTGGGTGTGAGCAGTGTCAGTGTGTGCACTTATGTGTAACTCTTAACTTCCCCGGTAACGGCCATTCCTTTCCCCTGATGTATCCTGTAAAAAAACTCCTAGTGGCTCATTCATTGCCAGTGGAATCCAGTGTTTGTGCATTTGCTAGCACAGAGCAATTCTACTGTACAACAACTTGTGTTTTTAATGCATCGCTACGGAAAAAAGCGTTGCAATGTTTGATGACTGAAGCCGTAATGTGATCTAACTGGTCTCCTCTCATCCCTATTTGATTACTCACTATCTCTTTAATCAGCAATGTGCTCACTGCGATCTGCCTAACCTGCGCTCCTCAATTAATTTTATGCTCTCTCTCTCTCTCTCTCTCTCTCTCTCTCTCTCTCTCTTCATTTTTCTCTCTCTGTCTCCTCACTCCTTTGATCTGGGCATTTTTTGTTTGGTCCCCCTACCCTTTTCCTCCACCTGCTTCTTCTGATGTGTGTGTGTTTGGTGTGCTTGGCGTTGTGTGTGGTCAGATGACAGCCGGCCGCTGCCACACGCTCCTCTCCCCCGTGACAGAGGAGTCAGGGGAGGAGGGCACCAACAGCGAGGTCTCCTCTCCCCCTGCCTGCCGCTCCCCCTCCCCAGGGGCTAACGCTGACACTCCTCTTAACCAGGTACTGCCATAAAATAACACCCTGGAGCCCTCCATTAGCATTACCTGACCCGCGCAGCTTCCATACTACCACTGATCGTTTAACATTTAACACCTCAAATTCTCAGTCTAACATCAAAAGAAACCACCTTAACCATGTGCAGCAAAACATTTCCATCTTAAAAGGTCATCATCCCAAATAAGTCGTCTTTACATCTTCTATCGAGAGCAACTGCTAATAATAAGTTGCTGCTGTTTTCCAGAAGCCAATGGTATTGCTGGATACAAGTTTTGATTTCAATGTATTGCAAGGGAGCTTGCGTTGGAACCATGATACCCTGATGTCATGTTGTTGTTGTTTGCATTTGTTTCACTTAATATCACTTTAACTTAAGATTTTTAAAGTAAATATTCAATATGTGAATACATGACCTGTTAAGATGGACATGGTTCGTCTGACTCCCATCCCTTCGCCACCAACATACAACAACCTTCCAATCACCACCACTATCAACACGATGGATGTTTGAGAGAAAAGCTGGCGAGTTGCTGTGCTGCCCCTGCTTTTCCCTGTGTATCCATATTTCTTTTGCAGCTTTACTTTGCTAAAGAAAAATTTGTTTGACGCTTTTTTTTTTTGCAAAAGGAGTTTGCAAAATGTATCTGAGTAGTAGCAGTGAAACAACTGTGCATCTAGGAAAGCAGCTAAGGTTATTGTTGTTTTTTGAGCTATTCTTGTGATATGAAAATAGTACATTTCTGTTCTGTGACCTAAATCATGTGAAGCGTTTAAATTAACCTCATGGGACATCAATCAGAAGTAGAACAGATTTAATGCACCAGTCATACTGTAGCGCTTACTGCTCTTACATTTTGCTCCGAGCCCTTTAGGTGTAAGTATGTGAGCTTGTTGGATCCCTGATTTACCATAAGCCATTTCCCAAAATGTGTCATTTCTTACTCATTGTTGACATCATGTTTGAGAGCATTAGGGCACATCCAAACCAGCACACTCTCTTTAGCTAACACCAGCACAAAGTAAACTATTGAAACATCCACTCACTGTGTTGCTGTGCCACAGGGTCGAGGTGCGCTAAGCCGAGCGCCCCTCCAGGAGCTGTATGACCCGTCTATGGAGAGCAGTGCTGCTAACCTGGATGACCTGCAGAGATCCTGGGAAACACTCAAGAACGTGGTATGTCACAACATCAGCTGCAATAATTGAGATTAATTCACATCTAAAAACACCATTGAATTATGTTCCCATAGGCTACAGCTAGAAAACAACCTAATGGTATCGGAGTCCGTAGAAAACAACAATAGAGACACATTTTCTTTTGAGAGATCCTCATCGCTTACTCCCAGCACAAATCACAAATGGATGGGGATACATTCTGAAGTTTTTGGACATAATTGTGCAGTGAATAATTGTTATCATCACAAATTCATTAATCAGTGTATCTTTCACAGGAGTACAATATTTGGGACTGAAACTGAAACATAATATTAAATAGACTAAAATAAACTAATAAAACCAACGATGGTACAATTTACTTTTTCCTCAGCTCTTCCTCCATAGCTGCCACCTTCAACTTGTCATCATCCCTTTCTTTCTTCCATTTACCATCCCTTCTCTCCTGCCACAGATCAGTGAGAAGCAGAAGAGTCTGTACGAGGCTCTGGAGCGGCAGCAGCATTACCAGGAGTCCCTCCAGTCCATTTCCACTAAGATGGAGTCCATCGAGGGATCGCTCAATGAGAGCCTGGAGCCTAGCAAGAGCCCCGAGAGCCAGATGGCTGCACACCAGGTGAGAGAGCAAAGGGGGGGCAGAGAGGTCTGGAGATATTGGGGAAGTGGGGTTTATGTGTGTGATAAGAGAAAGAGAGAGGAGGAACGGAGTGCAGTAACTATGTTTACTTTGAAAGTAGTCGTACAATGATGAGACTGAAGACATCTCTTGGGGATAAGACAAAGCTGACAAAACATGAGCCCGTTTCCAGAATGATTAATAGAACCAATATTGCGCCAGCCCGTGCAAGGGTTGCACCAACCGCATGGCACCGCTCTCCGTTGCTATGCCAACTTCACATTGGCGGCTGAAAAAGTAAATTTTTTTTTGTAGAGCTAATGTCAGGCAAATGGGAAAACACCCTTTTTTAACTGCTGTCTCTCGTCATCTCCTTGTCCAGTCCCTTCTTCCTATCCTTTAACATTTTCATCTTCTTTTTTATTTACAACTCTCTGATCCCCGTTCACCCAGGCTCTGATGGATGAGATCCTGATGCTGCAGGATGAGATTGGAGAGTTACAGACGTGTTTCGCTGAGGAGCTGGCGGACAGCGACAGTGACGGGGAGCCCGGCGACCAACTGGCTCTCCAGTCCACTCTCACTGTGCTGGGGGAGAGGATGGCCACCATTCGGATGAAGGCTTCTGGGAAACGGCAGCTACTGGAGGTGGGCAGGCAAAAAAAATTCGATGTTTATTTAAATCTCTTAAAGTCGCATACTGTATTTTCTGAATCTAACCTGTGTGTCACTACAGGAGAAGCTAAGTGAACAGCTTGAAGAGCAGCGACAAGAACAGGCGCTGCAGCGTTACCACAGTGAGGCAGAGGAGCTGGACCACTGGTTGCTCAGCACTCGGGCCACTCTGAGCTCTGCACTTCAGCCCCTCAATGAAGACCTGGACATGGAGGAGCAGCTCATTGACTGCCAGGTGAAATTGACATTTCTGCTTTCATCAAAGGCTGGTTCTGAATGGTTGACACACACTGACTGGTTGAGTACAGTATGATTTTGAGCCTGGTTTAATAGGACTTTTCAGGATAACAATACTGCCCATGGTATATTCATTATTTAAAGTCACAGTCAAGGAAAACTTTTCAATTCCTACGACCGCCCTGGGCAATGTTAAGTCTGCATGTTACTGTTTTATAAAGTAGGCTTATCAAATTAAAAAGTGAAGTTTTTTGCTTCTTCACTGTTGCCAAAATCATCCCTATCATTGGATTGATCCCTTGGTATTATATTACTTTTACTATTTTAGTCATGTATAAACTGTTAAAAAATAGGAAATGAACAGAACCCCTCTGAATATGGGACTGTTTTAAAACAGAACCCTGTCTGACCTTGTGTCTCTCTCTCATTACCCTCCTCATCTCCAAACATTCTTCCACCAGCTTAAGTGTTTACCCCCCACTCATCTTGTTTCTATGGTAACATCAGCTTTATCTCTGGGGTAATCAGTATTTGTGGCTAAATGGTACCAGTGGTCACTGATCCACAATACCATGTGTCCTGGTTAAGAATGAATTCAGGTCTTTGAAGTAGAAAATAATATTCCAGTTCCAGTGATCTGGAAATAAATCTAAAACAAAGAAGGTAAATATAAATGTTTAGGGTCATGGGGGTGCTTGACTTGCACTGGAGTATTATTTTAAATTAGTTAGTCAAGGTTACACTGCCTAAAAAACAATAAATATTTGAACATTAATCTGTGATGTCTCATAATTGGCTTGTCAGCAGTAATATTGTTAGTTCTGCTTCTCAGGCAAAGGAAATCAGTGATTAAGTGTGTGTGTCTGCGGAGCTGAGAGACAGTAAGCTGATTATACTGTACGTAGCTCACATATGGCTCCCGTGGAGCTCAGGTCTAAAAGTCCGCTCGATGTGGATCCTTCATCTCCAGGGGGTAAAGAAGTGGCTGCAAGCGTAAATAATTACAGCAATGATAAAGGGTAAAGGCCAGATGTGAGAAATGATATGAGGTTAGAGAGATGAAGCGAGAGGGAAGAAATTAAAGTGGAGCAACTCAGGCGAGAGGGAGCAGTAAAAATCAAGGGATGAGAAGAAGAGGGAGACTTTGAGATTCAAATAAACGCCTGCTGTCTGGTAGCTGTGTTATTTATAGCAACATTTTAAAAGCTTGCAAATGTTATTTGATCATTGGCCAAAACAAAGATGGGGATATTTGTGGCCAGTTGCAATAAAGAGGCTTTCTGTTTAGAGTTTTTCCACCCTCCCCATCTCTGCTGAGGGCCCTTGTGAATGAAGGGGGATACAACCTTAATCCCCCTCTTTTCCACCTCCATACAATTCTACCACTTTTCACACATAGTCTGGACGTGGGAAGGGCGGGTCTCTTCTTCTGTCGTTTCTCTTCTTAAGAAATGTAAGAGCAGAGTGAGTGGGAAATGTTAAAAAGGATTTGAAGGGATACAGAGTAAGCTTGGAAAACAGGGATGAGAATTTAACAAATAATAAGTGAATCTTTAAAATAGTTAAACAGGGTGAGGCAGACACAGTGAGAGTGCTACTGATGGAAGGTTCCATTCATTTAGTTGAGTGGAAGCCTCTGGACCACACATGTTAAGAGCTGGAAACCCTAACATAACTGCTATTTCCTGATGTTCAGGGTGACGACACAAGGAAGATTGTCATTGTGTTCCACACGGCTGACCCATAGCAGGTTACTTCAAGCAGTCAGAATTATGAGATGGTTGCTCAAGATTTTGGGTTGTGTCAACTGTCACTCCCTCCTTTCCAGAACATGCTGTTTGAGATCGAGCAGAAGGTGTCTTGTCTGTCAGAGCTGTCGGTCCACAGCGAGAGCTTGCTGTTAGAGGGTCGGGCAGAGACCAAGGGAGAAGCAGAGCAACTCTCCTTTAAGCTGCGCTCCCTCAAAGACAGCCTGATGGAGCTGCAGCAGATGCTACAGGACAAGCAAGTGGGCATACAGGTGAGATCAGAGGTCATGTGTCTTTTGTTCCCCCTGGACATTCCAATGTATTTTTCCATTTCCCAGCGCCTCCTTTCCATCCTTGCCTCTGTGTCATTTTGGTTGCACTGTGCTGCATTATGTGACACACTGTGTAACAGTATCAATGGTCGTATTGTGTAAATACTAAAGGTCGTGTCATGCTCCTTCATAAAAGTGCACTGTTTTCCACGATGGAACAACAAGAGCCTGTGTGTCTCACAATGGGCCTCATACAGCAGACAAAAGGATGCTACCTCATCACATGCCTACACTAAATGTACTGCATCAGGTGTGTTTCTGATGATGCAACATTTTAGCTTTTTTGCTTTGTGGTTTTTCCCCTTTTGTGAAAAACTATATTCTACTTAAATCTATCAATTTCTACATAAATGTATTTTCCTGAAAAAAAATAAAAAAAATTGCTCTGCCTCCTTCAATTTGCTTTTTGTAAATAATGACATTCATTCATTCTCAAAATCACTCTAAAAAAAGATCTACAACAGCTTATTTATCTACACTAAATGCTAGCAGCAATCTCAATTTGACTGTATATATTTAAGTTTGTCTACTATTTGAACCAAAGTGGTTACCAGGTGCTGTGTTCCCTTTACTGTCTTCACAAACTATACCATCCTTTTCCTCAAAAAGGGATTTTTTTCTTATGTTTTTAAGTCTATCTGTCTTTGTCCCAGGGTTCATTGCAGGAGCAGGAGGACAGTGAGCCGGACTCATCTCTGTCCCAGAGTCCCAATGTCCAGGAATGGCTTTCACAGGCCAGATCCACACGCACGCAGCAGCACCACGACAACCTTCTTCGACAGAGGGTAAGAAGCAAGCTGAACTTTTGCATCGTTTTTTTACTTTGAACAAACCAAATGGCTATTCGAATCCCTTTCATCTAAAAAGTGGATACTTATTTTCTTAAAATCTAACATAACTCCTATATTTTGTGGCCTTAATGCTGTATGGTGAATTTCATAGGAGCTGCAGGAGCAAGTAGCTGAGCAGAGGAGGCTGCTCCAGTCTGTAGCCAGCGTTGGAGAAGAGTTACTCAGCCAACAGACCACACCCAACGGGGACAGGTACTTTCTCCTCCTCCCTCTATTCTTCTCACATGTGTATAACTTTAACAGAATGAACAAACATTTCTCCGTCACACATTAATTCTGCAATGAGGGGATTCTGTGCTTTGAGTTTAGCTGTGATTCTATTATTAATTAAATAATTTTAACAGCTGAGTACACATCAAATTAAATCACATTGGTAAAACAAGATTTATGATAACACACAACCTAGGTTAACTGTTTTGGGTGGCAGGCCGTGTTTTTATTTTAGGTTTACAATGATAACACACACCTCTCTCCCTCCCTCAGTGAGATGTCCATCCCAGGAGGAGTATTGCTGGAGGCTGAGACCTTGTCTCCTTTGGACCAGATGAGACAGCGCTGGGAAAACCTGAATAAAGATCAGAGCACCAAGCTGCAGCTGTCCCTCGGCTCCCTGGAACAGGACCAGCTTAGCCCGGTACACATGCCATATATTGTCAATTTTTTTATCTTCATCATTCAGTTTTGTTTATTCTAAGTTTGATGCGTTTTTTTTAATACATTCTTTTTTTGTATTTAATTTTGATTCTTTGAATTTTCTTCAACCACTACTCTCATGTCATTTCTTACTGTTATGTCTGACTGTGCTTTGTTTCTTACATCTCACACTCTTTTTTTGCAGGTCCTCCACCGATCCCGTCTTTCCAGCCCCAGCGTGGTGTTCAGAGGCGAGTCTTCCAGCCAGGACTCTCACTCTCCTAGAGCTTTATTTGAGGTCTGCAGCCAGACTCTGGAACGAATCACCCAAGAGGTGAAGCACAGATGTTTTACCTTACTTGAATTACTTTTGGTTTCCCAAGAGGATATAACCATTCTTACTGACAGCTTTCAAAGTGAAGTCAATATTCTTTGTTCCTCCTCACAGGTTGCAAGTGGTGACAGTAAACCGGTTACATCGTTAGGGGGGACAATGTTCCAGCAGGACCTGTATGCTGCTGTTTCAGCAGCCTCCTCCTGGTTGGACATTGCTGAGAATCAGCTGCTCTCTGGTCCAGTGCTGCTGTCTGAAGATACAGAGACACAACTGACAAATCTAGAGGTATCAAAGACACTTTTAGTCCAGAGACACTGTTAACAGGTTGTTTTTTATATACACAATAGTTTATCTGTGTTGCTTACCTGAGCTCCTCTGTTCCGTTTAGGGTCTAAATAAACAGCTGAAGGCAATGACCAGGGAGGTGAACCAGTGCAGAGACCTTGTGGGTGGTGCAGCGGGCCGGCTGTGTGGAGGAGAGGAGCGAGCCCTGATTGAGGACACACTGGAGGGCCTGCAGGAGAGGATGGGGCTGCTTGACTCCACCCTGGAACAACACTGTGACAGCATGAGGGACAGGCTGCAGGAGCACTCAACCTTCCAGGTACAATAGCGAGACTGTGGAACCACCAGGCTGATTCTGGTTCAACTATTAAGCATTGCTTTAGTGACTTGATAAGGGTGAACATTGTTTCTGTTGTCCTTGCCAGAATGAACTGAGGATGCTGTTCACAGCTCTGAGTGAAAGTAAACACCAGCTGCTGCAGAAGATGTCTGGAACCGTGGACAGACCTGCATCCAAACAGATAGAGGTATGATTCACAAAATATACAAGATATACAAATCCAACAGCTGCAGTAGCTTCCGAGAAATGATTTCCAATTTGTTATTAACTTGCATCGTTTGTAGACTTTATCAGAGGTGGAGGACAGCTTGAGAGAGTTTGAGCAGAGAGTGACAGAGCTGAAGACCAGAACAGAGGGACTCCAGTCCGACCAAATCTCCAACCAAGAACTTCTCAAACTACAGGTATTATCAAACTCTGTCTGCGCCCCAAGGGGTCATGTCCCCCCAGTACTGTAAGACCTAGTAAGACTGATATGCTAATGTGTTTTTATTAGGATGCATATGAGGAGCTGGTGCTGATGGTGGGCTCCAGACGTAGCAGCCTGAACCACAGCTTGTCTCTCAAGGCTCAGTATGAAGCTGCACTTCACGACCTCACAGACTTGGTGGACACCGCCCAGGACAAGATGGCTGCCGATCAGAAGATGACTGTGGCTTCAGTCATAGAGGTCCAGATGTTACTGGACAAACACAAAGTAAGGAGGCGGGCAGAACAGGGGGAAGCATTTCACTGAGATTCACATGTTCAAGTGTTGTTCATTTAGAGACCAATTTCTTTCTTCTCTAACAGTCAAATGTTTTTGTTTTTCTTAAAAACAGGAGTTTTTCCAGGGCCTGGAGTGCCACATGATCCTCACCCAGACGTTCTACAGCAAAGTGTCTGGTCTGGTGGCGCAGAGGGAAAGCCAGGTCCTGGAGGAGACCATGGCCTTAGCCCACAGTGTGCTGAAACAGGCCCACGGGAGGGGAGTGGAGCTGGAGGGCATCCTAGAGGTGGGACTGAGTGATTCATAAAATCAAATAGGAACAGTACAGTGCAGTTGCATGAAACAACACGTGGAATACAATAACTTAGCCACTTCTCTTCTTTCCCCTCTCTTTGAAAGTCATGGAGCAAGCTTGTTGAAGACTACCAGGCGCTGTGTAGACAGCTGGAGGCTGTGGAGTGTAGCATCCCCACCGTAGGCCTGGTGGAGGAGACAGAGGAAAGACTTGTTGAAAGGATCAACCTCTTCCAGGCAAGGAACTTTCTGCAGACTTAAAACGCATAGAAGCACACATAAATGCATTTGTGCTGTATCAAGATGTCATCTGAATACTTACCTTGACTTCTTGAGTTTGTAATGTATCAAGTATCCGTCTGTTTTCTGGTCTTTCCTCTAGCGTCTGAAGGCCAGCCTGACTCAGCATCAGCCCCAGCTGTACCAAGTCCTGGAAGAGGGCAAGAGGCTTCTCCTGTCTGTTGGCTGTTCTGACTTGGAGAACCAGCTGACCCAGCTGGGAGAACACTGGCTCTCCTCCACCACGAAGGTCAACAAGGAACTGCACCGCCTCGACTCCACGCTAAAACACTGGAGCAGGTCAGGCTCCAAAGATGGTCTAAATGTGTTGTTGTGTTGGCCAGTGTGTCAAGAAATCAAACCTCAAATAAATGATGTGGCTACAGTACGAGAGTCAGCCAAATAGTTTTGGGCTGTTATCTTAATTGTAGACAGGAGGCTGAATATATGAAAACAATTATATTCTAAATAATTCAGAAGATGTCTGAACTAAACTGTATACATTTCAGGTACCAGAGGGAGTCAGCAGAGTTGAGCCACTGGTTGCAGTCAGCTCTGGACCGGCTGGAGTTCTGGACGACCCAGTCAGTGACGGTGCCTCAGGAGCTGGAGACTGTCAGAGACCACCTCTATGCCTTCCTGGTTAGTTTTGTCATCTGCAAAAAAATTACTGTGCACCGATTTCATCTATATTTTTAATGAATGCATATTTAGATTCACCAAATATCGCTCCCGGTCATATTTGTTTCTGATAGGAGTTTTCCAAAGAGGTGGATGCTAAGTCGTCTCAGCGTTCATCTGTGCTAAGCACAGGCAACCAGCTTCTGCGATTGAAAAGAGTAGACACGGCTGGTCTCAGGACAGCACTGGGCCAAATCGACACACAGTGGGCTGAGCTGTTGAGTCGTATTCCTGTGGTACAAGAGAAGCTACACCAGGTCTGACAACAACACCTGTTACACTTTAATCACAACTTTAATCTTTTTGTAAAAATGTCAATTTATAATGTTTAAAGTAATTTCCTATGGGGTTTATTGATAGCATTACCATGACATATGTAATGATACTGTACTATGCTTTTTTATTTTATTCTCATCCCTTAGTTGCAAATGGAGAAGCTGGCATCACTGCATGCTATCACAGAGCTGATGAGTTGGATTTCTCTCATGGAGAACATAATAGATGAAGACCAGGGCAAGATTGTGGGAGCTGTAGGCTCAGATGTGGTCCAGAACTTCTTGCAGAAGTATAAGGTACAAAACAGTAGCTGTATCATTCTGGTCAAGCTGCAAAATAACTTTTCAAAATGTTTATTATTAGCCTTCAGCTCTTTGCCACCCATATTCTTCCTTATCACAGTCTCATCATGTCTCTTTTTTGCAGCAAAATGTTTATTGAATTTTCATTATACAAACACAGACATTGTATTGCATTGTCATACTTTACAGATTTGAACAAGACCCCCCCCCCCCCCCCCCGCCCGCCCCCCCTCTCATCATCGCTTCTCATTTGTATTTTTACAGGGTTTCCGCATAGATCTGACGTGTAAGCAGTTGACTGTGGATTTTGTGAACCAGTCGGTGCTGCAGATCAGCAGTCAGGATGTTGAAGGGAAGCGCAGTGACAAAACAGACTTTGCTGAGAAGCTGGGAGCAATGAACAGACGGTGGCAGATACTGCAGGGGCTAATAGGTGAAAAGGTAATGTCACAGTGTAGTCAGTGACCTGCTGCAATATTTTCTACCTATATTTGTTGTGTCTTACGTTGTTCTGAATTGTGTGTATTTTAGATTCAGATTTTGGAAGGACTTTTGGAAGGTTGGTTGGAGCATGAAAATGGAGTCCAGGCCTTGAAAACCTGGCTCACGTTACAGGAGGAGAAACTGAAGAAGAGACACAGGATAGAGGATGTAGCATCGGTGCAAAATGCACTTAAAGATTGTCAGGTACGAAAGCATACAGCACTGCTATGTATGCCCCACACAGAATTTTGTACAGTCTATATTTCTGAAAACATCTGAAACGTAATCTGTTGTTGCAGGAGTTGGAAGATTTAGTGAAAGAAAAAGAAAAGGATTTAGAGAAAGCAGGGGAGCGAGGAAATGCTCTTATCAAGGAGAAGCAAGGAGCAGCATGTTCTGTGGTCAAAGAGACCCTCAAAGGGCTGAACCAATCGTGGGCTCATTTGGACCACATGGTGAGCACCCTGGATCCCTTAACCCCTCATGGTTGCTGCCTATATTTCCCTGTTGTGCATTAAGACACAAACACGTATTGTCTCCCATTCTTCCCAACAGATAAGTCAGATGAAGGGGAGCTTGCGGTCGGTGCTGGAGCAGTGGACTCTGTACCGGCGAGCTTCAGAGGAGATTAATGGTTACCTGATGGAGGGCAGATACTCCGTGTCCAGGCTGGGCCTTCTTAACGGGTCTCTAGAGGCCGTTCAGCAGCAGGTGGAGAGTCTGAAGGTGAGGGGTCTAGCTTCACTGTTGAATGTCATTGTGAACAGGAACATCTACCTAGTAAAAAAAGATAACTCTAAACCACACCTTATTGACATTTGTGTCTCATAAACAGAATGTATTTTAAGCAAATTTGCAAACCTTAAAGCTGAAAAGGTAACTGTTTGTGGCACATGTATTATTAAGAACCTGCAGGAGGAGATGGATAAACAGGAGAGCAGTCTGAGGAAGTTTGGCTCCGTAACACATCAGCTACTGACTGAGTGCCACCCATCTGTGGCTGAAACACTCAATAGAGCCCTCAGGGAAGTCAACATCAGGTACAAAAAAAAAATGTTTTGTACATCAACATCAACTAGCTTCTGAGTTGAGGTCAGCGTGTGACATTGTGTATCTTCTCCTCTGTCACAGGTGGAACGGTCTACTTGAGCAGATCTCGGATCAGCTGAGGAGCAGCAAAGCCCTGCTGGGACTGTGGCAGAGCTACAAGTCATTGTACGGCCGATGTGTGATGGCAGTTCAGAAACAAGACGAACGTGCTGATCGCCTGCTGAAGAGCGCCACCGACAGGGAGATCACAGACGAGGAGAGCTGTGATTGGATAAAGGACTGCAATGTATGTATTAACGGAACAGTACAACACAGGATTTCAGTATATGCTTTAAACAATTTTAGATTTTGGTTTTTATCTTATCCCTCAGTCTCCTTTCCTTTCTCAGAGTGTGAATAAGCCTCAAAGCGTGTAGTCAACTCACTATGAGGATTCACAAAGCCTCTGTCCCCTCTGCAGAATACCAAATTGCGCCGTGCCCTTTTGTCCGCTTGAATGTAGATTCACAGCACAATCAAACAAAAGCCTTTTGAAAAGGAGACAGCAAAGGGAATGACAGGCCCCTGATTTACACTACAGGGGTGCCCCGGTGTCACACTGGGCTAGTAGGGCCAAGCTGGGTGATGTCTAGAGACACTCTGTCCTAAGGCAGTTATTTTGACTGCTGTAAACGGTTAGCGGTTAAGAACTGTAATTGTTGTTGATGCACGGGCCGTCTTTTCTTTTTCAAATAAAGCTTTACACAAGACCGTTGCTTCACTCATCTCAATGTATTAAGCAACATTTTATTAACTCGACTCTCCACTGGATAAACACCAAAGTACAAAAATATGTGACAATTTCGGCTGAATCCTGAAAGTTTGAACATGTCAAGGCTTCCCTTTTCCTGAAAGACATGGAAAATATACCATGTCTTTCTTTGCCTTTGTATTGAATATCTAGTCTTGTTGTCCCTGTTCCATTAATATACATGTAAATACAATGACTTTCTCTGACTTTTCGAAACCTAAAAACTTTTAGTGGCTCTATTCCCAACCTTCCTCCTCTGATGACATTACTGTTGCAGGCGTGTCTTGGTGACCAGGCCTCGGCGCAGCAGTCCCTCCAGCAGCTGCAGGCTTTAGGGGAGCAGCTGAAGAGCCAAGTCGACGCCTCCTCCTCAGCAGCCCTGCAGTCCGACCACCTGTCACTCACACATCGCCTAGCAACACTAGAGCACGCCCTTAACAGGCAGCAAGAAGTACTGCAGGTAGGAAGGATAGTAGGGGTTGGAATGACATACATGGTTCCTACACAGTATAGGAAAGTTTGTTATCTAATTTGAGTAATTTACAGGTCGGGAAAACAAAATGTGTTTTATATAATAAGCATCTAACAATTTTTACTCAGATGTCAAATATGGACTGAAAATGCAAGAAAGACGTCTGGAAATTTTAGTCTGGAAAGTATAAAATGTTTAAATGGAAAATGTGTAGGAACCCTGGACATACACAGCACTGTTTCTTAAACACAACCATAATATATGAATAAGGGGATATGATTGGTAGGCCATCACATCTGTATTCTTACTGTCTGTGTGACTGTTTGTTTGCAGTCTGGATCTCAAGCCTGTGAAGGTTTCAGAGAGCAGCTGGACACATTGATCCGTGGGGCTGAGGAGGCCGAGGAGGTGCTGAAGGAGTCGGACCCCATCGGCTCACCAGATATCACTATGGTGCAGACACGGATGGAAAAACTCAAGGTATGAAAAACTGCCTTGGTGACTGTTATATTATCTGTTTTAACATCTGCATAATTTGATCATATAATACATGTCAAAACAACAACTTTTGATTCAAATCATTCGCTTGTTGCATGTTTGTTCCCAACTCACCCACTAAATGTGTAATATTGTGTTCCCAGGTTCCCCTGTTGAAGCTCAGCAGTCTGTCTCCAGACCTGGAACGTGTAAACGAGTCGGTGTACAGACTGCCGGTCAGTGACAGAGACATTAAACGGCTGCAGAGTCTTAACAGAGCCTGGGCGGCTCACTGTGCTCACCTCACTGAGAGATTCAGGTACTGTACCTTTAAAACCTTCACATTTATCTTGTTTGTAGGAGCACTCTGCAGTCAGTGACCACTATATTGCAAGACAAACACCCACCAAAACAGAGAAAATGTATTACGAAATATCATGGACACATTCTATTGTCTTTAAGACATAAAATGTTTTAAAATTTCATCCGCAGTGTAACAAAGTCATTTGTAATTTTTCTCTAAATATATCATTAATATTTAGTAAGATATTAATATGGGGTTCACACATTCATAATTAGCTACTATGAAGAATATATTATAAACAAATTATTCATGAAGGCTTTGCCTGTAGCTGTAAAGTTCAGTGAGTTATTAATAAATAGCTCTATGCTCTTGAATTTACAATAAAACCAACAAGCCTGCAGGTATAAATGAATGATGAATTACAAAATGTATTTTTACCATACTCATTTTCCACCTTCTTTCCAAAAGTAGAAGGTCAAAAAGTTCCTAGGGTCCTTGCTGATTAATAAAGAAGTTACCTAAAAAAAATAGGAAAAATACAACACTGGTGTTGCAGGAGATATATGTGTCTACTCATATATGAGCTTACAACCTGGCAACTCAAATATTGTTTCATACCTACAGTACAATGCTTTATAACTGTGTCAGTCAAATATGAGATGACAACTTTAGTAGTGACAACATGTTAATACTTGTTATGTCCTCTCCAGTAAACTGCAGGCAGTGTTGCTCCAGCAGCAGAGTTTCCTGCAGAAGTGTGAGGCCTGGATGGACTTCCTGTCTCAGACCGAACAGAAGCTGGCTGCTGAGATCTCAGGCAACTACCAGAGTCTGCTGGAGCAGCAGAGAGACCATGAGGTCAGAGAAGAATTTAAATACATCTGTGCTACTTGCTAGTCATTGTATGTACGGTGTCATTATTTATATATGTATGTATGTGTACAGTTGTTCCAGGCAGAGATGTTCAGCAGGCAACAGATTCTCTACTCCATCATCACTGACGGCCATCATATGTTGGACCAGGGACAAGTGGATGACAGGTAAACACAATATATATTACAAAAAAAAATTATCCAACTGAGAAGAGCATACACTGTATTCTAACTCTTGTCCTTGTTACAGAGATGACTTCAGTGTGAAGCTGGCCCTGCTGAGTAATCAGTGGCAGGGTGTAGTGAGGCGGGCCCAGCAGCGAAGGGGCATCATTGATAGTCTGGTCCGCCAGTGGCAGAGCTACCGAGAGATGTCGGAGAAGCTGCTACAGTGGCTTCAAGAAGTGACCCGTGATCCGGATGTACATCAGCCAGGGGAACCGGTGGCCCTGCAGCAGGCCAGGAACCTGTTAGATCAGATACAAGTAGGTCACAGCACTTTGGAGATACTTACAAAGTCACTGATCAATCTATTCAAATTTCCAATCTCCTTTGAAGGTGGCTAATCTACAAAATATATGCTTTATCACAATTCTCATTCTGATTTATTTAAAGTAAAAAGCAGGTGGATGAGGTCGGGGATGGGTTCAGTCAGTGAAGCTGCCACTTTGCCCTGAATCATTTTAAAAGTTTGAATTATATTTGAGGTCATTGGGAGAGGACATTTAAATATTTTAATTGCACACTTAATTGACCTTAGAAAATATAAGCGTCCTGCTAATAAACCCTCACCCCAACCCCATCCTCAAACCTTGGACTCCATTAGTTAACCCGTACCCCCTGTGCCCCCTGTGTCTGCTCCTGCAGCTGAGGGAGCGCGTGCTCCAGAGGCAGCAGGGAGGCTACATCCTGACGGTGGAGGCCGGCCGGAGCCTGCTGCTGTCAGCCGACGGCAGAGCCGAGTCCAGCCTGCAGACTGAGCTGATGGAGATACAGGAGAGGTGGAGGCACGCCCACCACCGCCTGGACCAGCAGAGAAGAGAGCTACATGGCTTTCTAAAGGTCAGACACAACTACCAGGAACTACCTGGAATAACAGTCAAAATGCTTTATTTATTCTTGGTTTGGTGTGCTCTCTCTCTCTCTCTCTCGCTCTCCCTCACTCTCTCGCTCTCTCTCTCTCTCTGTCTTAGTATATTTATTTATATTTAACTACTCTTCTACTTATTTGAATTTTCTACTTATCGATGATTATGGGACATCCTGTACTATGGCAGGTACCTTATGTGAAGCCTCATTCAAAGACAGTCTGTGTTGAAGGCAAAGCTAGCTGCTGTGTCTCCAATGTGCTGCAGCAGTAAAAGTGAGGTGAAGGGGGCTGAAGGACATCTGAGCCCTTAATGAGCCCTCCTCCACATTGTACATGCACAACGTTGAAACCAGGTCATCACATGAATAAATGTGCTTGCACCCTTAAGTCATGAAAAGAAGCAGAGAAGGACAGAAATGGAAGACACTCACTCCTGTCTGCAGACAAATTGCCGAGCATCTGCCCACACTCTTTTCTTCTAGTGCCAGGCAGCCCAGAGCACACATCCACATGAACACACACATGCGGTCATTGTGCAGTGAGCTGTAAGGATTTTGAAGCCTGCATGGTTGATTTTACAAGCTGTGATAGTTCCCTGTTTTGAATGGTACTGAGTGACGTAGTGTATTTATGTTGTTGAACGGGGTCCTCGCATTTGCACTTTAGCTACTAAAGCTATTTGTGTCCTTTACCGCCTATTCTTTTCCATGACTCTTGATTCAGGTATGCCACTGTTCAGCAGTGTTTCTTACCAAATGTTACCCTTTTTTATCCTGAATTGGACTGTTATACAGACTCTAAAAATAGCTGTAATCTGCGCCCTTTGGAGCCGAACCTCCCTCTTTCGTCATGAAGCTGCTTTAATTCTATTTGGCTGTTGGATTTTTGCTGTATCACTCTGGCTCATGGTGTTGCTTGGGAGGTTCAGAGCTGAATGTGCTGTCTATGGCATGATAATGGATGCAGCCTGACTTCAGCCTTGGGTTGATTTGTGTGTGTGTGAGACAGTTTGTTTGTGTGTGTGTGTGTGTGTGTGTGTGTGTGTGTGTGTGTGTGTGTGTGTGTGTGTGTGTGTGTGTGTGTGTGTGTGTGTGTGTGTGTGTGTGTGTGTGTGTGTGTGTGTGTGTGTGTCAGTTCATGATTGTGTATTCTGCTGGTTCCCCGTACTGCTGCAGCTCCAGGAAGAATTTATAGCAACTTCCCTGAGTACGAAAAATCTGCAGTCTATGCGTGTGTTTGAGTGTTCATGTGTGTGTGACTTCTATGCTCCAATTCTTACAGTGTGTGCGTTTGCGTGTTTGTGTTTGTGAATGTAGAACTGGGAGCGATGCGAGAAGGGCATAAATGCATCACTGGAGAAGCTGAGGGCCTTCAAGAGAAAGCTGTCTGTGCAGCTGCCTGACCACCATGAGGAGCTCCACTCAGAGCAAATCAGATGCAAGGTGAGGAGAATCTATAATAATGATTAATGCGCACACACACACACACACACACACACACACACACACACACACACACACACACACACACACACACATATCTATTGAAATTGTATTTTTCTTTCAGGTTAGCTTTTTTTCCCATCTATGCAATACCAACATATTTTTCTTTCGGCATTGAATGCATAAGCACATTATTACGTGTATCTCTTGGTCTGTTTCTCTTACTTTTGCACACACACACACACACACACACACACACACACACACACACACACACACACACACACACAAAGTCTTGTCCTCTAACCCTTTAATCTGGATACGGGGACAAACAGATGAACAGACGGGGCAGCAGCAAAAAAAAACAAGAATCTCTATCTATCAGCTGCTGTCTCATTATGTGACCTTGTTTGTCTGGTTTCAGACTGTTGTGATAGATATTGTTTATTCTCCAGTCTGGTTAGAGCACTTAGTGTATTTTATCTACTTAAAATTATTTATTTATTATTTTTAAATAAAATTTAAAAAAATCCAATAAAGAGCTCTGATTGTCTTAGTAAAGAATGGTTGACCACTGGACCTTGCATGCAGTCATGTTTCATCCATGACAAGTAGTCCTTAGGGAGGAGGAGGAAGGGGGCTGCAAAAGTACATAGTAAGCATCAGCTGAGGAGAGAGAGAGAGGGGGTTGGGGACAGCGGTAGATGGAGGAGAAAGAGAGGGTGCATGCGCATGAGAGTGAGAGAGAGCATCCCTGCTTGCAGTGGGGGTGTTTTTATGTATGTGTGTGTGCCTCCTTTTCTGTGTGTGTGTGTGTGTGTGTGTGTGTTGCATAATAGAGACAGACACTAGGCATCCACAAATGATTACCCGGCAGCAAAGCCATCACACTGACGGAGGAGGGGGAGATGCGAGGTTAGCTGGACCTGTTACCTTATCTTGCCTTTACCCTTGAGCGTAGCTGTTTTATTCTCATTGAATGTAACACATTCTTGCAAGTAGAAGAAATGTGTCTTTTTTTCCCACATCACTATTTCTGAGGGTACAGCAGCTGCACTTGAGCTACAATAGTTTCTGTTCTGTGGATTCCCTGTTCTATTTGACAATGGCTGTTGGTGGTAAGGAGAAAACAGGCTAGTTTGAGTGCATTTGAGGCTGTGGATTAATTCTCGGTTAGTGTTGTTAATCATCTCCTTGCCGTGTCATGTGGATGCAGGAGTTGGAGAGCAGCGTGGAGAGCTGGACAGATGACCTTACTTCCTTGTTTCTGCTGAGGGATTCCTTGGAGGGCGTGGTCAGTGCTGATGACATCACAGTCTTACAGGAACGCCTCCGGCTGCTACAGCGCCAGTGGGAGGAGGTTTGCCACCAGGTACATTCACACAGCACACGACTTTACGATTTTTTTTTTTTTCCTTTGGTGTTTTAGACAGTCGATTTATTTCCTCCAGTAAGTATTCAAAGGGATTTTCTCTGTGTAATAGCAGACCAATGTGTGCTTTTGTTAGATCCTGGATGAGTGGATTTAACTCGTGCCTTTAGCAGAATTCAGTTAGTGGAAGCTTTCAGTGGTAAATAAAGTGTTGAGATAAAGAGTGATCATATCTTAATTTAATAACATTGGCCTGCACCCTGGTTATATCCCGGGCTGAAGTAGACGGCTGTGGCTAATTTTCCATATCTACTGCTTACACTTCGGACATCACGGGACCAACAGTGTTAATGTGAGCCGTGTGTTACTGTGAAAGGGCTGTTTATTTAACATTGAGAGGGGATGTAATAATTGACATGACTGGGTTTTTTATGGTGGCTGCATGAGCAAGGTTTTGTTTCTTAGCTCTCCCTAGTTGATTTTAGCATACGACTGCAATCAGACCTCTAATAATGTAATGTTATTTAGTTTATCTTTAACCAATACTGGTCTTTCCCTCAATAGTTCCTACCTTTCATGTTTTGACTGTTTTTCTCGTCCTCCCCCTGCTCTCTTCTCTCTCTCATATCCTCCCATCTCCCTTTCTCTTGTCCCCACTAATCCCTCTCTCCGTCCTTCCCTTTGTCCCCATCAGCTGTCCCTGCGCAGGCAGCAGGTGAGCGAGAAGTTGAATGAGTGGGCGGTGTTCAATGAGAAGAACAAGGAGCTGTGTGAGTGGCTGACGCAGATGGAGAGCAAAGTCTCTCAGAATGGAGACATCAGCATTGAGGAGATGATTGAAAAGCTGCGCAAGGTGATTTCAGCACACCTCCATGCATGCACCAGTACACTCAGTAGAACTAGATCCAAGTTGAACCCTGAGTCTTTTGACTTGAGCATTTAAAATCTTGTCCACTGCTATGTTGTAATTGATGTATATAGTAATGTGGTGTGTACCATAGTATGCTAGTTTAAATTTTAGGAGTTAAGAGTTGTTTGCTTAAACCCCCTTTTTTTGCAAAATAGTGTCCCATGAATGCAAAAGTGTAATTCTTTAGAAATAACAGTGTTAACCTGCTTGGTTGTCTCTCTCCCAGGACTACCAGGAGGAGATCAGTGTAGCTCAGGAGAACAAGCAGCAGTTGCAGATCATGGGCGAGCGCTTGTCCCGAGCCAGCCAAGACAGCAAGGCTTCCGAGATCCAACACAAACTCAGCAAAGTGGGCGAGCGCTGGCAACACCTGCTGGACCTCATCGCTGCAAGGTGGGTGCACTGTGAAGAATATGGGAGGTGTTGTTTCATGTACGATCTCTTTAAGTGCTTTGGAAATATGGTTGAAACTATTCAAGAAAGTCTAAGTCAAGAAGTTTATTAACACACCATGTCATAGGGAAAATTAATTTTCCCACAGTGCTGTAGAGGCATTTCCTGAGTTTCTTGCTGCTGTCAGTGGGGGGTTTCCATTTAGTGGAAGCTGCAAAACAAAGCACAGAGAGGTCACATTCCTTTTTTTTTTTGTCTCCATCCACCTTTTTTTGGCACTCTGGACACTTCTGTTTCCTTGAGCTGGAACCAGTTTTGTACTGAATCCTTAATGCCCTTTGAATCTGCTTCTGATTACCTGTTTTCTTTGTCATCTTTGTGTTGATTCAATACAGAAAATATAAACCTCTTTTTCTATATGTTATGAATTGAAAATGACCTTACCCAAACTTTGACCCCCTGCCCCATCCCCCCCCCCTCTCAACGACTTTCTTCCGGCTGTTGCCCTTTGGGACCGTAGAGGGAAGAAAGGGAGGACCGTGGCTGACCTCATACAGACAGCTGCACACTCTTTGTCTGTTATATTAGTCCGTAACTAAAAAAAAACAGGAGAGTGTTTATAGTTGTCATTGGGAGCAAATAGCTGAAAGTGGAGCGTTTTTTTTTTTTATCAAACATTTTTTAAGTATTTTTGTTGTTGTTACGTTTCTGGGGAAACAATGGTCTATTATTTTTCTCCTGCATACCTGTTTTATTGGAAAAGTTTTCTTCGCATTATGCACTATACAGCAAAGTTTACTCATGGAGCCTCAAGCCTTTGCTTCTGTTTGCACTGCGTTTGTGTGCATGGTGAATGATTCGACGACACAGGCCAGCTCTGCAGCACATGCCTCTGACTGTAAGTCTGTTTTTAGAAACAGCAGCACTTGTCACTCTCAGGCACTCACTAACACACACACACTCACACATACATGTACACTCACGCCTGTTTGTTGGGCTTCTCTTTTTTCAACCTTGGAGAGCAACAGTTGATCAGTCACAGTTGTGCCCACCCCGCCACTGCCCGCTCCCCTTCTGCACCGACAGAGTTTACAGAGAGTCCCATGTGGAGCACGCAGTCCAAAGAGAAGAGTGTTTCGGATAGACACCGCGACGCTTCCTGACGTTACCGTTTGTCTTTGGGAATTCCGCTCCCCCATGGTTTTGGATTTAGGGACGGAGAATATGGCAGGATGCCCAAGCGAGGATCTGCCGGATTGTGACTGCGATGTCAACAGGCAGGACAAACTTTATTCAAAAACAGCAGTGTACTTTCTTCATGCAATTAGTTTATCTTTCATAGTAAATAGTAAGAAATAAGAGCACATTTCTAATCTCTTACATGATTATTTATGTGGAGTGCAACGGCATCAACAAAATATTCTTGTGTATGTTTCTGCTCAACGGCCTTAAAGGTCTCTGTTTTCTTTCAGCAATATTTATTTACTTCTGTTTGTTTTAGCTTCATGGTTGGCTGCAGATCTAGTTTAACTGGTGTGTCAAAGTCATTTCTTAAGTGTTGTTTTAACCAGTCTGGGTTTCCAGCATTGGGTGGAGATGGGACTGTACTTTAAGTTCCAGACAGTTTAGACAAAAGCAGGAGTGTTAGTGTCACTGTCACTTGTGATTATAGTGTCATTGTGTGATTGACATCGTAATTAAAATGACCTTATGAAGCTGTGCAAACCTGTGAATCAACAGATTAAAACAAGTGCTTACAAATTTGAATTAGGTGCTGTTTACGATGTGGTGTGCAGTTGCTACCATGCAGCACATTAGAGCTGCAGGATGGCAAGTGATTATAGAGTAGACCTGCTAAATGTGTCTATTATGTATTAGGTTGTGATTTGTTTATGCCATATTGAATGGCCGCCTTCATTCGTCATCAAGTCTGTGTAGAGACAGTGGGAGTTGCATTGCTTTGCGGGGTGCGGTGTTGAATTTTAAGCTGTTGTAAGAGTTGGATGTTGGCTCATTTAAACGTGATTCACATAACACTGACTGCAGTGGCTAGGGTTTGGAAATGCCAGGCGTTTGCAGATCCAAAATGGTTGTCCAGTTGTTGTGTAGGGTCAATAAAGGATTCATCACTCACATCAGAAATATCTTCCCCCGATATAATCATATAATCCTCATACTTGTGTTACTTTTCTTCTCTGTTTAGCTGAACGTGGCACATAAAAACTCATTGTTATTATATGTCTGAAATGTAAAAAAAAAAAAAAAAAAAGATTTATTCCAAAGAGTGTTTTTTTGCGGCGTGCATTTTATTTCATTCTTACTTGAAATCCATAAACAAATACAAGAGATGTTTTAAATGTGTTTATCTGGTGAATTTAAAATGTTTCCTCTTCTGCATTATTTTTGGTTACATTTCTAAAAAAAAAATCACATTGCCTCCGATATATCTTTTATTCAATCCTTTTAATCAGGTGAAAGAGTCAGCAGTTATATTTACAGTGTGTTTTATGGTTCTTGTTATACTGACTAAACACATTTGTCCCTTACCACACGGTCTGCGTCAGTGTTTACAGTGGTGCCACGTGTTGATTGTGACTGTGTTGTTCCACCAGGGTGAAGAAGTTGAGGGAGACCCTGGTGGCAGTGCAGCAGTTAGATAAAAACATGAGCAGCCTGCGTTCGTGGCTGGCTCACATCGAGACGGAGCTTTCCAGGCCCATCGTCTACCACACCTGTGACGACCAGGAGATCCAGAGGAAAATCAACCAGCAGCAGGCAAGTGGGAGCACACACAAAGAGTCCTGGGCCACACAAATACAAAGCACAATAGTTCAGTGATGTGTTTGCTTTGTCTGTTGGAGTCAGCGATTCTGGAGAATGCTTGTTGTCAAAAATAGTTTTGGTCAATATGAGTGAGAATCTCCTTAACATTCGCTACCTGGCTGTCAGTAATGTGTGCTCTGAAAAAAAAAATCCATTGTTAATTCACAGCCTAGACTCTGTCAACGGGCATGTTGCTAGCTACAGTGGGCCACCTTTGTTTACATACCCTTTGATTATATGACACTTTACATAGCCTAGTATATGTATTATCACCAGATTTTTTCAGCGCACTTATACAGTAGTACATACAGGTAGCGGACCATGAGGAGATATTCACTGATTTTTCACAAAAAGTGATTTTGTCAACAAGCGTTCGCCAGAATCGCTGACTCTACCTTTAGAATGGAACAAACTATTGCAGCAGTTGACTTGTATGTAGTAATAACAGAAGGCAACTTCTACTACTACTACTACAATACATATGCACACTCCAAGCATCCTCACACACACAAACATGCACACGTGTACCTTTCTGTTAATACTAAATGATTGCAGAACAATCTGACTCAAATTGAGCTTGTGGAAACAGAGTAACACTGAACCACATGAGGAAATCATAACATGACTCATGCATTGCACACATCTCTGGTAGTTTGTTTGAAGCTGGCCCACATTCAGTATCAGTAATCCCTCCTGCCGCCAAGAGGCCGCTCTAAATGTGGACTGGATTCTAAGGACCCCGCTGACCTCCTTCCTCTGCAGAGAAGCCCTGTTAGCTAACGAAGGCATTTACTGTAGTTTTTGCTGGCTAGCGGTTTTCCTTGTTCCCGTGCACTGTTGGGAGATGTTCGCTGAAGTGATGTATGGCCTTATTTAAAAGAAGCTTGCTGTCTATCATAAAACATAAAGACACTTAAGATGTGGAGCAGTCTGAAAGAAGGGTCAGACACACACACACACACACACACACAACCTTGCTGCAAAAATCAAGTTTTTTTTTCTGAATGCTTTGTAGGAGCTGCAGAGGGACATAGAGAAACACAGCACCGGCGTGGCGTCTGTGTTGAACCTGTGTGAAGTCCTGCTGCACGACTGTGACGCCTGCTCCACAGAGACAGAGTGTGACTCCATCCAGCAGGCCACCAGAGGGCTGGACAGACGCTGGAGGAACATCTGTGCCATGTCTATGGAGAGGAGGCTCAAGTCAGTATCAGTACCCCATAGACTATTGCTGTCTTGTGTTCTGTGTTCATATGCATGCACTACTGAAAAGAATCAAACCTTGTAAGCCAGTGGTATTATTGTTTGTGATAGTTTTCAATTTTGCAAAGTTATCACACGTAGTTGAGATCATATCAAAGGTTTGGTTAAGTGTGTCCTAAGTAGGCCATCGCCTAATCACACAATAATATGTTTATATTTAAGAAAATGTAGGCATGACATAACTGAGCAAATCTTCTGTGCAGGATTGAGGAGACGTGGAGGTTGTGGCAGAAGTTCCTGGATGATTACTCCAGGTTTGAAGACTGGCTGAAGACCTCAGAAAGGACAGCAGCTCTGCCCAACTCCTCTGGAGTTCTATATACTGTCGCTAAAGAGGAGCTTAAAAAGTTTGAGGTTTGTCTACTTTGCTTTCGTTGTCAAATGATGTGAAATACAGTTGCTGCTGCACTATGTGTGCATGTATACATTAGCTGGTAGCAAAGTACAAAAACACAGACTCAACGGTATGTCTTGTTGTAAATCTATGTGTATATTTTCTCCATGTGAGCAATATAAATCTCTAGACAGACGCCGTCCCTGCATGGTAGCGGAGACATAGAGAAAAAAAAGTTGTCAAGGTGTCAAGTGGCTCAAACTCGTCTGCGCTGGTTTGCTCAGCTGCTGCAGTCTGTCACTGTGCACGTGCACATCCATGCACATAGCTGACTGTCTGGCTCGGTTCCACTGGGATCTGCACTGTTTGTGCCTGATTGGAAAGTTCATTTTAGTTAAGCATAGATTGACAGCATATTTCTGGATTTCAATCTTTAACATGTAACAACCATATAATAACAAGCGATCCTCTTTTGACACCAATTTTTTCTTACAGAACAGAAAATTGTTTTAGAACCTGATTTTACAGTCTGAATTACTTTTGAGGTTAATTAGTTAGGTTTTTTTTCTCTGTGCATGCATGCCATAAAAAGCAGAATACTATATTGCATGTGTGACTTCATATACGTTCTTCCTGTGCAGAGCTTTAATATGTGGGTGTGTTTGTTTTGTCGCAGGCCTTCCAGCGGCAGGTGCAGGAGTGCCTGACCCAGCTGGAGCTCATCAACAAACAGTACCGTCGTCTGGCGCGGGAGAACCGCACCGACTCCTCCTGCCGACTCAGAGAAATGGTGCATGATGGGAACCGGCGATGGGATAACCTGCAGAAGAGGGTGGCCGCCATTCTACGCAGACTCAAGGTAACATAGTCTAAGAGTGTTGGCACATTGATTGACTAAGGTTTTCCAGAGTTGATTAAGCAATCTCCAGTATGGTATAACATAGTTTTTAAGATACCACCAAAGTTAATGTCAAAAAGGATCAATTAAAACAATTAGCCATTGTTTTTTTTTTATGTTTCCCTCTGTTCATTCAGCACTTCATCGGCCAGAGAGAGGAGTTTGAGACGACAAGAGACAGCATCCTGGTGTGGCTCACGGAGATGGACCTCCAGCTTACCAACATAGAGCATTTCTCTGAGTGTGACGTACAGGCCAAGATCAAGCAGCTCAGGGTAAGATACACTGGCAGACTCGGTGTTTAAATGTGTATACAACTGAGATACAATAATATAGTATTTTCTATCAGTGTGTACAGTATAAGTTCATAAAATGGGACAAACATGTTATAATTACTGTCTAGAAACTTAGAATACAACGTACGAAAATATATAATAACTTCAAAGACTCATTTTCTGTGCTCATATGCAGAAATCAAAACATTGCTTTAAGTCCCTTATCAAGCCAAAGGACCGAAACATTTGCGGAATAAACTAATTTAATCTTTTAATTGGGTGTAGGATGAATCAAATACTTGAAATTATCATTTGATTATTAGACATTTTCTGTATTATTGTTAAGTGTAGTTCTTCTGCTTTGTGTGGTCTTTCTCAGGCGTTCCAGCAGGAGATCAGTCTGAACACAGGGAAGATTGAGCTGGTGTTAGGTCAGGGCGTTTCTCTGATTGAGAAAAGTGAACCTCTGGACGCAGCCGTCATCGAGGAAGAGCTGGAGGAGCTGCAGAGATACTGCCAGGAGGTGTTTGGACGAGTCGACAGATACTACAAGAAACTCACACGGCTGCCTGTGAGTAAAGAGGCACAGACTACACGCAGAAACACTAAGTCATCCAACAAGAAAACAATATTACTTGAGTGGAAATACACACTAACACACAAGTATAAGTTCAGTTAACATAAGACAGGTATTCTGATGCTTTCTAAAAGGCTGTTGAATAAGTGTTCACTCCTTTTTATGGAAATGTGTTATGCAAATTTCTGCTTCACAGAATAAATTGGCATTATGAATACACATCAAACAGTACGTTATAGAAGTATAAGCTGGTGTGGCACGAGTTACTACTTAATGTGTTTAGCACTGACTGAGTCTCACTGTAAAGACAAGTGAACTGTGTGTTGCCTCAGTGAACACAGTGCTCTGTAACCACATTACAACATGTACACTACAGCTGTCCTCCTTCGCCACATGCTGAAAATGTCTCCAACATAGTTCACACTGACAGCCGGTACGGAACAGAAGATACACTCATGTTAACAGTCAGTGCAGCATACACAAACTCACCTCACATTACCGTATGAGTTGTGCCCTCACATTTCTTAGTTACACCTTCATTGAAATTCTTTAACCTTTAAAGCTGTAGTGCATGTAGTGCATCCTCATGGGGGCATAATAGTATGCCCCCATCAGGAATTCTGAGGAATTACAACAACACTGTCGGCGCATCTACATAAGGTTAGTCCTTCTGCTGTACGTCCCGTTTTTTTTTCCGTCTTTGCGCTTCTTGGGAATTTTTGCGGCAGTGTCGGGGGGGATGGGGATTTATCAACGCCGCCACACTGAAAAACACAGAGAGAGTTTTGAACACTTGATAGGCTTTATCAACTTTGTGTCAACAGAACACGTTTGGCAATGGCTTGAATGTAACCTACATTCTTTTATATGAAAAAGTTTTGCACTATAGCTTTGAAGTGTCTTCTGGCCTTTCGTTCACCTGTTTGTCCTTCCACTAACATGATCCTTCCCTCCTCTCCCAGCTGGCCGATGACGAGCTGGATGGTTCAGACAGAGAGCTGGACATGGAGGAAGCTGGCGACCTGTCTGAGCTGCAGTGGGGCGACTCCTCTCTGCCCCGGACATCCAGCCGGCAGGCCGCGGGCACCACCGCCCTGGTCCGGGCAGACCGCTCTGGACGGGACACCCCAGCCAGCGTGGACTCCATCCCCTTAGAGTGGGACCATGACTATGACCTGAGCAGAGGACTGGAGAGCCCAGCAGGAGCAGGAGACAGGAGCCCAGGACAAGAGGGGGAGGAGGAGGAGGAGGAGGATGAGTATCTGAGGACAGCTGCCACGGTGCTATCAGGTCAGTGCAGCTTTCTCACTCAACTGTATGATGGGATGGATGATTGGCTAATGGATATGGCTGCAGATTGATTGTGGATGAAAATATCAAATTTCTTTGGGGCTGCATTATATTAGTTTAAAAAAAAGTATAATGTTTTTTTATCTACTTTAGTTAGAAAACAATTAGGAAATGACAGACACATCATATACAACCTAAGAATTGTTTCTTATGAGTTTAAGAATGGTTTTAGTGGTGAGGAAATATTCTGTCACCAGAAAATGTATTACAGTATGTATAATGCATTTCCAGCATTGTAATGGTTTAACTGGTTGCTGTGGAAGTTAAAGCGAAAGCAGGGCAACACTTCTATCTTTTCAAACTAGGTGAAATCTGAACCACCGACTATTCAAATGAAGTCCAATAATTTTAAAGCCCATCACAGCCTCAGTGGGCCACATTTGAAACTTTCAAAGCAACATCTAGTTCTGCCACAAAGACATCATTGCTGCCCTTTTGTCCAATATAATAGATTAGCACAGATATCACAATCAATTATGCCCACGTTATAAGTAGTGTTTGTTGTATGTCTCTCTTCCCAGATGTAGTTATCCCAGAGAGCCCAGAGGCCTATATGAAACTGACTCAGAAAACATTGAGATCGTCTTCTGGTAGGAAACTGTGCCCCCTGGTGCCACAGCATGAAACAGGAGCGCATGCCATAAACTAAAACAAGTTTCTTTTTTTACTGAACATTACTAGCATCATTCAGGCTGCATGTCCCACCATCCAGAAAAAAAATCTGTGTATATTAAAAAAATGCAAAGTTTACACCATTGCATGCTGAGGTTGCTAATATTAACCGTTTTTATTTATGTGTTTGTGTGTTTTTTGTCATTTATTTCACAGCTAATATCATTGTTAATGTGTTAAAAACCTGACCACCTGTGTTTCTTTTCTGTTAAGTCACGCTCTTTATTTTGCATCTCAGTCTAATGCATGCCATCACAGCATCACTCCCCACCGACTAGCATGCAAACAAAAGAACAATGTTAGCATGGATCATTTTGAACCCTCCAAGCTTTCTTGACCCGTGTTGTGGTCTCTGTGCAGGTGAGCCAGGCCAGCTGGAGGCCAGCCTCAGGCAGCTGGACCAGGCTCTGGACGCTGGACGCTTCCACCTCCAGCAGAGAGAGGCCACCGCCAACACCTCCAGCCCCGACGTAGACTCCACCTACATGGGCTATGTGAGTCCTGAACTGAAAGAGATTATGAGTCATTTTAAATGTTTATGAATCAGTTACATTTTCCTTTGATGATCATAGATTACCTTTAACAGCAAAGAAGTCCATCAAGGGATATGAATGCTATTTTTATTTAGTTATTATTAATGCCTCTGCAAGGGTCTACCATTTTTTTGACAACATCCGCTGAAGAAATTCAACTTTTTTATTTTCTGTAGAGTGTAAAATGTTCTGCTTTTGTCTTTTATCTATTTAGATCATTTACAAGTAAATAATCTGAAGAATTTAAATAATGGTCATTTGGTATAAATCAAATTCTTTATGTTTAACCATGAAGTGTTTATCTTGGCTTGTGTTTAATATACGAGCTATAGGAGCTTGTGCCTAAGCATGTTAATGAAGGTAATTAAAAGTAATCGTAGAATATCAATCAGATTATCACAATATTCTTAAAACTCGTATTTATTTATTTAGTTTTTGTTTACCATTTGTAACACACATTTTAAAAGGTGTGATCTAAATATCTTTAATTCATATTATTCCTCCAGATGCGTCTGATGGGAGAGTGTCGAGGCAGTATAGACGTAGTGAAGAGAGCGGAGGGAGAGCTGACTGAAGACAACATGCCAGGACTCACCAACCCCACCAGCACGGACGCTCAGAGTGCAGGTCAGTCAAGGCCGAATTCCACCGGCTGCGTCTCCGGTCCTTCTCCGCTCCAGCACGGCATAAACAAAAATACAATTAAGAGCAGTCAGTGGGTGAGTTTCCACCACGGCCGCTGCGCCGTCTCTCTGCTCCGCTGCTGCTCCAGCTCTCCGGTGAAATATGCACTGCTTCTATTTCTGCCGGATGCCGGAGCTCACCGCATCAATTTAGCACAGAACACATCGAGATAGACAGGAACACAGGCGCCGACTAGACAATAAAATCTCCGGTTAATTTTCAAAATAAGACACTCGGTGTTCACTGCAGGTGACATTCTCAAAACAGTGACACATACAAGCATGTCCACTGTTCTTTTACTCGTTCGGATGGGAACAATAACCTTCCGTGCGTTCGTTGTTGTGTAAATACCATATAGGAGAATCATATTATCAAGAGCAATCGCCCGTCACTTTTATTACCGCAGGAACTCCTCGTTCTCGCGACCCCAGCAGTTCAGCAGAGCTGGCCGTGCTGGTTTGAAAACGGAGCCGGTGGGTATTGCCGGACGTGAGCGCACGGAGCAAAACCGTTGGACACCGCACCCGCAGCCAGTGGAATTCCGGGGTTACTCACACACACACACACACACATACACACACACACACACACACACACACACACACACACACACACGTGCACACATCATTTTCAGACGCTGAAAACTGATGTCCTCCTCCTGACTATAGTGCGGGTTGCTGCATTAAACTTATCTGATTGTCTCCCTTCAGGTGTGATTGAGCGCTGGGAGCTGATCCAGGCTCAGTCTTTGAGTGAGAAGCACAGGCACAAGCAGAACCTGCAGCAGTGGCAGCAGCTGATCTCAGATCTGCAAACCATGAGGGCCTGGTTGGGCCAGTCTGAAGCTGAACTCAGTCAGCTGCGAGGTCTCAATGTCAGCACTGACATACACACCATCCAGCAGAGAATCAAGAAGCTCAAGGTTGGTTTATTGCGTGTGTGTGTTTGTTTGTGTGTGTGTGGGTGTATGTGTGCGTGGTAGTGTGCCAGCTGCTGTATCAGAGCATCAAACAATTTTACAAAATGGAAATTAATTTCTAGACCAAAATCTCATTGCAGGACTATTTTCAAGGAAGCTGTTATGAACTCTTGTTGTTTCTTGCATTTAGATATTGCAACCATCAGTTAAGCAGTGTCATTTTGTTTTGTGCACTGTGTTAGTCCTTGTACAGTATACTGCACTTGAATTATTTGACCCCACTGGCCTTGTTTATAATATCATACTTCATGTGCAGGGCGCTTACAAATGTTTTCTCCCCCACACACACACACACACATACACACACACACACACACACACACACACACACACACACACACACACTGACTCACATCTCGATACCTAGTCCAGCTGTAGCTGCCTGTAAAGCTTTTGGCAAGATATCACTATTCTATAAATACAGCCCTGTGAAGCCTAAAAGTTGTAGGCCTACATCTAGCGTGTCCCACTCACCTCAGCATAATCCTGCTGCCCCTCATGTATTCTCAGCCTTCTCTTTTCTAGTAGCCACATCTTACTTATATTCTCTCGCCTTACACACAGAAGCAGTTGTGAATATTTCCTTTCTGCGACTCTTCCCTATAGGAGCTGCTAAAGGGGATGGATTCCCACAAGTCAGAGGTGTTGTCCATCAATCTGAGCAGTGCCGACTTCCTCCAATCGGAGCCTGACTCTGAGGAGGCGTGGCAGTTGAGGGAAGGGCTGAAAGAGATGAACACACGCTGGGACCGGCTCGGTACCTCCCTGGAAGACTGGAGGGAAGAGCTGCAGAGGGCGCTGATGCAGTGCCAGGTATTCAAAAACACACCCACCCAAAATAAGACATTTTAAAAAGTAATATGCATCCTTAGTTTACAATGATTGCCTCTGGAAGAGAATGAATGAGCGAGTGGTAAAGGGAGAGACAAGTAACACGGTAAGCGCATAAAAAGCACTGGATGTCAATCACGCTCCCTTCCCTCTCAGGAGTTCCACGAGATGAGCCACGGTCTGCTGCTGTGGCTGGAGAACATCGACCGCAGGAGGAACGAGGTGGTGCCCATCCCCCCCAGAGTGGATCGTCAAACATTACGAGCTCATCACAAAACACTGACGGTACGGAACAAGGTTTAACCACGGTGTTATGCCTTTAGTATTAATCTCCATTAAATGAGTGGATAATTCACCAGTGGCAACGAAGGAATTCAAAGCTAAATGAAAGATAACAACGGTGTTGATGTTGTTCTCTTGTGAATGTACTGGGATGTTGTTACAGTTTTTACCTACAATTCTATTCTGAGCCATCTCATGACAAACAAAACTGGTTCAAATCTGAGTGCATGCCCTTATTAAATGACAACTGGCTTGGTCGTCATTAAAAGATATGTGTTACATTACCGTAATTAAAATAAGGAAGAATGAACTATAAAAGCAGAGGCGGTATGATGTTCCAAAGAAAAAGCTGGATAAATGATAATAAGAAACATTATTGACTCCTTCGTCTATTTTATTTTTTGGCAGCAAATCAAGCGTGAGCTGCTGGACTCGCAGCAGAAGGTGTCGTCTCTTCAGGAGCTTTCGGCTCAGCTGTTGGTCAACACTAAAGCTCAGACCTTGCTGCTGCAGCCTCAGGCCTCTGAGCTGATCCGGGATCAGGGCAGTGAGTGTCTGGAGGCCCAGGAGAAGGTACACGTCATCCTGAACAGGCTCAAGCTGCTGCTGAGGGAGGTGAGCTCAGACCTGGCTGGGCTGGAGAGGAGACTGGAGGCCACAGACACACGACAGGTCAGAAAATGCCCACTGCAGAGTGAATATAGACTTAATGTTGAAATAACCCAATCTTCCTCTCCATTGGCAGCACTTTTATTTTGATGTCAATATTAAATTGACTGTTGTTATTTCAATTTTTTTACAGGATTGCCTACCGCTGCCTGTTGGCAAATCAGAAATAAGTGGATCAGCTGGTCCAGTGTCAGAGGTGACCGTCCAAAATCGCAAACGCATGGTAATGTTTCCCCTCATAACGTCCAGTAGGGGGGGCTAGCCCCTGAGCAAAGAAGAGAGTAAAATAACAGTCAACAGTCAACATACCTTCTTGTTCCCCATGGCATAGATGTTACCAGTCTGTCATTCATCATTCTTTATTGTTGATACAAATGTAAATGATTTGTTGCTGCCCCCCACCCCTCCCTTGTTTGAGATGTGTTTTGCTGCCCAGTGCCCATATCATGTTGATCTGCTAAAAAAAAAATTACAAGAAAAACTGGCTTTTCTTCTAACATGATTATATTTTTCTGAAATGGTGAAATTCATATCTAATTTTGTATAAAAAAAATATATATATGATTAGGGTAAATGTAAAGAAATGCCTTTTTTTAATTTTATGGCTATGTTAATAATTTGCTTTTGTCAGTTTTTCTTTTTTTTTACTTGACTTTTCAGTATTTAGTCTTGAGAAGCCAGATTTCTTGGTTCTGAAAGTCAATCACCGTCATTGATTATGTTGCTGCTGCTCGTGGTTATTGACGATTCCTCCTCTAGCGATTGTTATGGCTCTTTATGTTATTTGTTGTTTTTCTTTCATCTGAAGCTTTGTCCTTTTTTGCCCTTGACTGAAACATTCTTTTCTTTCTTTTACCCCTCCCTGCTCATTACGTGGTACAGCCCCGAGGCAAAAGTAGTAAGGCCCACCCAGGACCCCCAGAGAGCGGCCCCCGCCACAGGTACCTCTCTCCTGGACTCCAGAAACAAGGGACGATGATGGAACCAACGCTACGCCTGACTAAAAACTTGATTTTTATTGATTAAACTCATGAAACAAAAATCAGTTAACATAGTCACCAATCAGCCATGTTTTTGCCATTGAAAGAGATTTGAGAATCTAAGAAGACTTGATTTTGAAGGCTTTAACCCTGCGTTCCATGATCGTCCCTCATTCTAGAGACCATGTTACCAGCTCTTAAACGAGTGGGGAATCGCCTACGTCAGGCCGCTCCCTTGCTCCTTTAAATGTTTTGTTTCATTGCTTCTCTTGGCCCAGCTGCTTCTTGAATGGCATCATGAAATGCTGCCTGGTCATATGTTCTGCTTGTCTTTTGTCAGAGTCACTGTAGCCCTCTCCTCGCCCCCACTAGATGGCATTCTCTGAATCCCAGTGAGCCCCCCCGCCCCCCCTCCTGTTCCTTTAGCTGTTTTTCTTTTTCTTTCTCAGGTCTCTTTCCCGTTTCATTCTCTTCATAGTTGAAAGCAGGATATGACGCTATAACTCCTGCACTTTTTCCCTCTACCTTAACTCCCACTTCTTTCCTACGTTTCCTTTCCAGACGTTATAACTCACCCACCTTTGACTCTGTTATTTTACCTTTCTATGATTTTCACTGAATGCAAACCAAAACACACACACACACACACACACACACACACACACACACAATGTTGCTCACAGCAGCCTTGTTGTAGTGTTGAGGAGGACTAAATGAAATTGGCCGCATAGCTAGCATCTGGAGGGGTGTCAGCGTGTCCGACCCTCCTCCTCCAGCCTGTGAGGATGCGTCCCAATGAGAACACGCTGTTCTTCCACTTGAGTTTTGGCTCTAACGGTGGAAATCTCCAGAGAAGCCTCTGGCATTTCTCCCTGTGTCTGTTTGGTATAAGACGTGACATTGAACTCTCACACACTCTGCTCTAAAGCCAGACTGTCCCCCCACCCCACCCCACCCCACCCCAGTGAGACACGACTGGCTATCTATAAATGCCCTTGGTTGAGTCTCTATTTTTTTTGTGCCTGTTTTGTATGTGTGTAGGTCTATTTGTACGTGTGTGTCCTTGTGTTTAACTTTATTGACTCCATTGATCTCTCTACTTGTTGGATCTGGGTCTGTTTGCTGCATTTGGCCTTTGTTTGCTTAACTTCCTCTTTGGTGTTGTCCTGTGTTCATTCTTTTCCCTCATATGGGTTTAATAGTATTTGCAAACATGTTTGTTCCAACCCACTTAAAATGATTGTTATTTGAATAATCACAATTAATCGTTTTGCTTATAGAAATAGTGAAACATGCTCATCCTTTTCAAACGTCTTGCTTCGTTCAATATATATATTATTATTATTATATATATATTTTATTTATAGTTGAAATTTCAGAAGCAGAAACCAGAGTGTTTTTATTGAAAAATGTCATAAGACATTCATCAATTATCAAAATATATCAGTTTTTATCAAGAAATTAAACAGTTTAACAAGAGGCACAATAGGTGAAAAACAAATTTCAAGTTATTTTTGTTTTATTAACTTTCTGGTACATACATAGTCGGAACACCAATTTATTTGATCTATCAAATGTTTCTGATGAACTGAAATCAGTCTTGGAGTTATCATCAATTTGTTCTGATTGAAGCCCATGAGGTCGGGGCATTTATTTTGGCTTTATAGGCAAGCACATTTAAAACATAAAAAAAATAAGCAATTAAGAGGTTTTGAAAACACAGCAGTGATTTGCAAATACCAGTGAACTCAGTCGTGTTCTTTTGCTGTGTTTTAACTTGTGTCTGTGTCTCCCTGCAGCCGGAGCGGATCACTAGGCGCCGCTGGTTGCGTTTCCTCCCATTCTGACCTTGGGGATGGCGTCTCTTCCCCTAAAGGCCCGTCCTTCCTGCTGCGCGTCCTCAGGGCAGCGCTGCCCGTCCAGCTTCTCCTCTTGCTCCTCATCGGCCTGGCCTGTATGGTGCCCATGAGCCAGCAGGACTACAGCTGTCACCACGCCAACAACTTTGCCCGCTCCTTCCACCCCATGCTGCGCTACACTAACGGACCTCCGCCCATATGAGAAGTAGCCAAATATCTCCCACTGACTCCTTTGAATGTTTCCTCTTCACCCCTGTGCCCTGAAACTACGCACACTTTCCAGTGCTGGGGAGCTCTGTGCATGATGAAGTGTTATGAGGGGCAGATATGAAGACTTCTCTCATTAACATTGCACACCCCACCCTCCATAAATCACCTCAACCCTTTAAACCCACTCTCCAAAATAAATGGACCTTCATTTGGAGACACCCTTGTCCCCAAATCCAAATATTTCATGTTGTTTTAAATTAAATGTGTATAGAATTTTTTTTAAGGTTTCAAAAGAAACCTTTGAAATCAATGAAAAAACAAAGCACTATTTATATACTGTATGTTGGGAGCCAAAGTCGACCGTGCTTTTTTGTCCATGATATCCAGTGCTGCTACTATTTATTTAGTGTTCAATCGGTTAATAGATTGTTAGTGTTGATGAAGCTAAAGCACCACCTTGAGTGTGGGATATTGTATCTGACAAATTTTTACAGTAGACCTGCAGTTTGAGTAGCAATCATTAACAGCGAAGGGGTTTGTCTTTAAGGAGAACCTGCTTAAATTTGGGAATGAAGTATATAATGTTAAAACTAAAATCTGAACCTATAGCACTGACATGAGCACTGTCTCTAAGGTACCGCACTGAGGCCGTCCAGCCTAAATGGCCGACTTCTTTCCCCAAAAAAGCCAAGGCTTGTAGTCCTGTTTTTAATTTCAGTATTTAATCAACCAGGGGCAAATCTGGAAAAAAGATGAGCTCTCCGATTTGTATATTATTGTTGAAATGCCTTTGAATACAGGCAGTTATTTTTTTATCTTTGTGTTTGAGCATGCACTTGAAAGTCCCCTTGCTTTTAAGAAAGCCAAACAATCACTGGTAGTGTTTTAGTAGACAGCTGTGACATAAAATAGTGTGATTTGTAATAACTGCAATAATTATTCTGCAGTGATGAGACAACCGGATCACTGCGTTGTTAGGACAGAATCTGTAAAAATAAAAAATATGAAAATGGTTATTTATGTATGTACAGTTTGATAATGCCCACTTCATGAAGAATACTCTTTGCAAATAATAAAACATGAAATATTTACTTTTGTGTATTGTTTTTACTTGACTTTGGGATAAAAACTTCAAAGAAATACGGCAATGAACAATATCTTCTCAATTAAAGCTTTTATTTTTATGCACAGTAAACAAATGACAGTCAGGTCAGGTTCGACTGGATTAACACATAACAGCTGAAATGGCCGAATCCTGGTTGAACAACAGCATTGAGACACAAATCTATGAATCAGATCATAATCTATGCTTCAAAGCAATGCCTCACATGTCTCTCTCTTATACACACACGTATACACACGCATGCGCACACACACAACGTAACAAGATCAGAAAAGAACATCGGTGCAGGTTCACATAAAGCATAAATCTTGTAGGTTTGAAGTTGAAGTTACCCAACACGGAAACTTTTGATCGTGTCATTTTTTGATGATTTATAATTAAACTGATATACGTTCTCAGCCACTGTTTTCATATTACATTTAAAATTGTTTGTATATGGGGCGCCCTTAGCTCAGTTGGTAGGGCGTCCCCCCCATGGGCCTCGTTCAGCAGCGGACCTGGGTTCGATTCCAGCCCGCGATCGTTCTCTGCATGTCACTCCCCTCTCTGCCCCATTTCAACTCTGTCTCTACACTATCAATAAAGCATAAAAATGCAAAAAAAATATATCTTTAAAATTGTTTGTATGCATAAGACACGACACCTGACAAAGATGTTTAAATTTAAACACATAAGAAATTAAATTCATTGTGTAGCAGTTTAAGTTTAGTGTTTTAGTGTTTTTTTAATAATCCTTTATATGTCAAAGTAAAAATAATGCCCGATAGCCCCTTATAACACAAGAGGAAGTGCACTTTGGTAGAGACGAATATAAGGAAAAATTTGCTGCTCCTCATTGTTTAAATCACAGTAGCAAATAGAGGACCACAAATATGACCTAACACCTTGGAGATAATGAGCTGTACTGTAAAGCTGTAAGAGACCGACTCAAATATCACAAATATTATGAAAGGTAGCATAGGAGATTAACCGCATTGAAGCTCATTTTCTGGTGAATTGGAGTAGTTGGAAGGGAAAAATGTCTCCCTTAACAGCTACACAATTTTAAAATCACTTCATTCTTTAAATGATCATCCCATGAAATGAATTCAAATACAACATTTTATCTTTCAATCCAAAAAACCCTTCTCAATAAGAATTGACTATTTGACCTTAGGGTGTTGCTGGTTGTGCTACATCTCAAAAGCTGTGGGTGCGTTCAGAGCGAGACCCTCCATACTGTAGGACACCCAGACCTGTGGGGGTTCTGCTCGGGCTCTCGGGGCTGACTCGAGTTCCTGAACTGGAACCAGATGGAGGAGAGCCACCGCCATTGCTGCTGCAGCTGCTGTTGTTGTTGTTGTTGTTGTTGTTGTTGCTGCTGCTGCTGCTACAGGCTCCGGTGAAGAAGATCTCTCCGTCAGCCTGGGACCAGAAGTTAGCGGGTCTGTCCGGGCGGTGCAGACGTTGAGCATCCAGCATCTCCAGCAGCAGGTCGTACAGAGGAACTTTGTTCTTGCACTTCATGCTGTAAAGATGCTCCATGCCTTTGTTGCTGTAGGGAGCCGTCAACAAAAGAGAGGTTAGGAATTAGGTTTTATGTGGTAATACCTTCTAGACAACACACCTTCAACTCTCGCTGTCCTCGAGCGATAGCTTTCATTCTAATTTTATTCATTCATTATTTCATCTACCGTCCATTGTCTTTTTCTTACTTTTTTTAAAAATGTATCTAATGCTGAGGTTTTAATTTACAACTCTCAGGAGTATCACCTTGCTGGGCAAACTGCCTTTTTCTTTTTTACTGTAAACAAATCAAACATGTGTAAGTCTGTCTCTCAAGACTTTCCTATTTTGTGAGTATCACTCAGCCCGAGGCCCATTTTTCCTACTAAAGATGGAAATAGGTCACAAATATAAAGTTGAATTATTTGGGAAAGGCTTACATGGGAAGGCTTGGCACTGTGTTTTTTGGCATAACATGCACAGGAGCCACTTGGCTAAGGCAATCCTAGGTGCTGTAGTGTTTAAGGGAAATACCAAACTCTTACAGGAGAAACCTGCTTACCTGAAAATACGACAATCAATTGTTTTCCTGAAAAGAGCTTGAACCCTTTGAAAGCATTTGTTTTTTAAGCTCTAACCCCCCCACAGAATCACAGTGGATTGCTGAAGCACGACTACCAGCAGAACATGTTGACAGCGAAATACTTTTAATATGGTAAAAATCCAAAGGGATCTTTCGCTAATTGAATTTTTACCTCATGTGCCTGACGTGGGAGAGCAGGAGGAGCAGCTGGGCCTGGCGCCTCGACTGCTGCTGAGCCGGACATCCTGATTGGCCGATGTGATGTATGAGAGCATCAGTGATGCCGTCCAACATGTTCTGCACCGCAGCACAGTCGTGGAGGGGCTCCATTGTGCCGGTGCAGAAAGAGAAGGCACCTGATGAAAGGAAAAACACAGTGTATCTTTTCTTATCCAGAGATTTTCATTAGGAGAAATACATCTAAGGCTCATGTGCCATTATGATAAAACCTCCTAAACTGAAGACTTTTATTTGTCAGATCTGACTCACACATGCATCCAGGAGCAGAGAAGTAATCATTGTGGATGCAGAATTGCCCACACAGCAATCTAAAGTTCATCCAGCTCCAGCAGCTGTGCCAAGTTGTGTCATCCCACTGGTATTTCAGTTTGCTCAGTTTCCCATATAGAAAATCTCAATCTCCGGGACAAACACAGCCCTCTCTGCTGTGTCACATTGTCATGGGAACAGTTATCGGGCACATTGACGATACTGGCCTTCCCAGAACACTCTGTTCGCTTAATGTGCCCAAGTAGTGTTCAAAGCTACACCTCTGTTGGGGCAGTTCAATGCTGTCCAATATTTACTCTTGGGAAGAGAAATGGGACAAAGTGGGGGAGCTTGCAGAGAAAACTGTGTGGACAAAATGTACCAAGCTGATTTATTTATTTAAATTGAATAAGGAGATGTGTCTCTGCTGTCAACAGTCAGTGTTTCTTTGAAAATGTTTCACAAGAAAATTACAAAAACAATCAGTGCATGTTGCCTCACCAGAGTTGAGCAAGATGATCGCTTTGAGGCACACAAACTCCTCCGGCTTGAGTTTGAGCATGCGGAAGCGGGAAGCAGTGGCCAGCAGCATGTCAAAGATCTCCGCCATGCCTTCCACGCAGTCACCTTCAGTTCTGGAGAAAACATTTAAAGAAAAACATGAGGATCATTTTTCAGAGTTTCAAAAGATTGAATTTCTCTTTTCTTTCGTATTCAGTAATTCTGTAAGTCACACATGAAAACTAATGTGATTTTAATACATCACAAGGACGGCCTAGTTTCCCGTCTGCAGCGCACCAAAAAAAGATATTGACTTTATTTGTGATTGTGAAACCGTCCAAAGAGAGATGGTTTGAGGGCAGATTAACAACTGATGGACTGAATCACTGCAGCAATGATTTTTCGGCACAATTGAAGAGTGATGGATAATAGCAAATGGTAGGAGTGCAAGATAGACTTGGACGACACTGAGCTAAGGGAATGTGTCAACCCTGAACCACAGCGATTTAGTCATTATAACCAATTTTGGAGGACCTGGGGAACCAGGTTTTAGAGATAATACTCTATAATACACTTTTGATCAGACACATCAGAGGGTAATAGCTCAGTCTCTCTCTCTCTCTGAGGTAAGTACTATGGTTGGGTGAGCTTGTTTACTTTGAACACCGGGGAACAGGCTGTGCCTGCAAAGCAGAAAAAGCCTCCCTGCATGTCTTTTTTTTCTCATCCTCAATGTTCATGATTTAGCTCTACCTGCCCGCCATATCTCCCTCTGTCATTCTTCCTTTTCCATCATTCCATTGAGACTTTGATTAACTCTCCATCCTGGTTGCCAGGTTGTAATGATGAGGGGGTATTTTGGGTTAGAGAGAGGCTCCTCTCCTCTCCGTGGGGAACATGTAATTAGTATTTCACTCTTGGATGGGCTTGTGGGGATGGCACAATGGCTGGCAAGGTGTGAAATTTAAAATCTACAATGCTGATCTGTGTGAGAGTGGTGAGTAGAAATTGAGAGATAAAGGAGGGAAAAGCAGCGGCCGAGATATGAAAAAGTAGAGAAAGGGGCCTGTCACAAAGGAGTGGGACAAGTCGGTATTCCTCCCAACCTGTCCAGTATGAGGTCCTGTGCAAAGATGAGTTTTCCTGGGCAGTGCATGGACCTCCAGATGAGTCCGATCATCAGCACCTCCAGCCACGAGCTCTCCAGCAGCTGCACCTGGTCATGGAGGGAGAGCTGCAGGAAACCTAGAAAACAATGAGAAAAAAGTGCACATTAACAAGCTATAGTATAGTGATGCACACCATGTTAGAGCAGGTTGAACATCTTTTATAGTTTTTAGCAGCTGACCAGAGCCCATATCAAGTCAACTCCAAATACCAAATTCAAACGCACCAACAACAACAAAAAAATAGTTGATAAGTGTTATTAAAAGGAAATATATATATATATATATTTAAACAGGTAAATCCAATTGAGACTGGAGGCCTGTTCCCATTCCCACGTTACCATTCACACACACATTCATACACCGATAGCAGGCTAACTATCGGGAGCAATTTAGGGTACAGTGTCTTGCTCAGGGACACTTCGACATGTGGCGGGGGGACAGGGGATCGAACCACCGACCCTGTAGTTGAGCGTTGACCCCCCCTACCCGCTCCGCCACAGCCGCCCAAAGTGCTCTTTCATTTTTGCTGATTACTAGGAGCAACACTCCCAGAGTTAAATGTTTTCTGTGCACCTTTTATACCACTCATAAAGATAGAAATGTGCATGCCCTTGTTTTCTGGGAATGGCTACTTAAATTAAAGCATCTGCAATCTCTCTGCTCTCGTAGGAAGCCTTATCGCTGACACTCAGCTGTCTGGATTCATATGTAATTACAGCCAATTCATTGCCATTGTCACCCCTGTACCTAGTTTGGGACCCCTCACAATTAAAACTGTGTGTGTTTGGGCTTTTAGTGACGCACATGGTTGTAATACCTCAAAAACAGGATGTACTCAATTAGAGAGATTGTGTGTGTGTGTGTGTGTGTGTGTGTGTGTGTGTGTGTGTGTGTGTGTGTGTGTGTGTGTGTGTGTGTGTGTGTGTGTGTGTGTGTGTGTGTGTGTGTGTGTGCCCTCTGAAATGGGTGATGTGTCCTATACTGCATTTAGGCTCGATGGGGTGTCAGCAGATTGGCCAAACAATCCTCTCAAAGGTGATGACTGCAATTACCGCCACTGTAATGGCTCTTCTGCATTTGCCTGTGTGTGTGTGTGTGTGTGTGTGTGTGTGTGTGTGTGTGTGTGTGTGTGTGTGTGTGTGTGTGTGTGTGTGTGTGTGTGTGTGTGTGTGTGTGTGTGTGTGTGTGTGTGTGTGTGTGTGTGTGTGTGTGTGTGTGTGTGTGTGTGTGTGTGTGTGCTTCCACTATAAACATCTTACCATCACCTTTCCGTTGCCTAAGCAGTTAAATAGACGACAATCAAGGAACAGAACCTCTCTCTCACAAGGAACATCTGTACGTTGAGGTAGACACTTTCCAAAAACATGTTCTAATTTGGACTTGACATGCCATAGATGTCATGGTGCTCCTGCAGACCTGACTCACCTGCCCTTACCTATTTAGTTATTGGGCAAGTATTTCTGATTTGTTTTATCCAAAGCAACGGGCACAAGCTTGAGACCAAATTAAATTTTTCTGTGGAGCCAAAACCACAGAATATTAAAATCTCATAGCATTTTCCAAACCAATTAATTATTACCATACCTATTACTATGTTATTACACTTTGAGAGAAGTAAGTTTGCACTGTTCAATCCAATATTTTCTTATCTTACACATGCATGAAAACAAATTGGTTTATGTACAGCAGAGTTGCTGCGATAGTGGTCATAAAATCCAGAAGTCAACAGCTGCTGTATAACGGGCCTGAAAGACTGAAGTCTGATCGATCGGTCAATCAATCAATCAATCAATCAATATCCTTTATTTAACCAGGTACAATTCATTGAGATTAAAATCTTTTTCCAAGAAGGCTAACAGAAAACTTTTTATTTAACTTTATCATGGTAAATTGCTAATTTTATATAGCGCTGTTGTCCAAAGCATGAGACTTGAAGCGTTTCACGATTTTTGCCACCCATTCGCACAAGCACTCACACACCGATGGCAGCAGGTTACCACATAGGGGGCTGGCCTTCTATCTGGATCATTTTGGGGTTCCGTTCAGGGAAACTTTAAATCTCCACCTCCTGAGCCACAGCCTTTACCACGTAACCATCATATGTCAGTAGAAAATGATCATCTATTACATGTCTGTCTGTCCTGGGAGAGGGACCCCTTCCTCTGTCCCTCTCCCTGAGGTTTCTCCACTTTTTCCCCCCTGGTAAAAAAAAAGGTTTGGTTGGGAGTTGTTCCTCAGTTAAGTTTAGGGTCTAAGGGCAGAGGGTGTCATATTGTGTACGGTCTGTGAAGCTCACTGAGGCAATAGGCTATTTGTGATATTAGGCCATATAGATAATACTGATTTAAAGCCTTGTTTTTTTCCACAAACAAGGCTGAAATAGGTTATAGACTATACACAGTGCATGGGCAACTGAGGGCAGCCCCATTTTCAAATATTTTTAAATAAACTCAATACACACTGTGCATGCCATGAACGTGACGTGATCAGTTAACCTCGGATTACCTACCAGATGAACTGATTCAATTATTAAGCTATTAACTATCTACCAAAACAATGTATTCCTTTTATTGTATGATAATTTACATTTACATAATATGATGTTGATATCAAACACACAAACTAAAAAAAAAACTAAATAAAAAAAAAATTGGGGGGGGGCCCCCTGGCAGTCGGGACCCTAAGCAACCGCTCATTTTGCTTATGCCTCGGGCTGGCTCTGCTGACCAGTGACCACTATAAGCGGGTGGGTAACTTGGAGGCAGGCTGTCCTGCCCACCCAATAATACAATTAGAAGCAATGCATGGTAATGGTATATTCTTTAGTATTAATTAATTGTCTGAATTTTATTTGACATTTTCTTGGACAGCGAATGAACAGGTCCGTCCAATAGTGGGTCTGGACTTCCACCTACAGCCTACATTTGGGTGGGCACGGCCCACCCTGGCCCCTGGCTACCGCCGGCCCTGACCATCACCAGACTCCTGGCATGAAGAACTTCTTAACCATGGTCACTGATCATTTAATTTAAAGCTGGGGTGGAGGATTTGGGGAGAAAATGGCAGTTGGGATAGCCTGGCATTCCCAGACCTGCCACTAGGCACTGGCAAATTAAATTTGCTGCGCCTGTTGGTCTGGAAACTCTCCGTTGAAGCTTTTTCAAAAAGATCAGAAATCTGGGCTCACGTTTCAATTGGTTCTATCTAATATGGGCGCGCCAGAGCCCTTTGTATGGTACTCTGGGGAGGACGTAACCGGATGACGACAGTGACGTGCATGCGACGTCGAAGCCGTGATAGTAAACATCAAAGATGGCTGCGGATATGTTGTGTGAGTTTGAGACTGCTTTGGCCTCGACCCTTTACGATTTGGAAGACGGCACTCAAATATTTAATTAGCAAGTAAGTGGAATGTTCAGCCTCGCGCTGATTGGTCAAAGTGTACAGCTCATGTTAATTTTGACCAATCAGAAATCACATACCCCAGCTTTAAAATGTTCAAGATGAACGGGGGAACGGGGTGATGTGAGACACTTTTTACATTCGCTCCCCTCTAAGGGATCTAAAATGATTTATCAGTCAAATTTACACATTTCCCATTAATTCAGGATGTTTCCTAGAAAAGGGCATTAGCAGAATTTATTCATGACAAAGGGCAGTGAGAATATGTTTGTTTTAAAAAAAGTTGTCTTGTGTCTCAGTTTACCCCAGCTGTGGGGTAAACTGAGACAGACCAGAGAAATCAAGGGGGTAAACTGATCCACTTAATTGTTCCACTCTGAAACTACCATAACAACACATGTTGTAACAGTTAGAATCCTGACAGCTAGATTGAAAACCAAATATTCCAAAACTAATGTCAGACTAGTAACAGAATCATGAGGTTTGGTCAATTAAGAGAAACATTTTTAAACACTTGAAAGTAGCTTTGATCAAATACACCATATAATTCATATTCAATAATTAACATTCAAATGACAGATAGAAACAATTAGATTAAAACACAGTCTGGGGGTCAGAACACAGGACCCTTAGAGCCAGCTAGTGTCTGGGGGTCAGAGAAAGAACAATCAGAACCAGCTAGAACAGCCTGGGACTCAGAACACAGGACTAGACCCAGCTGTCATTTTCCATCTTTTGAGTCTGTGTTTAATATTTTTCTGCATTTGTTTTATTGGGATCATTCATTGAATAAAGACATATTACTGTGTGTTACTGTGTGTCTGATGTTAAAGGTCACTCTCCTGTCCCCCACATACATATGTGCCAAACCATGCCCTTGCTGACATCCCTTCAACCATTAACCCCCACCTCCAGTCCACATTGTCTTTTGTCTTATTCAAACTAGTCTCCATGCTACCTCAAATATAATGGATTCATTAAAAGAGGGCACAGACACTGTCTCACTTTACCCCACAGCATTTGTCTCACTTTACCCCACTGCCACAATTTGAGAAAAAACTCTCAGCAAATCAGGCTAATCTTCAGTTATCATCATCACATGGTGTCATATGTTGGTAGTTCATCAACATGTATGATAGAAGTTTTTCTACCTGAATCAATTTGCTTTGGCACAACAATCGATTAAGTTGACAGCAGGAACATTTACTTTTACATGCAAAAAAGACATTTTTGTGAAAAAAACATGCTTACAACATCACCATGAGGTCCTCTCTTTCATGGCCAAGGGGAAATGAGAGGGGCTTGAAAACATATATCTCACATGACCAAAAAATGTGTTCCATTGCCTAGATACAGGGGGTGTCTCACATTACCCGATGGCTCACATTCCCCCGTTCTCCCCTATAGAACTTTGGAGTTTTTGTCGCTGAAAAATAATCGGGAGTAAAGAAACTATCACTAAGAACTGGTATCAACCGGATACTCCAACCCTTGAACAATGGATGAACATAGTTAGACAGATCAATGTAATGGGAAAAATGACGTTCTGATCCAGAGGAGCGTTATTCTCAAGTAACTGGAAGAAATGAACTACCTTTAATAATAAAAGTAGAGGACGCTACATAATCAGGATAAGCTTATAGAAAATAAAGACAGTGGATATAATACAACATATTTGTACTGGTGTGCCCCCTTTTTTATTGTTCCTGTTATTCTTAAAGAAAAAGTTTAAAAAAAGAAGAAGAATTGGGAATATCAAGCAGTACCTGGCAGCTTCTTGGCCCAGGTGATCATGTGTACCAGCTCGGTGTCAGCCATGCTTGTTAGCAGGCTCATCATGGTGGCCTCAGTGTAAGGTCGGCTCAGCTTCTGACGGGAGGACAGCGTTGGAGGTTCAGCACCCTGGAGCAGGAGGAGCACCTGGATGGAGCAGATCAAGTCTTCTGTCAGTCCATTCAACTAGAAAAGTAAAACTCCGGTGTAGAGCGACTACAAACATATCTCCACATCCACAAGACGAAATCACCATTACTTAACTTAATTAATGTCCTCCAAGCCAACAATTTGCACAACCCCATATGTTTTATAAATCACATGCCATTGTCACCACATGAATAAGCACCTGGTCAGGAGGCAAGAAAGACATCGATAATTTTCCTCCTCCTCCACCAGCACTGCTGCTGTATTTCTTCTTGCCCTGAGGGGACCCTGTTTTCTGTTCCACATCCTTAGGGGCCAGTTTTCTGTCACTGGTGCCAGTCCGTCGTTTGTCACGCCGTAAGACACGCCCACGGTCCTTACGCACACCTTGAGCAAACACAGCAAGAGTTACATACAAAATGACACAAACTGTAAGATCACACACATACTCACCCCGATTTTGCCTCGGTGGAAAAGGGGCATATGTAAGATTAATAATGGTAATATGATGATGATAAATAAGTAGGTTCACAAAACACAGGCTATTCTGGTCTGAATGCCATAAATCGTTTTGTCTGAGTTCCCATGAAATCAAACCCGTGCAAAGGCATTAATACTAAATGTACAAAAATATGATTAAAAATATAATTAAAACAAATAATAACTGATTATTAAGCAAAATAACCAAAGAATAAATAAGTAAAAACAATAGAAAAACTTCCGTCTAATAGACGGCAAATCACAAAAAAATTATTATTACATAAAAAAATAACAAATTTATAGAGAGACATTGGTCTTGGAAAATCTGCTATCTGCTTGTGTGTCTACCCACCTCCTTTCATCATGCCCACTTCGTAACACTTCCTAAGACGACAAGCCTGGCAGCTTTTCCTCCGATTCCTGTCAATAGTACACTGATTGGTGGCTGGGCACATATAGTCATTGTGTCCTGAAATTGAAGAAAATCAATTACTTCCAAGTCCCCCCTTACTCAAGGAACATTGTATTCCAATTTTAAATGGATCTGCGATGGAGAGAATTAAAACATGGCATCTTTGCCTCGTCATTGCCATGGAGACTATTGCTTTCTTTATAACTCATCTTTCATTGTAAGACTTATCAATACTGTGTGTCCTAAAGCATAATATCACAAACTCCACTCAGCCACAGCAACAGATGAGGCGTTTATCTGCGCACAGAAGAAGCGCTACACTGACATTTTTACATCAGACATGCGTAAAGAGAATCATTTTAGAACTTGTAAATGAAAATAGGAAAAATAAATGAACTCTAAATATCTCTGTTTAAATCACCATCCTTTCACATCCAAACTTTCATTTGTCTCTGTTGTGGATGTTCTTTAGTTACCCATAGGATTCAGATCAAAACACACAAAAGATTTTGTTTATTCACTGACTCCGAAGTCACTTTTATGGGGCACAATGATCCACTACTTTCTGCATAATCAAAGTCCACTATTACACTGCCAATTTGCCTCTTTCATATGGTTTTCATTTCCAATACACTAAAAGACAGCATTTAAGCTTGAGCTTCCCTGGAGCGCCTTTAAAGCTGAGTGGTTACAGTGCATGCCACAAAAAAGCAACTTCACCGATTTGTCTCAGGCCGATGACCTGTGTTATTCCCCCCTCTCTCTCCCCACATTTCCTGTCCAGTCTCAAGCTTGACTCCAACCATTCAAGGCAAAAATGCCCCCCCTCAAACCCAAACAATTAAGCATTTCTTATTAGTCTAGTAACTGTGCAAAAACAGGTAACAATTGATAACTCAATGTGTCGGTCGCACATGGTTGGAGCAGACCTGTTACTTACCCTGGATGCTCCTCTTAAAAAAGGCTTTGCAGCCCTCACAGGACCACACTCCATAGTGGTACCCAGAGGCATAGTCACTGCACACTGCACAGAAACGCATCTCTTTAGCCATCTCAAAGCCCCCAGCTGCAGACTCCCCACTGGTGCCACACTGGTCTTCTCTGGAAACTGGCTGCTGTCCGTACAGGGCACTGGACCTGATCAAACCATTTAAATTCACATCAAGTATCTCAAACAAAGTGTTTTCATAAATAGAATGAAATTAAATTATGATGCAGATGAAATCATATAAACAATAGCTTTCTTGCAATAAAATAAAGGTGGACAAAAAGTGATAAAATTGCTCTAATATTTGTAATTTTTTCAAAAACGTTAGAGCCACACAACCTTAAGATCAAATCTAATATTCTTCACACTGTCTAAAATTTGACGGTGCCAGAGACAAAAGCAGAGTACTATTTTCCACCTGAGCCCGGAAACCTTCTGTACGTGCACTTCTGTCGTTCATACGTATTGTTCCTTTCTCAAGGTCTTGGACAAAGTCCTTAATCTCTGGAATTAGAAACCAGGACAAAGCTTGATCCTTTCTGTAGAGATAATGGCAATGTTTTGTACAAAGCAAGAGATTAAAATAATACAGTTATACAATTATGTTTTGTTTAGGACTGAATAGAGTGCCAACGCTGTAACACGGGAGTGAAATGTGTTAAATTGACTTAATGTGGCAATACTCAGCCCAGCAACATCTGAACAGGAAACAAGTCAAGTAAGGCAAGTCAAGTAATATATTTCGAGTTATTATCATGAACAAGTGAGGCTTTATTAATCTTCATGAATTATTATTTTAACTTTCAGATCAGATTTAAGCAGTGGAGTTGGCAAATGACTTAGTCAAAAATACACCAATGTCCCTTAAAAATAAATCAAAGCTGTGATTCATACCTGTCAATGCAATGCAGAGTCCATAAAAAATAACTTTTTCACCCCCAAGCACACAGTAGACACTTTTCACCACTATGTTAATGCAGAGAAAATAATATTCCCTCACCTGTAGACGGGTGTTGAGGTGGTTTCCAGATAGGGCTGGCTGGGCGGATGCATAAAAGGGCTGAGTCGGGGGCTGGAGGGCACAAACATGAGAGGACTGTTGGGCCCACTGCCCAGGGAATGAAGGCTGCCGTCTGAGGGGGGTCCATGGGCGTCCAGAGGAGCAGAGTAGTAGCCAGGGGTGGGGTGGCCGTAGAGAGGAGTCGGGGCAGGGGTGGGGGCGGCGTATTCGTACGTCCCTTCCAGGAAGTTCACAGTGGCTTCCCCTCCAGACCCACGGCTCTCTTCGGGGTACATGTCACAGTGGGGGGCAGTCGGCGGAGGTGAGGGACGTTTCGGGGAGAGGGTCTCCAGGTCTGAGAAGGCCAGGCCGATCCAGGGTCTGCGTACGGGTCCACAAGGCTGTCTGCACTGCACCGGGCTCTGCCTGAGCAACATCACAGCACAACAGCACTGATATGCAACATGATTTAGACCTGCTCCCCCATTGCAGAGGGAGGAGAAGAAGGGGAGGGGAGCGGAGGAGTTTAGACGAGTGCTGCTTGCCACTCTTCCCTCACTCTCTCTCTCTCTCTCTCTCTCTGTCTATCTTGTGTTTTTTTCCCAGCACAGCCTGTCAGGCAACTTGGAGGATCCGCTACTCTTTCAGTGCCCTATCTGCCTGGAGCTTCCGCCTACCAGGCTCCAAAAAAAAGAGAAAAGAAATGAAAAACAACCAAAAATGACTCCTCCCAACATCCTTAAGGGTTTTTTTTTTGTACGAAGAGCCTTCCCTCTTTTCCTCTAATACATCTCCACTAATGTGTATGAGACAGGGAAATCTCCTAGGATACAGAATGAGGAGGATAGACCGAGGAAGAGTGATTCCCCAGAGAACTTCCAGTCCTCTCACAACTATAAAAATAAATGTCTTTCCACTTTATCTTTTACTTACACTGAACATCTTTCATTATTGCGGTTGGTATCCAGAGAGAAAGAACTATAGACTAGCAGTTAGCCCTTCCATTTAGCAGATGCTCTGCACACTGTAACACAGCGTGACGCATGATCGCTCTATTTGTAGCCAGATTATTGAATACACCTGAGACTCTGCCATAAATCAAATCAAAGTGGAAATGATAAACATTAAGGTGGTTGTTTTCAGCAACAGGAGTTTCAAAGAAAAAAGACAAAAATGACCAGGACAGCCCACTCACCTCTTACACATGCATCATCCTCACAATCTGCCGAGCAACACTGCGACTAGTTCGATTCTTCTGTCTTCCTCTCACTCTCTGCTCGCCTCTGTCATCTCTCCAGGCTCTCCAACATCTAGTTGGGCACACGGGAACAGTGGGAAGGTAAAAATAAATAAAAAAAGGGTTAAATGAATTGAAGACGCAGACAAATCGATAATCACTGTGGGTTTAAGTGCCAGGTCACCATAACACAGCAAACAAAGCAGGAGGTCAAATCTCATTCCAACAGCCAATAATTACGCAATAAACTCCACATGAAAGGAATTGATGTTTTATTCAATCACATTTAACTGAGTCTTGTGTTTTGATATTCATTACAAAGAAAATAGACAGCAACTCAAAACTAAAGCTTCATTCATTAAGAGGAAGGTGAAATATATTAAAAGGACCAAAATGTGGAGCAGTTAATCATTACTGTATCAGGTCAAGTCACAAATGAAATGGAACACCTATCAAAGCAAAGGGGCAGAGTTTTATTTATACAAAAAAAGATTGAAGAGAATCAACATTTGTGTTTACAGAACACAGTTGTGTGATGGTCAGGGATCCGTTCCAGTCCTTGCATGTTTCCTGAACCGTAAAACACTTCTGAAAAGAGTTGAAAACTATAGATGTGGGGACTATATCAAAACTGTCATGGCAATTGCAAAATAATTTATATAACATATTCCAGCAGGATTTTATTGTTGAAATCATTGTCGAATATTTAGTGCACATAAAGGCAAGAAAATTCTAAATGTTCAATTACGAAAAAAGGGTGGTAAAAATCAGCAAATAATTTGGAGATTGAATAACCAGAAATCCTATTTTGCACGCAATGCTGTCATATGATCCACACATTGTCACCTATGCAAAAAAAAAATCACGAGGATAAAGGTAATCACAATCTATTATACATTTCCCCCACCTGCACATTTGGCAGAGAGGCTGCATTTGCCCTCCTCTGTGCAACATCTTTCGTGAGTAAACAGCCCAATTTTCAGGACATGTCAGGTCAAGAGGAAAACAAGTAGCCCTGATAATGATATATATGTTTTTGCATTCCCCCTGGAAAAGAGCAAAGACACTGTTACTTTAGAGAACAGGAGAATAAGGGGTGAGAAATGAAACAGCCAAATCACCTAAATGGCTTGAGATAGGCTGTGTGTTGCAGTAATTGACTTCATTTTCCCAGTTCATTGCAGAATTGTGGCGCAGATTTTTTTCCTGTGTCCTACCTGACCCCGAGTATATGAATGTCAACAGGTAATGACAGCTGACTGTTTAATAATATCTCATTTTGAGTATCCAGTTAAATTTGCTCACAATTTTAGGTGAATTGGTTTACAATACTGTATTCACACAAATGATAAAAATGCCAATGGCTGGATCAAAATAATACCGCAAAAGAAAGTTGTTAGAATACACATGTATAGAGATGTGTCTTACACATGTAAGACACATCTTTAATTTCTTGTGCTGGTGAAGTACGACAGCATGTAAAGAAGAACAGTCAATGCACTTCTTTATTAAATCAAACCCATTCATGGAAATGTGATCGTTTCACCCCAGCAACACAGAGAGGAATCCAGTTTAAATCACCTCTGTGCTACACCGACAATGAGGATTTAGATGACACAACAGGGTGCACAGAGACATCACCTTTATCTAATCAAGACACAGGTCTGGGTTGCCATTTTAAACTTAACAAGCACACGTCTTCAACATTAGTTACACATCCCGAATAACAGTCTACCGTCTTTCAAAGTGAGCAAAACAGTTCTCAAAGGATGCAATGTTATGCCTTGGTTGGATTTAAATGTTTGTCTGCATGCATATCAATGACACCGAGTGCAGCAGCAGTACAACCTGAGCTGGGCTGATTTCAAATAAAAATAACTACTTATAACATTTATCATCCCTCTTCTCAACTGCATGCAAAAACAAAAAGTATTTCTGCTCTAGTATGGAGATTTATTTAGCCCAATTCTTAACCAGTAACTGAACAGCATCTACATTTACCTGTAAACAGTTTGACTTAAAAAGGTGAAGTAAGCGGTTTATTTATGTTAATATAAGTGTTAAATCGCTCTTTATTCATACAGTGATCACTTACATAGTGTGCGCGTTTCATTAACCCGATGTCTGTCACCCGCTCTGCATGTAATCGGCAAATAAACTTTTCGGGGATCCCGAAACTGATATCCAATCACAAGAGAGAACGCTACAAACCGGCACCCGTCTCACTGCCGGTGCACGCGCAGAGCAACTGATTGGTGAATGTTTATGTGCCTACAATGGCGGCGCAGGTAAAAATCCTTCCCAATGTCTGTTTTGATGGTTTTTATCACACTTACTTATTTGAGATGATGCTAGATAACTCGCTGTTTGAAGACCGCAGTGCATTAATGTGGTGATGTGGGGACGAGGGAGGGGACCGCTAACTGCAGTCAGTGACAGGAAGTTAGCTAAACTGACCATTCCACTGAACCTTTAATACAGTACATTTTGCACAACACATAAGCTATTTTCAATCAAATGCAAACTTGATTTGTTACCTCCAAGGATTGATTTGTCACTGTAGATAATCTTTTGATGCTAACAAGTTAAATATTAGACAGTACAAATATATTGCAAAATAATTAGTAAATATTTCTCTTACTGTGCAATTCTGTATCATACATGATGAAGTGCGAAGTGACAATGAGGAAAAAGGACAATGTAACACTTATGTACCTTATTGGTCTAATGGCTTAAAAAGGTATCTCCTGCTTATGGTACTTCTTACTATAATGTTCCTCTCGGTGAGATCCTGAGCTCAGTCTTCACTGTCCTGCTGTTGGGCTGTAGAATTGCACAACAGCGTACTTGCCGCTTGTCATCCAGTCTGGATCTTGGGAGGTGAGCTTCTCCCCTTGGCCCGGCTGTAGGCCGACCTGAATGTTGGCCTTAAGAGTCCTCAAGCTAGACAGTGGCGCAGGCCCAAAGCCTCGTAGCGCAGTATCAAAGCCCACTGTGTGATCCCAGTCTCTGTCCCCTGTCAGCTTCCTGTAGTTGAGATCGCCTTTAAATAGCACTAGGTCTGCCTCCTGCAGGGTGGCGTACAGGTCAGGAGCATCAGCTGCCATGTCACAGAACTCATGGGGCTGAGTCCAGAAAGGATGGTCATGATAGGACCACAAGCCCGCCTTCAGGTAGCTCTGCCACTGGACACCACTTTTGGACATCCCCTTGTGATTAGATGCCATAGCCTGCTTAATGGTCCACTGAAAATCGTTAACGGTGACATCGGAGACAAACCACGGGATGGATTTGCCGTGAAAGTGGACCTCACGGGCAAGGCCGGAGGAGACCAGGAAATCGGCTAAGACCAAGTCTGTGACTAACTCAAAACCAGCATTGTCTAGAACAATGTCCACTCTGCCTGCAGTGGTTCCCCCTGGCTGTCCTGCCGTCTGGGCAGAAATAATAGTCGACCAAACCATGTTGGAGTCATCCACCAAGATGAAGGGCTCTAAGCTGTCCAGGGATTCTATCGCACTGGTCTTCTGGGAGTTTTCTTGGCCAGCAGAGATGGACAGATCACACTTGTTCCCCCATAGAGAAACCTATGAAGTGTCAAATAAAGAGAAGTTAAACCTGAACCTTATTACCATGCTCATCAGGCTGAACATGATTCATTTGTTACATCGTTTATCGACTTCTAGGGGCCCGAATGGTGGTTAACAAAATCATTCATGTTTCAGGCACTTAAACAAAACGCTGCCCTTGAAGACGCTAAAATGCTCCTTTAGCTGTAGGGAGCTGCAGAATCATACATCATCATACATATCATTGTGTGATCTTAGTATTGATGAGTGCCGCTTTTAACCTCCCTCCTTCTATTGTCACATCTTTGGCTTGTATAGAAGATACTGACCTTTAGCAGTTTGTTAAAATGCTCCAACAGCTGATTCTTAGAGAAATCCTCCATGTTCTTTTTGATGTCCTCCAAATGTGTACATAAGGCCATCACAGCCTGCTGAGACTCAAAAAAGCTCTGGGTCTTTTGTTCATTAAAGACATCATAGTCGCTGATGGGAGGACTGAAATAAAAGCAGAGATAAAATCAAGGTTGGAGGAGGACTAGTAATTGAAAAATGTATAACAAAATAAAAGCTTTATATACTTCTACTAGGGATGGTCCGCTCCATTAATTGTCTTTTTCAATTAAATAAACATGTTTTAATTCTAAAAAGATGCAATATCCTAAACACCTATTTAATTACTAAGAAAAAAAATCACATTTTGTTATCTCAAGTAACAATTTAAAGCAACTGCTATGTTAGATTTAACCAAGAATGATTTCTGAACAAACGGGCCGCTTACATTACCAATGCTTTGCAGTCCAATGTGACTTAACATCGCATTAAAAAAAAACGTCTATTAAGATTCATCCTATCTAAGCCAACATAGTGATATATTGCACAGAAAGACATTTGCTTCTCACTTGAGCCAGAGGGCCTCGTGAATCCTTCGATACATGTAGCACTCCACATAAAGCCATGGAGACTTGAACCAGCTGACGGCATCCTCCTGGTCCCCCTCCTGTCTCTGTTGTCTCTCCAGGTACTGGTTCCAGTTCTGTACGTCTTCCAAAGCATCTGTCAGTTCCAGGACAGGCTTATCAGTCTGCAGCTCATTCCTCATCTTAGACAGCAGATGTATTGTTTGCTTCTCTGCCTGGATTCCTTCCTGTAGGAAAATACATAGGAAACACAAGTTAGTTTTTTTAAATGGGCCTCCTAATAATTCCAGATGTTCTTTAGGGGGAAATAACTTAAAATTCAGATGATCAAAGTAAATTCTTATTCTTACCTCTCCATACTCTTCAAAAAACTTGTTTTTGTTGCGATGTATGGTGTCTATGACTTTAGTCAGGATGGTGGGCAGTCTGTCTCTCACAGTTAAATAAGCAAACGACCTGCAGAGAAATGGAATTGAACACATTTATTTCAAAAATACTAAAAAAATGGAAAGTACAAAATAAAAGATGTTCAAACTATTTCACAAATGAGAGAAATAAGAAAAGCTAATAATATATACTCCATCTACCAGCATTGATATCAAGGTGCATTTGACGTAACACTGACAAATATTAGACAGCTGAGCTCTAAAGATCAATCCTCGTCACTTTACAACAGTTAACATCTAAATATGATTAACAGCTTCCAACTTATAATTTACATATGTACATATTCTGTGAATGTATTCCACGTGACAGTATTCTATCCCATTATGTTTGATTATATTTTACAGTCTATGTATACCATTTTACTTGCATTATGTCTTTGCACTATTTTGTGTGTATTTAGGTCTCTGATTCAATCTTCATCCGACTGTTCTTTGAAAAAAAAATGTTTATGTTGCAATGTTCAAGGATTTAATTGCAAAAGATTGCAGCAGTATGCCTGTTTCTTGTGTGCATGACATTTGTCAAAATAACAATCTTCACCTATAATATTGATGCTGCAGCAGGTGTATGCACTAGTGTGCTAGCTAGCTAATTTACAAATGTTAAGTTAGCTTTAACTTTGCAAACATTTCGACTGCAAAACATGCTACTTGTTAGTATAACTGTCAACAGATGTTTTTTGAGTTACCTGCGTCCTCGTCAGTGTCATATGTCACATGTATGACTGCATGTGTACACTCAGTTACGATAAAATTCAATGAGTTTCTGTTAGCAATAAGCTAAAGCTGCCGCTTGATTGAACAAGACATTCCTAAAGGTATGCAGCCGTTTAAATAAAGTTGTGTAGTCATAGGCCTACATACATGAACATGGGACCAATTCGTTAAATCAGCTGTCAACTTACCCAACCACTTTGGCAGACAGTGAAGGAGGAACTCCGTGCACCATTTGAACAGTCGCCATCATGTTTGCAGCAGGAAGACGATACAAATTTAAACTTTATTGATACAAACTTCCAGGAACATTATTACGATGGCACCATCTAGTGGCCAACTACGATGTTGGCAAGTTGTGTCGTGTTACTGCTGCGAATACATTCGAAAAGAATCTACATCCCTTGTTTTAATAAGCGACTCTATTTCTGCACCAGAGACCACCTTCAAGTCGTAAACACTAAAAGGAGTCGAATAAGCGAGTGGTTTGCGCGCTGCTGCATTGCGCACTGCAATCTGTTAACTGAGGCAGCACCTGGAGCATCCTTTTGTCGTCCAGAGCAACGGTTGTCATGGAGACATTGACTGTCCAATCAGAAAATAAGCAGAATTCGAACCCCCGAGGCTTTTTCGCGGGAAAAGGAGGGATGAGAAGAAGAAACCATTGCTCCAGTAAGTCCCAGCTGGAGACCATGATTAAATATTAATAGGCTTATAAATGAATATGGATGTAGCCTGCAGTGAAGTGTGCACCTTGTGGTAAATTCACACCACCATTTACACCAAATAGATTTTTCCTGCAATAATGCATTTCCATAACCAACAGCAGCTAGGCCTACATGTTTGGTCAAATACTTGAATATGCATTTCCGTAGCTTACCTATTTTATTTTCTATACACATTTAGTACTAGATACATGTGAGTAAGTTGTCTTCTCTGCTTTTTACAGAATCTAGCAAGTCTATTTTGGAAAAATATATTTTTCATTTTAGCCTAGCCTAAAACAAAATAAACAAAGCAAACAGAAATAGCTGAGGCAGCCTAATAATAACATGAACATCAATAGTTGTTAAACAATTCATGAATTAAACATTAAACGATTCATAAAAAGGTTATTCAAATGTCACATCAAAGAAATCATTTTGAAAGTAGCCTACATTGTAAGCCTTGATTGAGTCCGGCCCGGGTAGTAGAAACATTTGAAGTTGAGATCGGTTGAGGAACATGTAGCCTTATTTAATCTAGTCCTGAGAGCAAGTCCTATAAACCAAAGGTCTAGTAGCCTAATGAGGTAGACCTAAAGGCCTACATAGTTTTTTTTAGGATCGTAGGCTATATAAACATAGGCTATAGCCTACCAGGTTTGATCATGTCTCACGTAAAGAGAAACATGCAGACAAAGAGAGCATTTAGGCATAGAGAATAATGTTTTTGTATTTCCAGTCATATCCTGAAAACATTTCTAAAATAGTTGGTCAAGTTGAACCACCTCAGGTTCCACTCTTTTCAATTTGCATGTTTGCGAATCGCAGCAATGTAGCATAATCACATGAAGTTTACGGTCCACTTTGGGCTGGGAACCAGGACCCAACCATTTTGAAGAACATGACCAATTGATTGGTTGCACCCACCATGATTAACCTGAAAAACTACGCATATCATTCCATTGTGGCTGTATTTTTTTCCCTCTCTCAGAGCAGCCCCTGGTCACTATGGGAACACGGTGGGCCGTTGTCAGGATGTGGGGTCCTTGGGAGTGGGAGTCCAGCTGCGTCCACCTCCGGTGTTCATCACCGCTGGCCTCCCATCCCCCCACCGGGCCTCAGCCTGGCCGGATCTGTTTTTCTAAACCGAGAGACGAATGACTCACCACTCCGGTTTCAAAACAGGGCTTGACAAGGAGGGGGGGGTTACGTTAAAGGCCCTGTTTAAACAGGTGTTTCTGCTCACCACGCAGTCGTCTCATGCAACAGGCTCACAAAGTAGGCTACATCATTTTAAAAAGTCTGAATATGTTGTGTGTTACGTTGCTTGAAGGTGCACACTGACGTCAGGATTTGACCAATCAAACACAAATCTCAAAGGACCTTTCCATGCTTTAAGCAATTTCATGCAGACTATGCTGTTATGGAAATGCATTATTGCAGGAAAAATCAATTTGGTGTAAACCAGTGGCAGGGGAGTCATGTGAAAGTCCAGTCTGTGTCTCTTTTGAATAAACTGTCCAGAGAAGAAAATAATATTGGGAGGTCATAAGAAAGGATACAAAAAGAGGGAAGCAGGAAGGAATACATTATTTCCCCCATTGAGCCTTATCATTAAAATATATTGATCAGAATGTAGCCTATTGATTTTAATGATGAATAAAGAGTTTATCCACTTCTTTAATTAAACCCTTGATGTGGGTCTTTAAGCAAAGTAAACGTGCTTTTGTTCTTCTTTACTTACAATCTTCTTCTGCTCAACCAGTTGTCCCAATCTTTGTTTGTTTGTGAAGCATGTCCCAAACCCTCAGGTCTAAATGTTCAGTATTTTAGTAAAAGCGTGGACAGAATCTGATCTAGGTTAGTTGTTTGTTGACGAGAAAGAAACTTTAAGCTCCCCAGGCCCTACTTGATAGACATTTCTGTCGCCTCCCATGGCTCCTGTCCACGTCTCATTTTACAGACCGACTCTCCCTCTCACCCTTTCTCTGCCTACTCAGCAAGCTTTTTCAGGGAGCTACAACTTGCTTAGTCCTTCTTTGCACTCACTGTCCATAAGGCTGAAGTGCAACGCTGCCATGACAGGTCTGGTTGTTTACCCTGGGACAACACATCAACCCAACTCTGTGATGACAACTTCCAATGAAAAAGTATTGACGTGTGTGACTCCAAAGTGCATTTGTGAAAAGGTCCTCCTACACTTCCTGTGCCTCTAGACATGAAATGTGTGGTTTGGTTGAAATCTACCTCAACTGTGTCCCAGCCCACAGCTCTCTATTCAAAAATAGGTTTTTCAGACATTTGAGTTGATTTATAGGCTATTTCCCCCATCTTTTTTTTTACGAGGCAACCCGTTGTTGAGATCCCAAAGTAACAGCTGTAACGTTAGACCTCATTAAGGGTGTAGAACAAACAGGGATAATTACTCCTTTCAGGCAAAGGCAACCAGTCCGAAAACTTTTTGTTTGTTGTTTTGAAGATACTGGCATCACTTTATAGATCCACAAGACAATATTTGCACTCTTTCACATGTGCTTGGAAATGGGTGTAACTTCACAAATTAAAAAAAAGTAAACTGCGATAACAGCAGATAATGTGACATCAAAACATAATAATAGTGTAATTACAGTGACACGTACAAGCTACAAGCCATTATTTACCAGAGACCAAAATTATATGGTAGTTAAACACATGTTGAAACCTGTATTCAATAGCCTATCTTGTCTCATATAGTAAAATGAGAGTATGTGTATGCTACTGAAGTTGTCAAATTAATGGGTAGCCTATACTGAAGGAAACATGTAGGTTCACTATATAGCCTAATAAATTAAAAGGGTACGAACCAACATTCAAAATAGAAAAAGTGGTAATTTATCCATCTCAATTATTAATTTAATGAGATATTATAGGTGCACCGAGGAACTTTCAGTTTTTGGCCTTTATTCAAAAAATTTCCAAAGATTTAAGATAGCAAAAGTGGCTAATTGTAGCTATATTTTTAAGTGTTTTTGGTGACCTCATATTTTGCAGTTTGCCTAATAGTTTTATATCCTTGTATCAGATAATGCTTGTGTCTATTAATGTAGCCTATAGTGTTCATGATGGGAAGTCACTTTAAAATAGCCTACAGTAGCCCAGCTAAAGTAGGCCTATAAGCCTAGTTATTTCTAAGCAATGAATAAGCCTAGGCTATATTAAAAGTCCACTATGTAGCGTATAGGCTAGAAGATATCTGGCTTTATGTGGGCAGCCTTCAGACGCACACAATATTCCTGAGGAAAGTTTTTTTTACTTATGGGAATATAGTTTAAAAATGTTCACTTCTCTGATACACCCAACATTAGACTACATTATAGGGCACCTTTAACCTAGGTTAATATAGCCTATTATAGTCTAAGAGGTCATCATTCTATTGAAGCATAGGCTATAGTCTAAGAATTGGTTTGATAGCCTACTTACAAAATGTTTTAAACGTAGTTTAAATGCCCTATTTTAGCCTATACAACCATTGAATATGGTAAAAACGTGGTCACAACCGAAAATGCAAATGAGAAACCACTGTTGGTAAAGCATAGCCTACTATTTCATTGATATAGAGGGTGAAGGACAAGCCAGGACAACACGTAGCCTACAGCATTTGCACTGCACTGTTTCATGTTTAACGAATCGTTAATGGCAGCGACATAGCGGTTATAACAGCTACACGGTGAGTCAACGTCGCTGTTAGCTGTTTGTGTTTGAACTCACCGGCTGTCAGCAAAAAAAAAGAAAAAGAAAGGTTCGCTCGCAGGGGTTGATCTCACGGCGGTTAAACAGTGCGGGGAATTTACGTTAACTCAACCGCCCCCTTGCTCAACGGATTTTTTGTCTTCACAACGGCTGTTTTTACCCACAGCAGTCATGTGATTGTAACGTAAAACCCCTAACCGGAAAACAACGACGGACGACCCTCTCCGCCGCCAACGAATGCAGCGTTTGGAGGAACAGTACAAGCTGCTGCTGGCCAGAGAGGACGGACAAGTCCCCGGTAACAAACAAACAGCGGCGACACGGCTAAATCCACGGATTTTAGCGGAGAGCAGGTACGAATGTTTTTAGCTGCACGCTCATTATTTCGATTACTGGTAGTGTTACGTTATTTGGCTACTTGTTTGCGCTTTCGCTGTCTGTAATTGTCACGGGGAAGTTAAAAGAAACGCATTCGTGACCAACCCCATCCCCCTTGCGTCTCTCGCTCTCTTTCACTGCGTGTGTGTGTTGTATGTGCGTGCGCGCGCGCACTTGTGTGCCTGCATGCATGTCCGTTTTCTCGCGCTTGTAACCGAGAGAGACCCGAGGCAGAGGCAGGAATCAGTCTGGGCGCGCTATTTTCTACGCTTCCTTCCTGTTATAATTCTTTATGTACCTCAGCTGTTTTGGTATATCTGCATTATTGAGCTGTTTCATTCCCGCAGCGTCTCCTCACATGTGAATTTAACGATGTATTTTCAGAATAACAGAAAATCTCACTACGGAAGTAACTATTCCACGTGTCTACCTCTCTTCAGGGGCGGTGCTTTTATTGTTGCAAACAACTTTGTATTGATCAACACATTGTACCGTGGCTATCTTTGTTGGATCATGTGAATTCAGCTTGAATTGAAACCAATAGCTCTGTGTGATCAATAGTAGTGTCACACTATCGTAGCATAGGCCTACCTATTCATAATAGTTGAGACATCTAAAAATATCTGTGTGATAAGGCGTGGGGGCTCAGCGACTGACTTGAGGGCAAACCATAGCCTACCCATGTTTTCTGGAGTTTCACTACTTCCTGGGGCAATGCAAATCCCACCAAACTGCAGCCTCAAAAATGAAAATAACATTAAGTTGAATCAATACAAATTAAATAGTTTAATTAAAAAAACAATAACTGTTTTGAAGGTAGGATTAATTGCAAGACTGTTGTGTTGGACTGCATTATTTGTAGCTAATCAGGCCAAATACACTCCCAACTGGATGTAGGCCTATATTGAAGTAATGTGTTACAACATGGTCGACTGGTATTTTACATCTTTAGTGGTTGCTGTTGCTGGGCCCTCCTCCTTGCACAAGATAAGGAAACCAATCCTTTTCCTGGAGTGCTGCATGGCCAGCATCTTTGCACTATGACCTCTCTGATTAAATACATATGTGTAGAGGGCCTTTTCAGTGCTTTTGTAACCGGCAGGAGATATGTAGTTATACTTTTCAGATTAAATTGGATTCATTAAAACAGTAAATTGGCTGACGCGGAGCTATCTTCCTTCTGTTGTACAGTAGCCTTCCCGGTGTTTTTCAGGCTATGTGGTGAGGGGGAAGTTTTGGGAGAGAGGAGATTCATCCTGCCCATAGGCTGTTTCCATTCTCCACTGCAAGGGGGTAGAACCAGTTCTGCTTCAGGAATGTTTGTCGACACCCATAACTCTGGTCATGTGATGGCCTGGAGTCCTTGTAGTTCTCCAGTGACCTCCGAGGTCAACAACACCCCTCCCCATTGGTCAGAAGAACCTTAATGTAGCTCTTGGGACTGCTTGGGCTTCATCATCATAACCAAATCATAAAAGGATGTTTCCTTCAAGTCTTTTTTTCAGCAAGTACAAGATCTCGGGATAAAATAAGCTCCACAATACTCTTTATTAACTTCTTTTTGTCAGGGTCTTTCACCGATATGCGTCTGCCAGAACCCTAAGAAGCCCAATTTTATAAGAAACTGATGGATCAGAGTGGATCATTATTAAATGACACATTAGAGATGAATATGAATGAGAATAGATTTAAATAAGCTAAGTGTTTGGCACTCTACTGTGAGTATTTGGTAATAAGAATGCGCATGTCGGGGCGCCCTTAGCTCAGTTGGTAGGGCGTCCCTCCCCGGGCCGGGCCCAGCAGCAGACCCGTGTTCGATTCCCACCCGTGGTCGTTCTCTGCATGTCACTCCTTTCTCTGCCCCATTCCACCGTTGCACTGTCAATAAAGCATAACAAAAATGCCCAAAAAATATCTTAAAACAAAAAAAAAAAATTGCATGTTAAGTCCTAAACATAGCACCATCCCCAGGCATTGACCAAAGAGATTATGAGATAATGGTACTCTTTTAAATTGTCAAACAAGGTTTATAGGGGCATTTTCTTGTTGTGTACACAGACGGACTAGAACAACACCATGGTTGCCATTTGATTGAAAAAAACCTAATGTTCATGGTTTATTCAGAACAAGAATATATATATATATATATATATATATATATATATATATATATATATATATATATATATATATATATTTTTTTTAAAGATACGTTTTGGCATTTTTCATGCTTTATTTGACAGTGTGAAGAGACAGAGGTGAAATGGGGCAGAGAGGGGAATGACATGCAGAGTACGACCGCGGGCGGGAATCGAACCCGGGTCTACCAACTGAGCTAAGGGCGCCCCCCAACAAGAATATTTTCTGATGTCCTGGAAGAAAGTTGAATTCACAAATAACTGATAACATTATTTGCAAAAAAAACATGTCCAAATACTTGTACTACAATTTTCTTTCTTTTTTTGCCAAGCTGTATCATTTCGGTTATTTCCCTGTTCCAAACAAATTGTCTTCTGCGTTACAAAATGATTCTGCACTGTTGTGTTCAGCTTTAGCCTTTACAAGGTCGTTAGATCACCACTGTCAGGCTGACTCTTTGTGGTCACAATAAACTGTGGGCTGCTTGTAGACAGGAAACTCATTGCTGCCTGTGTGTGTCTTTGTGCAGGTTGAAGAATGGAGTTGGCCAACCATGGTCTTATCCTGCTGCAGCAGCTTAATGCACAGAGGGAGTTTGGCTTCCTGTGCGACTGCACTGTCGCTATAGGAGATGTCTTCTTCAAAGCCCACAAAGCTGTCCTGGCTGCCTTCTCCAACTACTTCAGGATGCTCTTCATTCACCAGGACAGGTACAGCAGGAATAAACAGTATTGATATTGGTATGGGACACTTGTTCCATCCCAAGTTAAGATGCTTTTTTATTGTCTCATCAAACCAAATTCTGCAGCCACAACCTACAGGCACAATTTCCAAATGACATGACTTGTTCCCATGTGATCTAACAATGGAGGGCTTTTTTTCTCTGTACAGTAGTTGAGCACTGGACTACAGCCCTCTCCATAAGTATTGGAACAGTGAGGCCAATTCCTTTATTTTTGCTGTAGACTGGAAACATTTGGGTTTGACACCAAAATATGGATATGAGACAATAGATCAACATTTCAGCTTTAATTTCCAGGTATTCACATCTGGATCTGATACACAACTGAGAAGATAGCATTATTTGTAAAGGAACACCACATTTGTAGGTGAGCAAAAGTTTTGGAACGGATAGACTTAAAATAAATTAAAATTAAGAATAAGACTTAATATTTTGTTGCAAAGCCTTCACTTGCAACAACTGCATCAAGCCTTGACATCACAAAACTTTTGAATCCTCCTTTTTGATGCTTTTCCAGGCTTTCACCGCAGCCTTATTCAGTTGCTGTTTGTTTACTCTCTTCAGTCTCCTCTTTAGCAGGTAAAATGCTTGCTCTATAGGGTTTAAGTCTGGAGATTGACTCGACCAGTCTAAAACCTTCCATTTCTTGACCCTGATTAACTCCTTTGTTGTTTTTGCAGTGTGTTTTGGGTCATTATCTTGCTGCATTATGAAGGATATTCCAATCAGTTTGGTTGCATCTTTCTTTAAATTGTCAGACAAAATGTTTGTGTAAACTTCTGAGTTCATTTTGCTGTTGCCATCATGTGTTACATCATCAATGAAGATTAATGAGCCCATCCGAGAAGAAGCCATGCAAGCCCAAGCCATGACATTGCCTTCACCGTGTTTCACAGATGAGCTTGTATGCTTGGGGTCATGAGCAGATCCTTTCTTTCTCCAAACTTTAGCCTTTCCATCACTTTGGTAAAGGTTCATCTTGACAACAACACTAAATTAACTTAGAAGTCTACAGAAAGATTCTGTCTGCCAATTTAAAGAAAGATGCAACCAAACTGATTGGAAGATCCTTCATCATGCAGCAAGGTAATGACCCTAAAAAAACTGCAAAAACCACAAAGGAGTTCATCAGGGGCAAGAAATGGAAAGTTTTAGACTGGTCAAGTCAATCTCCAGACTTAAACCCTATAGAGCATGCATTTTACCTGCTAAAACAAACAACAACTGAATGAGGCTGCAGTAAAGGCCTGGAAAAGCATCACAAAAGAAGAATGCAAAAGTTGTTATGTCAATGGGTCACAGGCTTGATGCAGTTATTGCAAGTGAAGGATTTGCAAGTCTTGTTCACTTTAATTTACTTTAAGTCTATCTGTTCCAATACTTTTGCTCACCTAAAAATTTGGTGTTCCTTTCCTTTACAAAAAATGCTATCTTCTCAGTTGTGTATCAGATCCAGATGTAAATACCTGGAAATGAAAGCTTAAATGTTGATCTATTGTCTCATATTCATATTTTGGTGTCAAACCCAAATGTTTCCAGTCTACAGCAAAAATAAAGGAATTGGCCTCACTGTTCCGATACTTATGGAGGGGACTGTATATCTAAATATTTTTAGCATGATGATGACCCACAACTTTCTTTGTTCAACAAACTGGATTGGATTTAAATCACAAGGTGATTAAGCAGGGTGATTAAGATAAGAACTTGATGCCTGTACTTCCTTGATTATGTGCAGTGTTGAGGATAACTTGCAGAAAGGTAGTCGGAGTCAAACCCAGACAGATTTATTGACATGCTGGTTTTCAACAGCAGTACCAAACCAATGACCCTCTTAAAGTAAAGAAATAGTAAGCCATCGCTTCTCTCTGTTGTCATATGACCGCAGCACTGGTTTATGGTATAAACCAGTGCTGCGGTTTTTAATGTAAACTTTAGGTTATACTATCAACGCTATCACTCGTGACCTGTGATGTGTTTGTGTTTCAGTGACTGTGTGCGTCTGAAGGCTGCCGACATACAGCCAGATATCTTCAGCTACCTCCTCAACCTGATGTACACGGGCAAGCTTGCACCCCAGCTGATAGACCCTGCACGGTTGGAGCAGGGCGTCAGATTCCTGCACGCCTATCCCCTGCTGCAGGAGGCCAGCCAGTCCGTGTATTCACACCCTGAGCACAGCATAAGCCTCTCCACCTCCCTATACGGCATCCAGATCTCTGACCAACAGGTTGGGCCTTCAGACAGGCTGTCTACGCGACGACAGCTCTCCTCACCGTTTGACATGGAGCAGCTCAGCTCAGAGGGCAAGTATCCGTCCACATCGGCCGCCGCGGTTTCATACGCAAGTTCCTTAGCGTCCAAGCTGGCCTCCTCCTCTCACCCAGACGTGGAGGCCTCAACCAGCGGCACCAAGCCTATGGACTTGCTAGTGGCAGACGGTTCCTCAGCCACTACCATCCTCAACGTGAAGCCAAGCATCATGAAGAGGAATTCCTCATTCAGGAAGCATTACTCCTGTCATCTGTGCAGAACCAGATTCACCCAGAGAAGCTTGCTGAGAGAGCATCTCCTCCAACACACCCAAACTCTTCGCCAGATGCCAGCTGAACCCAGCAATGCACTCTCACCTGTGCTGACTGCAGAGCATAGCATGCTAGAGGTAGAAGGGATCCTTAAGGCAATCAAGGCACGCGCAATGGCCTCGGCTTCCACTACAGCAGTAGAGGTAATCAGTGACAATGAGCAAACGCCTGTTTCAGGAACCAACTCGGACTCCCCCCGAGCAGAGGTGTCTACCTCCTGTTGGGGGGTGGGGGGTTTGCACTCCCAGGCAGACACGCCACCTCCGTCAGACATCGCCGACATAGACAACCTGGAGAGCGCTGACTTGGATAGGGAGGTGAAGCGGCGGAAGTACGAGTGCTCCACCTGCGGGCGCAAGTTTATCCAGAAGAGTCACTGGCGTGAACACATGTATATCCACACGGGCAAGCCCTTCAAATGCAGCGCTTGCGGCAAGAGCTTCTGCCGGGCCAACCAGGCCGCACGGCACGTGTGTCTGAATCAGGGGGCTGACAGCTACACCATGGTGGACCGACAGAGTATGGAGCTCTGCGCCGCGGGCGACGACAGCAGCCAGATGGAGGCCATGTTCATGGGCTCGTCAAAGCCTTACAAGTGCAACATTTGTGCAACCACCTTCTCCAGTCCCAATGAGGTGATCAAACACTTGTGCTTCACCCAAGGGGGACTAGTGGGGCTGCAGGAAAACACAGGCGCAGGGATGCTGCTCCAGCCTGAAGAGTTCTCCAAAGATGAAGGCTCTGACTTGTCCAACTCTGGCACTCCTGTGGAAGCTATAAAGACTGAGGAAATCCTCGTAGAGTAGTGCCAAAACTGTGTATTTGTCCTTTTTAACATGTATGTTTATTTTCTAAATTATGATTAATAGCTAAGCTAAAGGTGAAGTAAGTCAGGGTATGTATGTCGGAGGTTCTCTATTTTTAAAACAGTTTTTTTGTTGTGGGTGGGTACAGTATTTTAGAGTTTCTTGGCCCTGAGTATCGGTCTGTTAAGGTCTATTCAAAAGTAAAGTAACCATCCCATAGCTCTCTTGAGTTCAGTCAAACATCATTAGAAAAGCAAATAACTAACACTTGACTCAAGGCTAAGTTGAACACCAATGAGAGAGGAATGAACTATTACCGTGTTTGATCTCATGGTTTTCAGCTTGGTGCAAATTGGTTTTAAACTCTCACGTGGCTGGTTGTACTGCATTTAAGAGCTACTGCTATGGTAAAGCTGCACAGGCAGACTTTGAGTATAAAAGGAAAAGGGAAGCTGCGCCAGTTCCGGAGGAGACAGCGTGTTGTGAGATGATTTGGCCTTGCTAGGTTTGAGGACGAGAATGCGTTTCAAATAGCTAACCACCCCTCTGTAGCTGCCCTGAACAGTTGTTCCTTCGTGGTCATAAATGAGAGGCTATTACTTCAGATAATGCATAGATTATAATTTCATCTGAGAGCATACAACATACTCAGACCTTTGACAATCTGTGCCCTTTTTTTAGTAGATATAATATACAGGGACGTCCATTTGTCTTCCATTCTTGTTTGGTTTGGCTCTGCAGAATGAATACCTTGAAATGTCATGACCATTATTTGCATCCTTCTCAGCAAACATTTGGTTTGTTTGACTCTGTGTTTTGTTGACTGTGCTGTCGAAGTGTGATTCTGTTTCTGATGTCATTACACAACATTAAAGCAAAATTGCTCTCCATAATGAGAGTTTGACCACTGAAAGATATGTCACAACAAGCCAGATTGGTCATTGAGTTTACATTTGAGCCACTTTTATTTGATATTTTATTTTCTTATATTTACCTTAATTATACCTGTTTGGTTACCTATTGAAGAAAAACAGCATGTTCCACTCAGACACGTACCGTGATTGGAGGCTGTCCTGTACAATATTGTACATTTACTTGTAAAGCCGCTAATTTCTTTTGTTTGACATGCTTTTCTAATTTTATATACAATGCTATATTTACAAAGATTAGTTTATATTTCAAAGGTCTATGTATATGAATAGACCTACAGCTTTTAAAATCAGATTACATTTGGTTTCTAGTGAACTTTTATGTATTAGGGATGGGCATGATACATTTATATTTGATAAAAATTAGATCTTTGTGGGGGTTTTTTTGTGTGCCAAATTTCAGCTGTTTGCTAATTTTATTGATTTTGTGCAAAGGGAAACATTTTTGCTGTATTGTGAAAGCCCTCGATATGTTCCTCAACATTGTCTCCATTCAGAAAAAGAAACAGTAGCCAGAAGAAAAAAACACTGTAGGAAAAATGATGCAGGTGGAAATAGTGAAATCAATTTGATGCAGAGGTAGTAAGTAGAGTTTGCAGGCTCCAACTGTCCGCATGGAGGTCTTATAAACTCAGGCAAGGATTATGACAGGACACAAGCGACTGTTGGCTTGAATATAAGACACATAAAATCCTAGGGGGTTTATACCTGACTGTCATGTGTTATGGGAATACAAAGGATGCTATTTATTCTAATTTGCAACATCAGTTGTTTGAACAGAAATACTTTTCTATGTACTACTGATGCCTGGAAATTGTGAGAAAAAAAACCTGACATGTCCAATTAATGTGAAGCAGCTTTATAATTTGTCAAGTGTAAAATCAGCACAAGTAGCAAACATTCTCAATTTCATTTTTATCTTTACTTATTTGAATATGAAGATGAAGTTATTTTAGAGTATCCGTCTTAATATTGTTATTGTTCATTTTTAGTGGAAAATAAATTGTGCATTGTATTGTTATTGCCACAGCATTGCTTTATTTTTTATAATAATTCGATCCCCTTAACTTTATCCTATCCTCAAGGTTTTAAAAACCAAAAGATCATTTCTCTCAAGTCTGTCATTTGTCTTCCAAATCTCTTTGAATAAACAAGTCTAATCCTATGATGCTCTTGAAGTTGTTAACTAGGCTTTGTCGAATATTATTTTAAGTTTCGTTTAGAAAATAAGGAAAAATGCCCATCCTTAGTATGCTTATTATAGGCCTAAATAGTTTTTTTTCTTTTCAACTTTATATTCAGCTGTATAAAGGATTGAGAAGCAGTTGCTGTTTTGATGCAATGAGCCCAGTGTCTGGCTAGATGGAGCTGTTTTTCTTATTTGTCTTCTCAGGTCTATAGTGAGAACAATTTGACGTAATATCTTTACTAGTGTTTTTGTGGCGTGGTTGCCATATCATCACATCTTGGTTCACATAAGACAACACAAATATAATCCTAAGAGTGTTTAGCATCGACTAAGAGGGAAGAATTCTTGTTTGTGTCTTGTCTTCTGGAGGGATTTGAAAGACTATGACATTCATTTCTCAGAGCTCAATTAATTCATAGACGTATGCACAGCCATCTGAAAAGCCTAAATCCTTCTTCAGTTGATTTTGTCGTTTTCCGTCATCCACGCCAGTCCTGTAACTCAATGGTTGTGTGTGCGTGTGTGTGTGTGTGTGTGTGTGTGTGTGTGTGTGTTTAAACATCTCAGTATCTCAGGAAGAGGAGACGTTTGACATGCTCTCTTTCCTGTCCAGTGTTGTTTATCAAAAACAACCATTTCATTTCCATCCTGTGATCCTACTCCGGGTTGGGATGCCCAATTTACATCTACTGTTGTAGATGTAACATGTTCTATGTTCTCAGGAATGTGAGTCATTCTCTGTATAAATAACGGTATTTTCTTTTAGTGAGGAATGAACAATAAAAACATGTCTTTTTAATACTTGTTAATATTCTTGTCTCATCTTCGCCTTAATAAAACAGCATCTGGAGCTGTTCTTCATTCTCTTGGTTTCATTCATAAGTAGTACTCAATAAACCCCATGTGATTGTCAGCAGATTAAATTACATTTTAATGTTTTATTAATCTACAAAAAATTGAGAATAATAACTTCTGCTGTGAGTTTTTTTTATTTTATTATTACAACTTTGTCTCTGATCCTAACAAAGTTGTTTAGGAACCCAGTATTTATCCTTTGGTTGTATCCAACCAATCCTCATTTTAAGAACAAAGTTCAATCATTTGTAGATGTGCCTATTGCAAGCAAAATGCTTGATAGCTCTCGTCTGAAAAGTAAACAAGCCTAGTTTTGCACTGCAAGGGGGTTTCTGCTGTTTGTTCACCTGTTTCATCTTCCAATGAACAGTAACAATACTACAGAAATAATTATTCTGAAAGGTAAAGCTAAAAACAAACTAGGTATAAACAAATGGCCAACCATGGCAACTACAAGGATATGGGATACTGACTTTTGATCGCCTTTAGTCATGAAGTAAAAGACTATCTGACTACATTTTGTGTTTAATGTCTGCAATATGATGAATTGTTTTAAATTTGGGTAAATATATGATAATTGTGAATATTGTGTGCTTGCATATATATGTTTGTATGTGTGTTATGTTGTGTTTGTCTTGTGAATAAAAAATATTTCATCTTTATTTATAGATTTTTATTATTTTGGTGGATGTCAGCTGTTTGATTTTATTTGTCAAACACATAAACTACAACCCCAATTCCGAAAAAAGTTGGGACGTTATGTAGAATGTGAATAAAACAGAATGTGATCATTTCCTAATCCTTTTCGACATGTTTTCAATAAATAACAGTGAACAATTTAAAAATTGTAACACGTTTCAAAATTGTATATTTGTGTATATTTACAAGAAAAAAAATTGTATCAGTTTAAACAAATACATGTGATGTATTTGTACTGGTATTTATTGAATACTTTTCGAAAAGGTTTGGAAAATTATCACATTCTGTTTTACTCTCATTTTATACAACGTCCCAACTTCGGAATTGGGCTAAGAGTTCTAATTAAAATATTAAGTATCAAATTTGCTGCGTTGGTAAATGTATTTGTTGTGATTGCTTGTGTATTAAAAGGTCCAGAGTTGAATACAAAGCACACACCGATTTTCTCTAACTTTATTGAAGGAAATATAGACAAGTTTCTGTATCCTTACTATCAACAGCATGGAAAATATAAAATACAACTAAGACCATGCTACGTGAATATTATGCTGAATGGCTGCAGGTTATTAGTTAATATTACAACAATATGGTTTTAAGTACATACAGTAGGTAAACAATCTGTACAAATGTTAACAAGTTCACAGTTAAGTGTGTTACAAAAAGCAGGGAGGACTGAATTAGGCAGGCGACCCAACTAAATTGCTTTACATTATGCAACAATAGCAAAATTCTTTAGTTCACTAGTCTTTTATATATATTTTTTCATAAAGCAAATATGAATGCGCCACACCTTCTAGTAATGGGAAGTGGTGACCTAACAGGGGTCCAAACTTCCTGATCTCTCTCTCTTTCTCTCTCTCTCTTTCTCGTTTGGTCATAAAGCTGAGTGAAATGTGAGCAATCAAATTAAATTCAATTGATTAAAAGAAGCACTCACAGTTTGTTCTCAAAATGTCTGAATGGTTGATGCAATGCAAGTTTGTCAAATTTGGTAGGAAAAAAAAGGAATGAATACCAGTGCAACCTATAGTCGCCCATGTTTGCTTTGGTGCTGAAACTAGATCACATGATTGTTAATCCTCCATCCTACAAACAAAACAGTAAACCTGATGCGTGACTCTAAGTAGCTGAGTAGATGCGTTAGGAAATGTAATTGGATGCAACTGATGTCCCTGACGGATCCTAACTCGATTTGGTTTTTTAAATTAATAATAAAATAAGCTTTTCTATTTGCTTCTGGTACCATCAGCCAGTGTCTGTACCGCTCTAATTCCCCAACCATTTTATCCACATCCTCCCTGGTGCAAGTGTTATGGACCTGAGCAATCATGCTGGGTGAGGAACATCACATAGGAGCTAGAACCATAAGACTGGACTCAACCAAAATCATTGTCATACATTATCACCCTTGATGAAACATATAGATGAAGTTGAAATAGCACCAATAACTAAAGGGTGTACTACTGTTTGTAGGCAACAGAGGGCGTTAACAAACTGTCTCATTATCAAGAAATATAAATATAGTGTAGAAAGGAAAGAAAGAAACGAACATTACACACAGTATGTCACACGGTCACTCAGGAAACAAGGCCATTAAACACTGTGAACATGATATGCTTTGTAAGTGTTTCTTAGGCTCTCTACCCACTAAAAATACTGTGTCCTTTGTAAGTCGCTTTTGACCAAATTCCTCTGCCACATAATCAGATGAGGGTGTTATAATAGTATTTTTATTGGATTATAACATGAAACAATGTGTAACAATGTCTTTTTTTCACAGTAAAATCAGGCAGTGATTGTTTTGTCTTATCTACATGAAGCTTATTCAGTATGTCGTTGGGGGTGCAGAGTGAGAACACAATGTGACAAGACAATGTGTCAAAAGTCAAACATTTCTGGTGGATATCATCATACTCTCTGCCCTCTTAAGTCAGTGTTAACATCCACTGTCACACTTGTACCATGGTTTAGTTCTAATTGCTACAGAGTCTTGAAATAATCATTGATTATGACTATGACATTTGTGATACACTGGTCTGTTTTATGTCTCACAATTCTTTTGGAAAATACTAGAAATGTGTCAGCTGTTTCTCTACATCAACCGTAAGTTGACTGTCGTTATTTTGCTCTAAACAATACCTGATGTATCACAGCTTAATATGGGAACTTTAAAAACAGGCAACAATGTCAAATACAATAACAAAATAGGACATAAAAATAAAGACTTGTGGGTGAATGAACGAAAACCCAAGATATAAATACAATATACAAGATAATGATCCTCCATCTCTTCACCTTCTGACACCATTTCAATCTCACTTCTATACACATACAAACACGCGTGCGCACACACATGTGAACAGATACACACTGGACCAGGTTGCTGCCTCTCGTCTTATTGCAGCAAGGGCAATGGAAAGACACTGAACAAACATCACACTGATTAAAAGCCAGATGGGATGCTTCAGAGGCTCAGGGCATGCTTTTGTTTAGTGTGTGTGTGTGTTTGTGTGTGTATGTGTGTGTGCGTAAGAGAGAGTGAGTAATTGGGAGGAAGGTGAGGATATGGTGGCGGGCGGGAAGTCACGCTGTGGTGACAGGGCTGCAGGATGGGATTGGAGTACAGGTGGAAGGGGAGGTGGAGAGAATGGCGGAGCTGTTGCTCAGTCACTCAGTCTCTCTGGGCGGGGCCCAGTCTCGGTGTGTTACCACAGAGCTGCCTATCTCTCTCTCTCTCTCTCTCTCTCTCTCTCTCTCCCTCATCGTTCACTTCCTGGTCCAGACAGAGTGTCTCCCAGGCATCAGTCTTGTGTCATCAGCTGTGTAGTAGAGGAACAAAAAAACAGACATTAGACACAAGGTAGGACTGCATATTTTTCTCTTGAAAAAGTATGTCAATGATTCAGCATAGACTAACTGTTAGAGGGCCGCTATTAAGCTGCTGTCACTCACCGCACTCTAGTCTGTCTTACTTTCCCCATTTAAATTCATCTCCCTACTCCTCTGCTGCGGAGCATCATGACTGCTTGATAAATATTAAAGGGAACTACGCCCGGTTTCTCCCTCCTCATTGGTTGGATCAGATAACATCAGACAGTAACACTAAAACATAGTTGCGCATTAAAATTGCGCTATCCTGCACATATTAAAGTTATAATTCAGTCAAAATGACAAAAAAAAACAACTTAAGTCTATGAGGCCTTGAAATTGAATCTAACCAAATGGGTACTCCGACATGGTTTCTTGACTCCATACTGAGACTGTGATAGAAGGAAAACAGGAGGAGGGAGCGGAGGAATCATAATCAGTCTTTCAGCACAAGTTCATCTGCCCCTCACACACCGCTTCCCTTTAAGACCCCGGCCTACAAAGAAGGGGTCAACGGCGGCATTCCTGCTTTGATATCAAAGGTCCCCTGGTTACTCATGGCCCGAACAAAAGCTTTTTCATCTGGCCAGTGGGCAAATCCCCTCCCCTACTCCCTAATAAAAGTAGGGCTCATTGATGTTTCAAAAAAGCCCCTATGAGAAGATTGTTTGATAGGCCAACAAAGGAATTTTGAAAATAACCACACTTTTTCATTCTTTACTATTCCTTCACTAAATTGTATAGAACTAAAACACAATCTGTTAAACTTTTTGACTATTAAACTTGCATTTTGATCTGTTACGATATAGGGGTATATAAACTATAACCCTATAAACTTTCAAACATTTACAAAATATTGTAATCAGTCTCACCTGCTCATGATGCCGCTGTGATCTCTGTGGACACAGGCTCGATCTCCTTCACAGCCTCCTCAATCACCTCGATCACCTGCGCCATCACCTCCGCACACTTTCCTGATGACCTTTTCTCTGTCTCTGGTTGGCTGGCTACTTCCTCTGGGTCTTCCTCTTCTGAATCTTGAGGCTCCTCTGACAGCGTTGAGAGCTTGTTTTCACGTGGAGCGCTCTCAGGTTTTACGCTGGTGTCTTCAGACACTAGACCATTGCTGTCAAACTCCACCACAGCCTCTTCTTCCACCGTCACTTCCTCAAACACCTGTGCTGTCTGAAGCACTACTTGGACGGGCATGTGAATCGCAAGCACTTCCTCTTTGTCTTCCTCTGACTTGGCTTCCTCTGATTCTGGTTTCACTTCCTCCGTTGCTTCTTTAACATCTGGTTCTTGGACCTCTGTGTCTTCTTTGCTCTGTTCCTCCTTGACTTGTTCAAGCTCTTCACCTGTCTGACTCTCTGCCTTGATCTGAACCACTTCTTCCACAACAGTTTCTTCACTTACTTCAACCTCCACAGCTTTCTTCAACCCTTCTTCTGGTTTCTTTTCCTCTTCCACCTCAATGCTCTCTGTTACCTCGGTTGGGATTTTGTCAGTGACCACCACAGCGACATGGAGAGGCTTAGGTGACTTTGGTGCTGGTTTTTCGCAGACGGCAACCAAAGTTTCAGTAATAATAGGGGTCTCTGTTGTGATCTCAATCTCTTTCTCTGTTGTTGCTACAGCCTGGACTGGTTCTGGGACAGAGTCTGTTGGAGTTGTGGGCTTTTCAGGATCGGACATGTCTTCTGAAACTTTGTCCATGGCATCCTGAATGACAGCCTCAGCAATGATCTTGCTCTGAGCCTCAATTTCACTGACATGCATGGTTTCTTCCTCGACTTTCTCCATCTTCTCGCTGGCTTGCTCAATAATTGCATTGGTATCTGACAATGCTGTTTGAATGGTAGTGGCCTCTGCAACATTTACATTGTCAACTTGCCTTGACACAGATGCATTTTCTGTGATCACCACATCTGATGTTTCCATTTGTTCAGGGTCCGCACTGACTGGGGCCACAAGGACCACTGTTTCCATGATTACAGGGGCTTCCTGAACTGGTCCAACTTCACTGACAGCTGGCTCAATCTCCTTTGTGATGGTGGAAGATATCTCTAGCTTCACATTCGGAATTACATCTGTAATAGGGGTATTTTCTACAGTGGCAATTACTTGTTCTGTGTCAAATTCTACCGCCTTGGTTTCTACAGTTGGCTCACTGACTTCCACACTCTGGGCATAAAGACCTGCTTCAGTAGTTTGTGTGATGGGATCGACAACCTCAGCTTTTGGAGAGTTCTCGCTCTTGATGGTAGGGTGAACGACCTCAGACTCCTCCAGAACTAAACTCTCAATTCCTACCTTCTCAATTTCAGGTTCATAGCTGTCTCTGGCTGCTTGAATGCTTGCCACTCCATTCAGTGTAATTTCAACAACAGGCTCAAGCTCGGTGGTTTCCACTTGGTGTACTTGGGCTGTGAGCACTGGATCTTCTGTATGAATGGCTTCCTCTTTACTTGGTGGCAGCTCTTCCTTCAACACCTCTGTGCTTAGAGAGTCATGGATCACAGTTAAACACTCTGTGATGGGCATTGCCGGTTTCTCCAGAGCAACTTTGGCAATCTCCTTCGTTCCCAGGCCAGTGCAGATAGCCATGGCCTCTTGAGGGGCATGTTTCTCCAGGGCGGTATTTGTGTTCGACTCTGCATTCTCAATTGGAGGTTCATACTCTGTTTGTTCAGAAGCAACCTCAATTGGTACATCTTCAACAGCCACAGACATCTCTGGTGGGATTTCAGTGACAGTGGCCTCAATAGCCTCTATGACCTCCTCTGCATTCTCAGGCTTGGGACCCTTAGGAACAGGAGTGGTTGCACCAGCCGGAGCTCTTGCCACAGGCTTCATCTCAGCTAGGGACAGTCTGCGCCCTAAAGCCCTAGGGGGCGGAGGGGCCTCGTCCTCAATTTCATCCTCTGTACCGTCAGTATCAACAGACTTCGGTGTGGCAGCATTCTCTGCCTCCTCTGGAATATCACTCAGCTCATCATGTTTCTCTTCAGTTTCTTCGACATGGGCTGGGATCCATGAAGGGGCTCTATCTTCAGCAGTCACGTTAACCTGGACTGGAGATGGTTCCGCAGGTGCTTCCTGTTCAGCTTCAACTTGCTCATCGTACTCTGAGAGAGGAACCACGGCTGGGGTGTCAGAGTCCTCCTCACCTGAGACCTGTTCGTTGGTGGCTTGTTTGTCCGCCTTCTTCTTTTTGCGTCCAGGCAAGAACTTCCTCAAAGAGAATGAGGATTCGTCTTTTGGTGCTTCACTATCAGACTGGACTTGTTCTGCGGCCTCCTCTAGCTTTTCCTCACCTTTGGTCTTATTCTTTATCATACGTTTCAGTGTGTCCCAAGTGGACTCTCTTTCAGGGGAGGAAGCAACTTCTCCTTCACTTTCTGTGCTTCCAGAAGTAACAATGGCAGCCTCAGTTGTGTCATCATGCTCCCCTTCTTCTGCTGTTGTTGCGGGTGCTGCTGCTGGTAGTTCCTCTTCGATCTTGGTCTCATCGTCATCAGAATCAGAGGTCTTCCTGGTCCTCTTCTTAGGTCCACCCATACACATTAAAGCCTCCCAGGAGACAGAGCTGTCCATTTTCTTTTTGGGCTCCTCCGTGCTGCTGACTAGTTTCTCAGCATTTTCGGTCTTTGGCTCTTCTTCAGCTGGCTCTTCCTCCTTAGCCTCCTCCTCAACACTCTTATCTGCTAAGGGGGCACTCTCAGAAGAGGACAGGGTGGCCGACTTTGCTGGTTTCTCAGCCGTGGCTTCATCTTCGCTCTCAGAAGACCTTTTTACACGCTTCTTGGGCGTTACTAGTTTCTTGAAGGAGGACCAGGCAATGATGCCCTCTTTTTTCTTCTCTCCATCAGAGGCAACCTCACCGTCCACCTCCACAGTGATCACATGCTCCCCTGAGTCCTCTGGGGATGAGGGACCACTGTCACCTTTGGGAGCCTCTGCTGACTCGGTGGAGGATTGAAGGTGCTCAGCTGCCTGTTCACCAGATTCAGTAAGCTTTGACTCCGCTTCTTTCTTGGTCTTCTGTTTCTTTGTTGAGAGCTTCTTCAAGCCAGCTCCAGTGAAAAGCTTCCTCAGGGGACTTCCCTGGGGCTTTGCCTTCTCCTGTGAGGCCAGCAGCTCAGCCTCAGAAGTCACCTCTGCTGGGGCCTTCTCACTGTCTTCACTAGGTTCGCCCTTTTCTTCTTCCTGTTTGTTCTCATCAGTGGAAGGGGTTTCAGTAGTAACCTCAGGCTCTGATTTTGCTTCCTCAGGGGAAGCTGGGGCCTCTTCCTTGGGCTCTGACTTTTCTTCCTCAAGAGTTGCTGGGGCTGCCTCCTTGGTTTCTTGTTCCATCTCATCCTTTGCCTCCTTTTCTTCCGTAGCAGCAGTTTCTTCTGGCTTAGCTGTCTCTTCTTCAACAGCTTCCTCCTTGTCTTCCTCCTCTTTTGTCTTCTTGATGCTGGCTTTCTTTCTCAGGTTAGAAAAGAGTCCCGTGCTGAAGAGTTTCCTAAAGGGGGACATGGTGGTCTCCTGGGATGGCGCGGCGGACTCTCCTTCCTTCTCTGCTCCATCCTCCTTGACTACTTCATCAGTCGCTTCAGCAGCAGCGCCCTCAGCTGGGACGTCAGTGGTTTCAGCTTTGTTGCTATCTTTAACGGCTTCGGCCTCAGCAGTAGACGCCTCTGTATCAGCTTCCTTTTCTTCAGCTGTGCTCTTCTCCTCACCAGCGGCAGCCTCTTCCTCCTTTGCAGGTTCATCATTCCCACTGACTTCCTCTCCTTTATCTTTGACTGTCAGTAGCTTCACAGGGTCTTTCTCCTCACTCTTGTCCTTCTTCAGTGTGAACTTAAAGCCCACAAAGCGGAAGATCTTTTTGAAGCCCACTTCACCGGCGTCACCAGGTTTCTCCTCTGCTGCTTTCTCCTCAACAGCGGAGATGTCATTAGCATCAGCCGATTCCTTCTCCACTTTATCGCCATTCACTTGAGTAGCCACTTCATCCTGGGCGTCCATAGTCTCAGGAGACTCCTCTTTCTGAGCCACAGACACACCATCTGGCTGGCCAACTGAAATGACAAGAAGAAATATTTCAATATAATATTCATAGAAAATGGTTTCATCAGAGCTACAATTTGTCACTTGCAATTTACACAAACTCACAAAATTAAACCAATGGCCCAGTCACTTTATCTTCAATCAAATCTCTACACCATTAGCCTGAGCAGAAACACTCATTACAAACAAAAGTGTGTTATCATGGTGAAGTACTTATTGCCATCTTCAGAAAATTGAAAACATTGTACAGAAAGAATTTGCTCAGAGGATCCTCACCCCTAAGCTGATTTTATTAAGAGTGTGATTACTTAATTGCAATCAGATGGCCAGTTAATTCTGTGCTATGTAAACACGCCAAATAAATAAAGGTTTCAGCATTGACACATATCACTGTAATCCCCAAAGGGAGCTAAATAAATAAAAATTGCACATTAAGTGTAATGCTATTGGCAATTTCTGGATTATTCTTAAGCCGGCAATGCATCATGTTGTGAACAACTTCTACTTTCTTTTGAATTTTAGGCTGGATCACTTAGTCTACTATTGTGAGTAATTCCCTGGTGGTGTACAAATATAAGACACATGACGTATGAGAGAGATAAATGCACACATTAATCACATTCACATGATGTCTGCATGCCATGTCTATCTGTGTTTTGACAGTGGAAGGCCTAGGGGGGTGATGACCTGCCAGTGTCTGAAGCGTTTCTTCTTTTTTCTCTTCCTTTCTACTCAGAACTCACTACATTGGAAAACCTCCCACTGGACTTTCAAAACAAATTCCCAGGACTTTAAATGCTCAGCTATCAGCTTACCTGATTACCCATACTGGGAAACACCAAGACACATACCATTACCTAACACATTCCCTAAAACCTTACACGCTGTGGGAACTACTTCCTTCTCTTTAACCATCAGTACATATCAAAGCACTTCTTTAAATACTGTAGAGCTCTAATTTATAAAAGTTAATATAAGGCGCAATCTTTAATTCAAAATTTATGCAATTTTTTTTGTGATGACAGTTTAAAAAAGATACATAATTGTTCTTACTATTTTTAATTATGGTATCTACTATGGAATGAGATTCAGTTCATACATAGATCTCTATATCAGTGAAAGATGAATGTGTTGTTGTGTCAAACAAAAATGTAAAACTCTGTGCCCACAACTGTCCACATCCTTTTGTTAAATTATAGGCATGAAGCTTCACTCAGAAGTGCTGCATTCCTTGAATAGTTAAGCTTTCAACAGAAAAATCAAATACATTTTTTTAATTGACGAACAATTTTTTTATTGACTAACAGGCGAAAAGGCGTAAACACTCTCTCCAAACAAGGCAGTTTTAAGATTCTAAATTTGTTAGGTTAAATAAAGAAGTGCTGCTTTCATGCAATAATTTTGTTTGTGAGGGCACGCCCATATCTTATGCACAGAGTCAACTTGAGAGGAATGTGAGCTATGCTGTCCTCTGTGTTTGGGAACATTATTTTAGGATCCCCTAAACATAAAATGAACTTTAAATGCCAGGGGAATTCAAGGGTGTTTATTTGTTTTTCAGTTAAACTGTGACTCTGCTGTGGCTGTGTAAGGGGCACTTTACACGGCCACGCAAAACGGTGCATACGCAGAAAAATTTCTGCGGTTGCACTATATCATTTACAGGAAAACAGCAAACGCAAACGCAAACGCAGGCATGAACCGCAGATTTTTGAGATCACCTCCGAGGGAGGATTTTTTGGAAAACTTAACGGTTTTGGTTTCCTGTGAACACCGAAACCATTTCCCCTGATAACGCTGACGTCACGGCTCCACCCTCACACATGCGCATTGCGTTTGGATATAAATAGGCATGCGCCGTCTTTGTAGGTCCACGTGCGCCAGTTGGAAAACAACAACAACAATGGCGGATCACCGAGCTGTATTCGTTGTGCTCATGGACGTTGTGCTGTTGCTGATGCATTTGTTATCGTACCACCAATCGCTCCTACAAGCAAATAGGGAAAGAGTTGTGCTCTGCCTGTTTTTCTAGCTAAATAAACGTGTGTCACTTCTATATGCCAGGGACACGGCTCTACATTAAAAAAACACTATCAGCGTGCAGCGGTTAAGTTAGGCTACTGTTCAACAAAAGGAGCATTAAGGCTACGGCTTCACAGTAAAAGCATTTCACTGGCTAAACATTCATAGCATTTCGCTGGACACACGTGAGTTGACTTTTATTTTGAAGTACGCCTAACAGGAAAATATCCGCTCACGAAGCCCCTTCACTATCAGCAAGTCTGCTGTTTTTCCGAGTTCAATGCGGTGAAATAAGAGGACAGTCTTTTACAATATTTGTAACCCCAAGCTTACACCAACCGCTTTATGAACGTTAGTGGCATTAATTTTCGGTTACAGTAAGGTTGTATGCATCAAATTGTACCGGAAGAGCTATCTACTAGGCTGTGTCACCGCTGACTATTGGCTTGGCATGGCTGCTACTTCAGCGATTTCGGCCCGTTTCCTCTGAAAACTTTGTGTACGGGTGAAGATGTCAGATAAATTGTGTCTGAACGGGTTTTTTTTTAAAAAACCAAAAACGGGAAAACTCACGTTTTCACTGTGTAAAGTGCCCCTAAGATTCAAACCAAACAATACAGGCCTCTTCTACTACCCGTCCTTAAAATGAGTCTCAATCCCCTTGACCCAAATTCCACCACAGCAGGATGGATGGGGACCCACCCCCTCTCTTCCCAAGGCACACACTCATGCAAACACAATAGTCTTCTCACCCTTTCTGGCCTCCAAAAATAAAGGAAAGGGGGGTGGTCAACTTTTTCTATTATCAAGACACACTGCAGCTTTGGGGGAAAAAGTTTTCTGACTTTGCCAAACAAATGTGAACATGCATAAAGAAGGGGCTGATTCAGTGGGGATTCATAAACTACATCTGTGTCACATGGCATTGGGCCCTTCTCTCACACATAGGTGTTATTTTCAGGGCACTATGTTCAATCACACAGTCAACAAGCAAGTCAACACCAGAAGAAACACAAACATCATGTGAAACTATGTAGTGTTCATCTAACATGAAACCTGAGGAAATTCAGTTTGACTAAGCTTAAATAGCAAATACCAATTCCACTGAACAGTTTTCAATGAAGGTCTGGTGAAGTGAATAGTTTTTAAGTGATCAAATCTGAGTGTGTGTGTGTGTGTGTGTGTGTGTGTGTGTGTGTGTGTGTGTGTGTGTGTGTGTGTGTGTGTGTGTGTGTGTGTGTGTGTGCTCTGAAAATAGACTAGAATTGGATGTGCTTGTTTTTTATAAGTGGGAGACCACTGTGTCTTGATTGGAGTGTGTGTGTGTGTGTGTGTGTGTAGGAGGGGTCAGACTGCCAGACAAGGCCATGAGTGTCTACATGTATAATAAAACAGGAGCCATGTTGATTTAACAGACTACTGGGATCTCTTGACTCTTTTTGATCTTTTTCTTCCGGTCAAGCTTTTTTTTCACAGACACACAACTGTTAACATCCCTAGATTGAATGGGTGGGGGTTAATGTGTGGCGGAATAGGGCGGCTGTTTTGAATAACGACTGTACCAGAAAGAATGTGGGTGTGAGAGGTGAGGCTACAGGGGGTGAGGGGGGGGACAGTTAAGAGATGAAGGGTTGCTGTTGGGCACTTGTGGTGGGGGGGAGAGGGCTGCCCTGGGGGTGAAGACCTTGCTCACATTATGGGGTGCTACATACTTCTGACACACACATTCATAGCTGAAATGCCTCCGCTCTGCTGGAGACAGGCTTTGTTTATGTGTGAGAGTGAGAGCATGTGGTAAGGCGATACTCTCATATTAAATATCCTCGCCGCAGCCAAAAACGATTGTTGTAAATCCACTCCAGAGATCAGATAATGTTTCTGTAGTGGCTGTTTCAGCCCTAGCGTGGGTTTGTGTGTTGTTGGGGGTGGGGGGAGGCTTGAATGGCAGCTATTCTTTCTACACACTATTTACAAACTTTGCTAAATATATGCAAATCCTTGATGTAATTCCCATTGTCTGGAGGAGAAGCCCTTTAAACAAAAGAAGTCAGTTAAAAAAGAGGGCAGGACACCCCCCACCCTTTCTAGTCTACCATAGATGTGGTCACAGCGTCTCGGCTACAGGGGAGCCTACAAACTAATAACACCTACTATTACACCATGTGACCCTATCTTATTGAGATTAAGTCAGAGGCTGGTCTGGCTGTGTGTTGAATCAGGCCACGGCAAGGTATAAGAAAACACAAGTGGTTATCTATTGATATCATTGCTTTGGTTTTCCATTCATGTACAGAAACCAAAGGTCACCATGAAGCAAAACAATCCTAACTTGCTCCATTTGAACCATCACTCCCAGTTATGAGTCCTAAAGAAGAATCGGTCTTGGCATGTAATTAATTCCATACCCCCCTGACCCGCCCTCCTTACCCTCTGCGGCTAAACTAAATAACCCCACTGGGAATTAGGATTCCACTCTAATCTAATGAAACACTTCACATGACGGGACACAGGGAAATGGCTCAGATGGTGATATGAGCTAAAAGAAGACAAAGAAAACATTTCTGGGAATACATCTTCAGATATGTGTATCTTGCAGCTGTCACTGAAGAATACTTTTCCCACCAAGGAGTTTGACTTACGCATAGGATGTGTACCTCGAGTTCAGATCAGCCAGCAGTTGGCTTTGGCAATAGATTGTTGCTGTTGTTACAGCACTTAGTTAGTACTGTAGATAAACAGGTATTTACTACGGGGCTAGTGTGGGAGATCAAAAAGGAGGATGTTTCTAGGGATTTTTTACTTCTACACATTCGTAAACACTTGATGCACTTTTAAATTGAGCCCAGAATGAAATAAATGTTAATGACATAAGAAAACTGGAAGCTGTTAAACAGGATTTATATTTATATTCAATGAGGCAAAAGCCCATCTCCAAGTGAAATCACTCGTCCGTGCCGGGACATCCACAAAGCACAATGCTAACTAACCACACCCTCAGGACAACAATGCCTTCAGCTACACTCACTCATGCAAAGAGAAACCCCTGCTCTTGGTTTCAGGCATACCCTCAATAACCGACTCAAAGCCAACGAATATCAAAATGTCTTTGTTTTAAGTTATTTTAAAAAATATAATATATATTGGTTCTTCACAGGAAAGCAGCCACAAATGTTCCAGCAAAGTTGAAGAGAGCTCTACATTGTTCAACTGTTATCAATGCAACTTTAATGGATCAGTGTTCTCACCTGTTAGAGTTATTGTTCCAAGCATTTGTAAACGTCCCAAAAAAGTCCTTCAAAAAAGAAATCAAAAATACAAAAACACACGCACAATGTTTGTCTTGGATGATTGAAAAAATATTTCAAAAAATTGGTCGTCTTGCACGCTCTGTAAAATCTAAAAAGTTTGCTTCTTTGACTTGGCTCTGTCTTAAACACTGAGGGCTGAAGCGGTGTGTTTCTCTCTCTCTCTCTCTCTCTCTCTTGCAGCGCTTCCAGCTAGTATGAACAGAAAAGAGGGCTCCACACACATTTCAACAGACTGACACACATGTCATGTTAGGACCACCCCTGCCTCCCTCTTCCTCCCACCTCCCCCTCCCTTCTTCAGCTGTTGTGAATGAGCCCTCGCCCCCCCCCCTCCCTTATTCACTCAGCCTCCCTCAGACTTCTCCTTCCACCCGGGATGACTGGAGCTCCTCATGTGATCTTTCATGGAAGCATTTGTTGCATACTCCTCCAAACAAAAGACAACAACTACTGTACATGTTCAAACTCTATATGTCCCCCCCCCCTCCACTTAATTCCTAACAATGTTTTATACACATTATTATTTTTGGAAGGGAGGGGGTCCCCTCTACAGTCTCCTTCTCTGGCCTTAATACCCAAATGTGTCCTCAATAGGCAGCCACACAGAAAAAAACAACCCAACAGTCTAATGTCCCCTCCTCACCTTCTTTCCCCCTTCATTTTAGGGGACACTAATGTCACTAGCAATGCAGGGATTTACAGACCTTCTTATTTATTCCTAATTAGATGTGGTTATTTGTTCAGCCTTTTTGTGGGTTACTTATGATCCAAATTCTTCAGAAAAAATAGATCCCATACTAAAGTTCACACCCAAACCATGAACAGGCGTGACATTGAGTTTCCGCCTGCCCCTGCTGTGAATGTTAATAGGCCCCTCTCAATTACTCCAATACAGACAGATTTAATTCAGCCTTTGTCTGAGACAGGGGGTGAGGGGAGACTAGAAGGAATGCAGATAAATCCTCAGGTAAATACCAGCATAATCAGATCTGTCACACTTCGGCATTGTCCCAGGGGAATGTGTGAATTCCATCCTGGGCTCCCAAATGGGTGATAACAGTGGTAATCAAGTACTGTCTGAAAGCCCCCTTAAACCAAATTGTATACTGTATGTGCATGCTTTTCAATGTGGGCACAATATGCATGTGGGACATGTTTTGATATCATGACTTGCTTTTCGTTTGCAAAGAACATATAGGCTGTGCTTGGCTTGCTATTTTCTCTAGTCATAGTAACTTGGTTACATGGTGTAGGTCTAAGTATATCATTTAATTCCATCTGTGTATTAATAGACAGCAGCAAGTTAAGAGTGAACTCCAATGGCAGTGCCATGTCATGAAAGACCCACTCATTTGATCACAATCACTTACTAAGAACTTTTTCCTGATTCATCACTAGGCTTTCTGTTAATGCAGTGACTCATCTGGTTGGTATTTCACTATTGGTACTATAATGACCACTGTAACAGTACAGTATATTATGCTGAGTGGACAGTGAGTCAGACCAAAGGGAATTTAGACTTGGATGAGAGTACCTCTGTCCGGTCGGCCCATATCTTCCTTTTCCCTCCCAACTTCCTTCATGTGACTCACTCGCATTAGTCACATTCCTGGACTTGAATGAATCCTGAATGATTTTAATAAAGGCAGAGTTTCTTCAGGGCTGCACTGAGCTGTCACACTGCATCAATACTGTCATACATGATCTAATGGTTCATATTGGGAGTTAAAAACCAACAGCTTAATTCTTTAAATTCACACAAAAAAAAATTGTTTCATCATTTTTTGGTCTCAGTGTTCATTCGATGAACACTTGTTATTTAGATTAATCAGATGGTCAGCAGAATGTTACGATTCCCAATGTCTATTGTGAAATGTTTTAATTGATCGAAATAACCCAAATATGTTACATAAGACATCTGTTGCAGCTATGTCCAAATCAACTAGTTCCCATTGAATATTTTATTCAGTTTAAAAATCTGATAGCCTAAACTAAGAGCGGAAACTAGCTAATACAGAAATTGTATACTGTATATTACTGTTGGACAGCATGGAATATGAAGCGTCCTCAAAGCTACTGTATACTCAAGGGGGAATAAAACAGTGAAAACAGTACATCATCTGGTCAATTAGACTATTTGCCTTTCTCAATATTTTACTTTCATTGACTAAATGATATTCTAATTCAAATAAGCCACCATCACAAAACTCAATTCATGAAAAAACTGCAGTTGAGTCAGAATAACTCAGGGCTATGTCTGGGAGGGTGACGCCCCACGTATCAAGAGAAAAATCTGAAAACGTGCCTGGGTTTAGGAATGTTTGAGGAGGGGTCTTGAATAGTCTGGTGAGTGGGGGTTTGGGGTGCAGGGCGGAGGGGCTCTTTTGTTGCCTGTGAAGAAGTGAATGACATCATCGGACCGCTCAGAAGGAAACGCCCCCTACTCTTCCAAGAACTGGTTCGGATGATGTTGAAATAATTGGAGGAAAGGGGGAAACGAGTGCAGCGAGTGTGTGAAACTATCCAGAGATCAAAGAGATCTCTCATTCAATACCTCTCCATCCTTCTGCATTTTTTAAAAACCCTTTCACTCCGGCGTTTGTGTTTATCGAATCCACAATCCAGTGTTATTTAATCACTCTCCCTCCAAACAAGTTTGCCCTTTTGTCTTCTGCTATCCTCTTTCAGCCTCCATCCCACGGCTCTTCTTGTTTGTGTGTGGGCTGAGGGATGGATAAGAATGTCGGACAGGAAACTAAGTCATTTCTTGACATCACTATTTCCTCTTCCTTTTGCCTGTTTCCTCGAGTTACACTTCATTCTGTTCCCTGCGCAGTCTGACTAACAACCTTTCCGCCTTTTCTTGATGAGATTACGTCTATAAATTACGTGATGAGAAGCAAACAGTAGTTGTGACGTCTCAGAGTCAAGTACAGTCATATGAAAAAGTTTGGGAACCCCTCTCAGCCGGCATTATAATTGACTCTGCTTTCACAAAAAAAATATAAAAGTGGTATGTCTTTAATTTACCAGGAACAGTTAAGTACTGGGATGTTTTCCAAACAAAGATTTTTTGAAAAGCAGTATTTGGTTGTATGAAATAAAATAAAATGTGAAAAACTGGCTGTGCAAAAATATGGGTACCCTTGTGGTTTTGTTGATTTTAATGCCTGTAACAGCATGTAAAACTGATGACTTTAAACACAAAGTTGGTTGGATTATGTTGTTAAGCCTTGAACCTCATATAATTGTCTGTTTAATCATGAGAAAATGTATTTTAGGTGCCTAAATGCAAGTTGCACTTCTCTTTGACTCTCTGCTGAAGTGAGACAGAATGGGATCATCAAAACAGCTCCCAAAAGATCTGAAAAACAAAGATTGTTCATTGTCATGGTTTAGGGGAAGGCTACAAGAAGCTTTCCCAAAGGTTTCAATTGTCAATTTCGACTGTAGGGAATGTTGTCAGGAAATGGAAGGACACAGGCATAGTGGCAGTTAAACCCAGGCATGGCAGACCAAGAAAAAAACAGGAGCGGCATAGGTGGAGGATTGTGAGAATGGTTGCACACAACCCACAGATCACCTCCAAAGACCGGCAAGAACATCTGGCTGCAGATTGTGTATCTGTACATGGTTCAACAATTCAGTGCAATTTGCACCAAAACATCTGCTTTTTATAAAGACCAAATAACTTAATTTTTGTCTCATCAGTCCAAAGCATTTTCTTCCAATATGAAGCTGGCTTGTCTAAATGAGCTTTTGCATACTCCATGCAACTGTATCTGTGGCGTGGGCGCAGAAAGGGCTTCCTTCTCATCACCCGGCCATACAGATTTTTTGGTGCAAATTGCACTGAATTGTTGAACCATGTACAGATACACAATCTGCAGCCAGATGTTCTTGCAGGTCTTTGGAGGTGATCTTTGGGTTGTGTGCAACCATTCTCACAATCCGCCGCATATGCCGCTCTTGTACTTTTCTTGGTCTGCTAGACCTGGGTTTAACTGCAACTGTGCCTGTGTCCTTCCATTCCCTGACAACGTTCCTTACAGTAGAAATTGACAATTGAAACCTTTGGGAAAGCTTCTTGTAGCCTTCCCCTAAACCATGACAATGAATAATCTTTGTTTTTAAGATCTTTTGGGAGCTGTTTTGATGATCCCATTCTGTCTCACTTCAGCAGAGAGTCAAAGAGAAGTGCAACTTGCATTTAGGCACCTAAAATACATTTTCTCATGGTTTAACAGACATTTCTATGAGGTTCAAGGCTTAACAACATAATCCAACCAACTTTGTGTTTAAATTCATCAGTTTTACATGCTGTTACAGGCATTAAAATCAACAAAACCACAAGGGTACCCATATTTTTGCACAGCCAGTTTTTCACATTTTATTTTATTTCATACAACCAAATACTGCTTTTCAAAAAATCTTTGTTTGGAAAACATCCCAGTACTTAGCTGTTCCTGGTAAATTAAAGACATACCACTTTTATATTTTTTTTGTGAAAGCAGAGTCAATTATAATGCCGGCTGAGAGGGGTTCCCAAACTTTTTCATATGATTGTATGTTGTGGCGTCTCTTAGTGAATACTTAAAACAATGGAGGATTATGTTTACAGCTTTCAGCATTGTGATACAGTGTATTGCATCCATAAAACCTGTATTATCTTGCACCCAACTGGAAGCAATTACATTTTAGATCACGTATGTGTGCTTCTACGACCTTCAACAAAAACAGTGCTTTTACATTGGGGTTAAGAGCAGCATTTCTTCAAGAAGGGTATGTTTAGCAGGCCTTTGCCATCTGTTATACATGCATTCCTGAAATATCTGCACCAGCAATTTGGCATTCCAGTTGTTGTTTTGCATCTTCTTGTCTTGCAGTACACACTTAATTGTAAGAATGGGCAAGTGTAGATCTAAAGAAGAAACCCCTCCTGGTGCTTTAGAACTGCCCCACATTTACAAACGAGTGGCTGCGTAAAGGGGTGAATGAAAAATAACTCAGCAGCTTGTCAACCCGCCGAGTCAAAAAGGATCGTAGGCTTTGATTTTTGAGTTGATCCACAGAAATGCAAGTTTCAAATCTTTGTGTATTCAAAGGTAGTCTAGAAAGAGGCTGATATGAAACAAATGTCTGGTCCATAAAAACCTTGCTCAATGCAAAAAGTGTTCCATCTTGCCTGAGGCACAAAAAAAAGGGTTCCCCCTCCAGTCCTTTCCCAGCTGTATTTCATGAGAACTTGCCCAAAGATGTTCTTCACACTTGCTCATATCCTTCAAAGCTCTTCCTGACTGCTTATGCATCTTTCTTACCTCAGTCTCCTGCATGGTTCTGCTTAACATTAGGAATTGGCCGAGGTCCATTCACTAGTGCCTGATCTGCACTCAACAAATGGTTTATCATAACAAGTCACTTAATGTCAACTTGAGTGTTTAACTCAAATTTTCTGTGGAACTATCAACAGAGTGAGGAATTTAACTTGCTTTAGTTGTTTTGGGACTTTTTAAAAGAAACAATGTTGGAGAATTACAAACAAATCAAGAAAGGGGGGTGGAACATGGCAGATCGCGCAAGTATCGAGTATCTAGCACCCAGATGATTACACTTCATTCTTTCATTGAATACCAGTGAAACACCCCACCTCACTGACACATTATTGGCACGTGTTTAAAAAAAAAAGATGTTATCAATAATTGCCAGGCAAATGGATACTTGCTGCATTGTAACAGGGGCCATAATGCTATTAAAGAAGGAGGAGAAGGAGGGGTCAGTCACATTCCTGGTCCATTCTCTCAATCCTCCATGTGCCTGGGGGAGGTTAGGGGTTGAGGAGGTAGATAAGGTTCCCTGATGCCGGGAAAGATGATAGAGCAGCGCCTGCAGAGACGAGTGGGTGCTTGGGGGGGTCTGAGAAGCCCTGGTGGGAGTCTACTATGAGTTTGACCTTATTACTGTCATTTTAGGCCAAGATGACCTGGCACACTCCCTTTACTGTAACACTCTTAAGAAATGTAGTTTAATTATTCTAAATGTTTTGGTTGAGACACCCTCCTTTTGAACAATTTATGTTATGTGTCCAACTGTCCAGGCCATTTGTTTTATACAATGACAACTAAGTCACTGTAAGAGTGTGACCAAAACATGTGCTTTTTTATTTGTGCTCAGTAAAATGGCTTTGGGTGCACATTTTAGAATCATCTTAAGTTAACCCAATGATTAGTTTATCTGTGTTTTTTTTTTGTTTTTTTTTACACATGTAACTAAATACCTTGGAACTAATTTATATCAATTCTGCCAGGATGAAGTTTCTTGGTCCCTCAAGTTGGTCCAATGTTGAACAACTATTGGAAGTATCGCCCTACGATTTGGTACACCCATTCGTATCCCCCCCATCAGAATGAAATCTAGCATCATCATTTTGAGGATGATGATGAACAAAAACTTTGTCATTTGTACTATCTAAGCATACTCACATGCTAAAATATGGTGAGCACTGTAAACAATATACTGTATATAGCTGCTTAATATTTTTTTTGTGAACTTGCTCTCATAAAGATGTTGGCATTCAGTGCCCAGCAACTGTAGCTTCAATTCGATTCATGGATTGGATACACAACACAAGGGAATATTTTTTTTAAAATTTACTATATGAATTCTGAGGAAGAGGGAATTTGGATTTTTTTGCGTCAAGGCCAAGTGAGTGTTACGGTTTGATAGAGCATCTCAGTAGAGCGTTTCAAGAGACTAAGCGTTTTGACAGTCATCTGAGAGATTTGAGGTTTAGTGTTGTGTCAGCTGATATGGTTATTTGCGGCTAATGTCGCTGTCTGGACATATTCAAACTTGATTTAAACAGCTTAAATGTTAAAAGGTTGCATATGGTCCAAGCAATACTGAGAGCTGCATTGTATTTGGGCATGCCTTCTGTCTGATCAGTCTAATGGGTTAGACAGTAGTTGACAAATGGCATCTTTCTAATAGACGTCTCCTATCCTCTCTTGCCCTGAAGTGTACCCTTAAAGCTACCACTTTACAACCAATGACTAAATAAATCATGCAGCACACATCAACACAATTGAACAAGTGATTGGACAATGAAGGATCTGGAGGGGCTAAAGGCCTTTTAAGCACTCCAATCTAAAAACTCTGCCTCCCTAACACTTTCCTGTGGGATCCCTTGCTCTCTCTTAGGGGATGAAATAATTCTGACGTCTCGCAGCAAGTTGATGGATCAGCATTTGCACAAACAAATTCCTCCCAGTTGTGTGAGTACGGTAGAAAAAGATGCACATGAACATCTTACTACTAGGTCACATAGCCCAATAATGAGTCCTGTCAGCTGGAATGTTAAAGGAAAAATCCCAAAGGGGTCGACCCGGCGGCTGGATTGTGTTATGACGTCTGTGCAACGTGAAGCCTTGTTGGCGGAGATCAGACGGGGCTTAAGTGAAGGGTGAGGTCCCTTCCACACGCATGATGAACGTTTTGGCAACACAACTATGTATGTCCCCCCACTCCCACTCCCACCCCCACCCCCACCCCACCCCAGAGCATAGCCTGAGTATGTCCATGCTGGAATGAAATCATGACAAAACACACAGGAATACACAGACACAGACACACACACACACACACACACACACACACACACACACACACAGACACAGACACACACACACACACACACACTCAAATACAGTACGCGAAGAATGCAATACAATCACCTCGTAAAGTTTGACACCTTAAACCAAAGTATATATTAAATGTAGCACAAAGAGAGTCCAGTGAATCATGTATCACTATTCATGACAAACCTAGATATGTCTTACTTTCAGACATAGCTACTGTACTTCCTGGACCGCTAACATTTGTCACATGGTACAAAATTGGGTTGTAACAACCGCTTGCTTTGAATATTGATTGATATATCGATCTTGAAAATGTCAAAATAAGGACCAGTGTGCATCTCAAATTCCCATTATTCAAGGTGTCCTCCAGTGGCTGTGTTTTTCTGACCTGACAGATTCAGCTTCTATAATAGATGGCTACGCAACATTGCAAAACCCATCTTGGAGTAGTTTTACAGTTAAAGAATGTTTTTTTAATGCCAATAAACTGATTTGATTAATCATTCAAGCGCCAGCACAGAACAGCGAGAGAAGGTCAGTGCCCGTATCCTCGTTTAGGCAACTTAAAGTATCTGACACTAGATTTATTTAATTAAGTTAATTACAAATGAATCGATTTAACGATGCACCACACCCATGTGGTCCGTTGAGGAGGACAGAACAAAACAGACATGCAGTATTTGGCACATGAAAGATGTCCAGAGTTCCTACAATTGAACACAAACGGCTATGAACACACAGACACACTCACACAGTCAGCAGTCTCTCACTTTAAAGCCTTCCAGAAAACTTCATCTGTGCTGTTTTATAGAACGTGAGCCATCTGGGAGGGACTGTAAACGCTCTCCGGCCAGTGGTTACATCAGCCATGATGTCAGCCTTTGGGCTCCCAATGCACCCCCATGCACAAACACACCCCGCCCACACACACACACACACACACACACACACACACACACACACACACACACACACACACACACACACATGTACATGGAACACACAGCCAACAACAAATCTTACCGTTACTAATGAGATTAATGTGTAATAAGATCAACAAGTTCATTTACAAATAATTCTTCTTCACTGCTGTACAAAAACATTAATCTTGTTAGAGCGAAGCTGGATTTATTCTGAGTGATGATAGAAGTCTCTGCAAAGATGTGTGTGTGTGTGTGTGTGTGTGTGTGTGTGTGTGTGTGTGTGTGTGTGTGTGTGTGTGAGTGTGTCCTCCGATTTTCTCGCCAACCGTTCATCCAATCTACTTCAAACCTGGCGGAAGTTTTGCTGAGGACACAAGCAAATGCAGTGCCAAAATTAAAGTTGTTTGGCAGTTTTGTAAAAAACGGTAAAGAGCTGGGCAATCCAGACAGACTTTGGTGCATGTCCATTCATACTGTTATGGTACCAATGCTTGGAAAGGCCAAAATAGACAAGATTGCAATGCTACCATTACAGGGCAAAATCCAAGCGATGTCATGGGCATATCCTCAACAGGCACTGCACTAGTTTGTACAAAAATATGAACTTTGTTAAAGATAAGTGGCTTCTTCACTCATGGATAACTTATCCTTATCTATTTTTACTCCTCCCGGCTCTCGCTCTTTGCTTGCTTTTCTCTTCTCTTTGGCAAAGCAACATTTTGGAGCAATCCCCACACAATGTATTCCCATATAATATTTATTTAGCTCCTTTCTGTCTAATAACCAGATGTAAACTCTACACTCCTAAGCCTCAGCCCTCCTGCCTGGGCAAAGGAGGTTTAAATAAACTTCAAGAATTCATTTTAAGCAGTCAATGTGTTATCCATGTATCCCAAAATGAAATGCCAAAGACTTTGCATGGGAAGAAAAAAGCAGCAACTACATGCTTCCTCTTTCAGAGATCAGTACCATAGCAAATAACAACAAATACAACACAGCATGCCTCGTACATTTTTAGTATTGCCTAAGAAACAAAATACAACTGGAACATCCTCATTCGAAGGCATGGTCATCTTGTGTGAACCAGCAGTTTCAGTGTTTGTATTCACATCTACTTTTGGACGCATTGGAAAAATGTAACTCCACACCATCTTCGTACTTTGATATCCTTTTAAACAAATCGTTAATGTAATTTAATGAAAATGTCATGAAATATTTTTGCTGCAAGGTTTCTACCTGCTCTTCTCTTTCCATACAGTCGGACAGTCAAAGTATACTCAGACTAATTGACTTTCCTACTACAAAAAAAATAAAAATAATAAAAATGCCAATAAAAAACTGCAGCAGAGTTAAGGGATTTTTTTCCAAAACCTCTTTGATTCCTGTCCGGTCCTGTCCTCAAACTGTAAACACTCTGTTATACCTGATAGAGAGAGATTAGGGTTGTGTGTTTGTGTATGTGTGTGCTAGCTCGAGTGTGTGTTTGCTCATGTGTCAGTCTTTTGATCTGCAGCCTGCCTTTTGTTTGGTTTTTTTCGGTGTTATCAGAGAGATGCCTCTTCTCTTCCTGTCTCCCACAATGCAATTCTGTCGTTATCAGACAGTGCAAGTGCTGGGATATGAAACTCCTTCAAACCTTCCACTCCCCCTATCTTTTCTCTTTTCCCACATTGTGTATCTATCTTCCTTTCACTCCCCTGTACTTCTGCAAGCTGTGGCCCTGGAGCTTTCTCAGAAATTCAGCAGTTTTTTCTGTTGTTCCTATCCCGTTTTCTTGGTTCTATGAATGCAATATCGGCTTGTTAGTTGGTTGATCTGTTCAAACTAAACGATTCAAATTGCTTCCTATAGTTTACTCGTGTAGAGCTGAAAAATCCCAATATTTCAATTTTTCTTCTTGGTGTTCTTTTATATTAAATGTTGTTTAGGTTCGGTGTATCAGGTCGTTTTCTTCTGGATTTAGTTTTTTTGAATGAAGGTTATTAAAAAATAATCTTCAAAAGAGATTGTTTTCTAAAGTTTTCATAATATTAACCCAAAGACAATTCAACCTGGTTTTCTGTACATGGAAGCAACTTTCTACAGCTTCTATTTGTGCATGCATACATGCACAAGATCTAAGATTGTGCGGTACTTTTCTTCTTTTCTTCCCACGTTAGTAATTTACTTATAGTATAAGTTCAAAGAAGCAACGATTTCAATAGCCATATTACTCTCCACTGGTCTACGCGCCACATCATCTCATACCCCCTCTGCTCTGAAGTGGGTATTGGGTTACTTTATAAACGGACAGAATCGCTTCATTAAATAGCTTATTAAATAAGGTTATTTGACAGAGTGGTATGTGACATATCTCTGTGTTTTTAGTAGTATAGGGTTACCCCTTCCCCTGGGCCATAACATATTATGAAGTGCGCAGGTTGCTTTGTGCGGGGGCCAGGGTCACGGCCTGCTAAATATTTAGGGAGGGTGCACAGGCCCCTGCAGCCCTCCCATATTGAGGGAGACACGATGGAAATGACAAAGATAATAAACATACACAGCTATGGAGCTAAAAAGGTGCTGCAGGAGATGGACGGAGCAGGTTGGTGCACATGTTAATTGAAGTGGCAAAATTCTCTTCCCCCCATTTTATTAATGGTGAATTATTTCAACATTTTCATTGTGGCCTCTTTCTCAAGCCCACACGAAAGTCCAATTAAAAAAATGACCACTTTTTTAGCACAATGTTAGATAAAGTGAGAACATTTTTTACAACAACGAAACAGTATTTATTTGATTACTTGACAAAACTAAAGTGATATTTCTGCAGCTGCTGAGACGCATGGATGTGATCTGAGCTTCAAATCTCTTTGCGTTTGTCTTGAAGGGCAGCTTAACACTGACCAAGTAAAGATTTACAAAATGGATGCAAGTTATAATTTGCCCAAGAAAGAGTATGTGGGGCGTGTATGTGTGTTTGTGTGAAGACATTTAGGTGTCCCATGTGTGTTGACAAAGGGATAAGTTATGGATCAAGTAGATCTCGCAGAGCATGAGCACATCTGCAGGCAAGAATCAGGACACACACACACACACACACACACACACACACACACACACACACACTGAAAACTGACCCCACAGAAACAGGCTTAAGGTCTGCCACTGCTGAAGAAACAGTACAAAATCCCAGACACAAACACACACAAACATCACCGCTACTTACCCCTCCGACCACAGGAACACACAGTCACACACAGTTAATAAACAGCATTGACGGGACAGACACACACACATATACACACCTTCTGCTAGCGTGTTGTCCTCCGAGTGTCCATTCAGACTCGTCAAGCTGGAGATTTGTCCATTTTCCTGCAAAGGCTGAAAAAGACACATAAAGAAAATAGGTATTTTACTCTTTTTTATATCTAATCAAAAGCATTTGCATACACAGCTATCTTCTTTTGAAGAGATAGTCATTTTGAGAAAAAACACAATGGCTACTATGCCATAGACTAGCTTAAAGGTGAAGTAAGCGATTTATTTATGTTAATAAGTGTTAAATCGCTCTTTATTCATACAGTGATTACTCATATAGTGTGCACGTTTCATAAAGCCTATCTCTCAGGCACTTGCTCTGCATGTAATCGGCAAATAAACTTTTCAGGGATCCCACTACTGATAACCAATCAGAAGAGAGCACGCTACAGACCGGCACCCGTCTCACTGCCGGTGCACTTGCAGAGCGACAGATGGGTGAATGTGTATGCGCCTATAATGGCGGAGCAGGTAAAAATCCTTCCCAATGTCTGTTTTGATAGTTTTTATCATGTTTTATCACACTTATGGATCTGAGATGATGCTAGATAACTCGCTGCTTGAAGACCGCAGTGCATTAATGTTGTGACATGAGAACGAGGGATGGGAGTGCTAACTGCAGTCACTGACAGGAAGTTAGCTAAACTGACCTTCCGCTGACTGAACATTTAACATAAATAATGGAATCAAGGAAAAACAAAAGTAGCCTATGGCTTTTTGGAAAGGTAGAAAGGAAACTGCCAACCAGCACCACTAAACTTATTTAGTGATACGTTGCTGTCATGAGGGTGGTTATCTTAGCTTACTGTAGCTTAGCATCTTGCTTGGCACATGTTCAATAATACATCTCTAAGGCTAACCAGTTGAATATATATATATATATATATATATATATATATATATATATATATATATATATATATATATATATATATATATATATATATATATATATATATATATATATATATATATATATATATATATATATATATATATATATATATATATATATATATATATATATATATATATATATATATATATATATATATATATATATATATATATATATATATATATAGGAAGCTACAAGTTAGTTTATGTGTCTATGCAAAACCTTTGTGTAGCATCTCCCCCTTGTCAACAATAGGCTTCTTGTTTTTACATATCTGTTTTTGTTCAGATAAAAATCATAATCCAAAATGTGTTAAATTAGCTTAGGTGTTGGAAGGGACATTTTTCAACTGTGCCAAGCTGCAGTAGCACTTTCCCCCTCCTTCTGGTCTCTATGTCTATCTACATTAGGCCTAAGCTAAGCTAACCGCCACCCGATCTTGATCCATAAGCCTACTTAACACACAGATATGGGAGTGGAGTCTGTCTGTTCATCTAACTGTATGCAATAAAGTTTATTCATTTTATTTTCATTAACTTAATTTAAGGCCTCAAAGACAGCCTTCATTAAAGCACTAAAATGTAACCACCATAATACACTGTAATGCGAAGCACCAAATAAATACCTTTATCTCAACCGACCCATCGAGTTTTATGATCAGCCTCCCAGGACACTTTTATATCCTTAAATGGTGTGTTTGTGACTTTGTGCTGCCACTACCCTACACATCCTTAAATAGTTTTATTAGCAGGTGGTAAAAATGATCGTTAAAAGACAGAAACGTCATGACAAGTCAGGTCACATTCACAGGACGTCATCAAATGTATTCTCTTGTGTTCAGTCAGAAGAGCTACACTAATCTGAATAATATACCAACAAAAAGAGAATATTATAAGAATATAGATTACATTCTAACAAGTCAACAACAAGCAGGCATGGCTCCAAGCACCTTATCAGTGGATCAGAGTTTTTTTTTTCTTCTGGTAGCTACAGGCTCCGACTGACAGCAGTACAAAGCCTGGCAGGTCAGAGCTTTGTCTGTCCCAGCCAGGGGAGAGGGAACCAGAGCCTCCCCACAGAGCTGCTAATCTAACTAATGGACAAGTCAGGCTCCATTCCCATCAGCCCCAAACTCCTCCAGGAAAGCCCTGAAAAATGACACCACAAGTGGAGACACTCTGCTTGGGACAGGTTATAGGGAAGTACTAAAAGATGAGAAAAATAAGTGAGAGCTGGTTTGAGGAGGGGGGAGAAGGAAGACCAATCATCAGGTGAAGGGGCTGATCACTGGATGTCTACGACAAAGGCCATCTCTGGAAGAAGAGGGGTATACGAAAGAGACAGAGATGAACATGTTTAGAAGGCTGAGTCATCCCTGTGGTATCTTCTTCAATCCTTATTATTGAAGAAGATACCACAGGTATTTTGTTCAGTTTTGATCTGTTAAGATCAATAAAGGACAACCAATCTCTTATATTTGATTTTTAAGGATGCAACTAACGATCATTTAAACATTTAATCCTACATAACATCTTCAGGTGCTTATTTATAAGAGTCAAAAACCCATAGATAAAAGACAATTTACATTGATATTAAACTGATAAAATCACAAATGCCTCGAATTTGAGCCAGTAGAACAAGAGAATGTTTGGCTTTTTTTGCCTGAAATATTACTAATAAATAGATGATCAAAATAGCTGCAGATTGGTAGATACAGTGGAGGAAATAAGTATTTGATCCCTCACCGATTTTGTAAGTTTGCCCACTTACAAAGAAATGAGCGGTCTATCATTTTAAAGCTATGTTTATTTTAACAGTGATAGACAGAATATCAAAAAGAAAATCCGGAAAATCACATTAAAAAAAAGATATAAATTATTTTGCATTTCATTGAGTGAAATAAGTATTTGATCCCCTACCAACCATAAAGAATTCTGGCTCCCACAGATTAGTCCTCGTGCTTTAAAAAAGTATTCCTAATCTCAACTAGTTTCCTGTATAAAACACACCTGTCTCAACTTGTTACCTGTATAAAATACACCTGTCCACAGAGTCAATAAATCAAACTCCAACATCTCCATCATGGGCAAGACCAAAGAGCTGTCTAAGGACATCAGGGACAAGATTGTAGACCTGCACAATGCCGGAATAGACTACAAGACCATTGGCGAGAAGCTGGGTGGGAAGGAGACAACTGCTTATTCAAAAATGAAAGAAACACAAAATTACCATCAATCTCCCTCGGTCTGGGGCTCCATGCAAGATCTCACCTTGTGGGGTATCAATGATCATGAGAAAGGTGAGGGATCAGCCCAGATCTACTCAGGAGGAGCTTGTTTATGATCCCAAGGCAGCTGGGACCAAAGTCACCAAGAAAACCATTGGTAACACACTATGCTGTAATGGATTGAAATCCTGTAGTGCCCGTAAGGTCCCCCTGTTCAAGAAGGGACATGTACAGAACCGTCTGAACTTTGCCAATGAACACCTAAACGACTCAGAGAATGCTTGGGAGAAGGTGATGTGGTCAGATTAGAAAAAAATCAAGTTCTTTGGTATCATAGTCACTTGCCATGCTTGGAGGAAGAGGAATTCTGACTATGACCCCAAGAACACCATCCTCAAAGTCAAGCATGGAGGTTGAAGCATTATGCTTTGGGGGTGTTTCTTTTCTAAGGGGACAGGTGGACTTCACTGCATCGAGGGAACTATGGATGGGGCCATGTACCATGAAATACTGGGTGACAACCTCTTTCTCTCAGCCAGGTCTGTAAAAATGGGTTGTGGATGGATGTTCCAGCACACCAATGACCCTAAAAATACAGCAAAGGCAACAAGGGAGTGGCTCAAGAAGAAGCACATTAAGGTCATGGAGTGGCCTAGCCAGTCTCCGGACCTTAATCCAATAGATCTGTGGAGGGAACTGAAGCTCAAGCGACAGCCTCAAAACCTTAAAGATTAGGAGAGGATCTGCAAAGAGGAGTGGTCCAAATATCCTCCTGAGCTGTGTGCAAACCTGCTCATCAACTAAAAGACTCGTCTGACCTCTGTACTTGCCAACAAGGGTTTCTCCACCAAGTACTAAGCAATGTTTTGATAGGGGATCAAATACTTATTTCACTCAATGAAATGCAAAATAATTTCTATTTTCTTTTATGTGATTTTCTGGATTTTCTTTTTGATAATCTGTCTATCACTGTTAAAATAAACCTAGCATTACAATTATAGACCGCTCATTTCATTGTAAGTGGGCAAACTTACAAAATCAGTGAGGGATCAAATACTTATTTCCTCCACTGTATCTACTATGAGTCAGGAGGCAATAAGTATTGAAACGATTTCTTATCTGTTTAGTTAACCTACATTAACCAAAAGCCTTATTTTGTTTGCACTGGTCTCTGATCTGCTAAACCAGATGAAATGAGGAAGCCTGAATAATACTGTAGTACAACCACACCCTTTAGCCTTGTAAGCTCCCTTCCAAGTGCTACAACCCAGCCAACAAACTGAGTATCTTGTTGTTAGGTCAAGAACCATGTGATTCCTTTTAGTGCTCATGGTGCAATTCTGTTGTTTGGGTTAAAGACTTGAACCACCCAGGAACACAATAATGTAGTAAGTGCACAACTAAAAAGCTGCCCAAAGTGCTCATAGGTCGAGTGGGCTTGTACCACTTCCAAAATAACAAATACTGGATGCCAGTTCCCAATATTTTTTTAACTTGTCAACTGAGATTGATGTGCTTGAGTTCTGGAAACCAAATTCCCAACAAACTCCAAACTTGCAACCCCATGCAAAGATAAGTGAATGGGATCTACATATTTGCAAGTGACAATAATGTGTGAAACATGACGCTGCCGCCAATTGTTATTAGAACTATATTTAAGTCTAGAGGAGCTCTTTAACAAACACTGGGAGCTTTTACAACCACACATAGAATGTCATTGGTTGAATATATTTCACACAGAGGAGGATGGTCCTGTCATTTCAGTCCTTTTAAAGCCATCAGGACCCCTGATCAGATTTGGTGTACAAGCCATCAGCTGACCTCCAGACCTGCAGCGACCCCACCCTCCCATAGTCCCCCTCATGACTGGCATTCCCAGCATTCCTTGCCCCTCTTCTACAGAATTCCACAGACCACCCCCCCACCACCCCCCACAACACCTGACACTGCCCTCTTATTTCAGCCCACCTCCCCCAAATGGTCATCCTCTTACCACCTCTGTCCCCAAGTTACCTCACAAGCACTCTCTCCCTGACCTTGTCAAATGCCACTCCTTATTCTGGGATGTCAAAAATGCTGCTGGTATGTTTCCACCGCAGTGTAAGACTCAGGACTAATGCTTCAAGAGCAAGATGAGGATAAATGAGCCATAGGCCGTAATATAAAAAGCCAGGATCCCTAATTACATCTTTATTGACGATGTGACACCTTATGATAGCATAATGATAAGGGGCTCAAGATAAACATGTCTCTAGAAAATAAGCATGATCGGTTTAAAAACATGGTCAGACTCGTTATCAACCGAAATGTCTTTGCAGGTGCAGGACTTAGTAACTAATTGCCCACGACTCATTGACCATCTTTCAATCATCATAACACTTTGTACTGTATGTGGTAACATGTCTTCCAAAGGATTTTGAGCCCAACCGACAGGGGGCGCAACAAATGCCAAAACCATTTCCATCAAAAACACAATGTTTGAAAGGCCATGCCGAAGTCTGATTAGCTTGAAATTTAAAGTTCAGCTCACTGTTCTTTACAAAAAAGCCTCTTGTACCATAGAAGTCTGCCATGATGGATTTGATCTAATTTGCATAACTGAAATACAGTCATGTGCAATCTACTTTTTGGATTTTCAACCTTACATCCCACATTTGGTATATAGTCTTAGGGCAGCAAAAATGGCCACCACTGACAAAACCAATATTGCAAGGGTGCGGTTTATGCTGGGCTTACACCAGAGGACTTTTAAAAGACTTTGAAAAGACTGAAGACTGACCCCCTCTCACATCTAAAGACAATCAACTCACACCTGAAGACAATTAGTCATTAGTTTTCAGTCACAGAATGAGATTTTGAAAAGACAGGGGGTCTCATATTGCAAGACTACAACTAGATTCCTTTTGAGAATAATATTATTTCCGCAACGCGATTGTGATTATTTAATTTAAAAAAAGTTTAATTCAATAATCCGAGCGGGTGACTTCCTTTAGTTATTTGACCAGCTTTATTTGCCAATCTCGTCCGCCAATAACTTTAACTCCTAACCCTAAATTTGACAGTAAAGTGTTAAGGTTGCGCAGCTGTCAGCTGGTTCTCCAGCCGAGGCTACTAGGTAAAAGTGTCCGAAATAAGTGCCTCACAGGCGGACACAGGTCGCGACTAATGCCGCTCCTCCTGCGTTGTGCTTGGTGCAGGAGAGTGTGACAGTGTTTACGTCATTTCGCTTGAGCAAACAACTTAACTAACGATAATATCAAACCTGTTTGATAATGTCAGAACGTCAAGACGGGAAGAAGACTGGCTGAAATCGGGTCGGATGACCACCTTACACCAAACGACTGAGATTACGGGCGCGCGCCACAACTCCGGCAAGACTGTGATTTCCGTCCAACATTGGAAGATTGTCTGCGACTGTCAAATCGCGTGAAAAGTCGTGTAGTATAAGCTCAGCATTAGCTGCTCATTTGCCATAACTGCTTAAGCAATCATCACCAAACTGGTATTAATCTTCAGAAAGTGTGTGGCAATATAGTTTCACAGAAGCATTTTGAGACCGGCCAATAGGGGGCCTCGCAAATGCAAGGCTAGCGGTTAGCAAAAGGCGGTTGGCACAATTTCAGCTGGAACTTTCTAGTTAGTTTATGCGATTTTATCAATGATTCATTCTACAACCAATTTCTGTTTCACTTAGATATTGTGATATAGTCTGATCTATTTTAAGTTGTTGCTCTCTAACACAATGTTACCTCCTGTTGTTTCCTATTTTTCTATTCCTATTAATTTCCCACATAAACATTTCTCTCTTTTAAACTCTTCAGAGATAAATATATATAGCACCCTAACACATTGCTAGGTAAGTGGTAGGTTCAAACTCTTAACCCTGCTTTAAGAGTCTTCTGGAGAGAGACATCAATATTTGTATAAGGCAACTCTCTGGTAATCAGGTAAGGAAAGAGGATTAGGAAGGATCTCAAATCCCACCCATAAAGAGATGATGGAGTGTTTAGGCTGCGTTGATATTTAAATAATTTCACTTTTAGATTCTCATATGAGTGAACTGAAACTGAACCGACCCCAAACTGAAAGGTAGTGAGTCCTCTGAGATGCTTGGAATTCCTTTCATTTCATAAACAGAATTTGTAGGAAGTTCCACTGCCTGTTGTACATTTTTTGATGTCTGCTCGGTCAACATGGTCTGCCACAACGACCTAAAGACAGACTTAGACCAGCTACAAAATGTGCACAAAGGAAAGGTCACGAAACCAAACATCTGCTAAACTAAACCCATAGAGAGAGTGTTTTGTTTTCTGTCTGGCTTTATGTGTAATGTGATCTGATGTTATTATATCTTATTGGAAAAGATTTGTTGTTTTTCCATTTTGTAGCATTCTGGCATGCAGCTATATATTCAACCATATTTTTTTTTTATAGTCTATGTATTCAGCAATGGGAAAGGAAACAAACTTACGTTTTTTCATAGACAGGAGGTACATACTATATAAGTGCATGTGTGTTTGCTGACATGTTTACAGTATGTACGTACTGTATATATACATGGTATTTTAGGTAACATGGTGAGTTTACTGATTACATGAAACACCTTATGCTCCTGCCTCTCTTATAACCTCTATCAGCTCTTTTCATATGTGCCTGGCCTCCTCTTCCGGGGATGATTTTATCTGCTTCCTTCCCTCTCTGCAGCCTCTTTCCCTTGAGTGTTTGCACATCCATTTTAGGGTAAACGCTGAGTCAACACTCAGAATCATAAATTACTTTTATCGTTTGTTTAATCCAATTAGTTGGATCAAATAGTTTAAAACAGGCAAACACAATCAGTGTCATGACAGGTAAAGCTGATCTGGACAAAGCCAGGAGCTCTATATACCGAATCCTGGCTCTCCTAGTTAAATGATAAGGCTGGTGAAACTCTACTTTGTTGCTATTGTTAAGGAAACACCCAAACCAACCAATTGTAATTGATGTATCTTTCTAACACAAATTGCCTTAATCACAAAAGCCTGATTTGGCTCCATTGACTGAAAGCCAATAAGAACACATCAATGAGCCACAACGTCGAACTGGATGACATGTGCCTTCATTACGATGAACACGGCCAATGTTGTTGGTTTTGAGTGCAATTACATTGTTATGCTAGGACACCACTTGTGTACTCAAACACCAATGTAAAAAGTCCCAAGCAAATGTTAGTTTACTCCTCTTTCAGTAACATTTGCCAAAAACAATACTGTACAGTAGATAAAGTCTTGTAAGACATGCTAACATATTGTTGCTTACGATCATTTCAGTGGATTTGTTGACAATAACAAAAATACTTAAAAACACAAGCGTTATCCTAAAAACAAAGCAACAATTTACTTGATAAACCTATACTGCAGAAACTAAGTCAAATAATTTTACTCTGTGCTTTTTCATATATCAGCCTATAGGCTAAGGTAGAAATGCAATCATTTCTACATGCACATAGTTACTACCATGAAATAGAATTAACTTTCACCAGATTAAGCCACGGTATTTGCCAAGCAACAAGAATCTCAGGATTAGAAAAATGAAGTAAGCCAGAGCATTTATATTCTAAACACAAATGTAAACAGAATGTCTCGCTGCCACGCATGAATATATCGATGTGTGAAATTGCCTTTATTGCTTATTTTTTAATGACAAAAAAAGTGCAGTCAGTCCCTTTGTGCAAGTAAAAGACTTCAAAGAAAGGTTAAATCCTTGCCATCCGATTGTCCACCACAATGAGAATTACCTACAAATTCAGGATCAGCGCCAGAGGAAAGATTAGATGAGATTTTACTTTTGCTGCTTTCCTCTGATCTTTTCTCTCACTTTCCCACTCTTTCTTCTTTCACTTTCATCCTTAATTTTTTCTTTGATTCTTATTTCCTCTTATCTGCCTCTCTCTCTCTCTCTCTCTCTCTTAAAAAAAACTTGGCTACACCTCTACACTCAGTGGCTGCAAGAGCGAGACGACCCCCTGTCTCCCAAATCACTCCACAAAGGCCGGCAGAGAAGATTTATATCCCCTAAACCAAACAGGAGGAGGGGGTTAATGGAAAAGAAAAGGCGACGCAGCTGGCCAATTACATCTCAAGCCCAAGTCTCAGTGCAGGCAGAGAGAAGAGGCTGAACTAAGTATGCGTCGCGCTAGTAGCTTTTGGTGAGCTTGACTTAAATCGGATCCATTTAAATGAAACAGAAGAGTATCATCTTCATAAATGTACCAAACTGGCTACAGGAATAGTTCAACAAGGATACTAAAACTGTGTGCGAAGTTGATTTAGGAGTACACATATACAAAAACAATACGACCATTTTGGTTGATGGTCTACATTGGATTCATTTCTTTCGGAGAGCCTTTTATTTTGTATACCTGATGGGATTTCTACAATATTTGGGCGGCGCTATAGTGGTGTAGTGGTTAGAGCGTCGACCCCACCGATTGTATTGCCTGTGTAACGACAATGTATGAATGCACAAGGAGGAGAACCTAACTTAACTCTTTAAATGATGCTGGAAAAATGTCACACAAACATTCCCAAAAATAAAGAAAGAATCTGCGTTTTTCAGCTTTCTCAGTGAAACACAAACACTAGCAAAACAGATCAGGATTATTCCCAGATGAACATATACACACACAAGCCAAACCCGCAGTAGGAGATAACAGGCCTAAAGACTCTCTGTGGGGTCGTATAGCTCGCTCGTGACAGTTAACCTCTCCACCTCTGACCTCCGAGGTGTGGACACAGTCTCGCATCAGACCAAAGAAGGATGATGGCGACAGGGCCAATGGAGAGCGTTAAGATAAAGGCAGAGGAGACCAAGTAAAGCAGAGATGTGAATGCTCATCTCAATGGATTATCATATCCAGTCAATCATCCTGTTGGACTCTACACATAAGGCCTGCTGTTTTTGTTTTTAGATTAGGACTGATCTGAATGATTCATGTAATGGAAAGTAAAGGGAACAACTAAATGAAAATGCATATAAACTGTAGTTTTCGACTTAGAGGAGTAGTTACACACTTTGGGGAATTGGCTCATCCCTTCAGCTGGCCAGCTGGATGAAAAGATTCACTCGAAATATGAATTTGGGCCAGCAGCAAGTTAGCTCAGCTTAGCTTGGCTAGCAGCCAGGAAATCAAAGCAGTCAGACACACAAACCGTCCGTGAAAACTTGACGTGTCATTTTTATAGCTAAGACGTTGTACGGACTAAATCAACAGGATGTAACAGGTTAATTGGTGATTTACGAAGAGTTGGTAGGTGGATATTGTATCTGCAAATTCTATTATTATCATTTTCAACCTGAATTTTGTTTATGTTACTACACAAAGTAGCCTATAAGACTGTCAATTCAACTCAACCTTCACCATCTGAACAATACAGGCTATAAACTATGTTTACATGGGTCCAGTGAGCTAAATGAGACATAACATTTCTCACCCAGGTTTGACAGGAGGTTTTAGGGGCCTTTTTGACCATCACGTTGACCCCCCTTCTCCCTCTCTCCCTTCATGTCTCTTCAACCCTGTCAGCTCCCAATCTATTATCCCTGACCCCCACATTCACTACATACCAAAGATCAAAGCCTGACAAGACCCCCGAAGAGCACTCTCACTGTTACCACATCTTTTAACTCTGCTCAGGTGCTCAGACTGTGCGTACCTTTGCGTCTGTGTGTATGTCTGTCCCTTTGTGTGTTTTTCTTAAAAACAATTTAAGGTTAAAGGTTTTTTTGGGGTGAGTTTTTCTTGAACCAAATCAAGGTTGTGAGGACAGAGAGAGAGGACCTCTACAGTGATTTGTGTTATTGGGCTAATTAAATGAAATCCAATTGACTAGCTTAGCCTGTTAACATGTAAACAATTGCTAATTAGCCCAGAACACAAAGTGTCCTGAAAGTGTTTTCAGGTGCTTCACCATAAACCAGAGTATGGGATGGATTTATCCTTTGGTGGCCATGAAGGTCAAAACCAAGTTCCATGGTGATTCATCCGTCCGACATTGCGATTAAAATTCGATAAAAATGTGAACCTTATGGTACCATTTTCTATCACCAACAGCTATTTCCATCCCTAGAGCCACACTTTGAATATTTCATTTTCAGGCCAGGATCCAGTCACAGTTATATAAACCGCTTCTAACACAGTATTTAAAAAGGCTGCAAACTGTCACTCTAAATTGCTTTTAAGCTCTTTAAAGTCATTAAAGTCATTTTACTGGTTTGTTTGCATGATGACTGTCAGCTGTATTTGATTTCAGCCGGATTCACACACATGATGTGAGAAGAGAACCTGAGGGACACTGAATGAGATAAACAGCAGAAGGATGAGAAGACGGGATTTAGGTATGTGTGTGTGTTTGTTTGTGTGAGAGAGAGTAGAAAGAAAGATACGCAAATAGCCTGAGTGACCCTAAAAACTGAATTGCCACACACCTGTTCACTGCCATTTTAGAATCACAGATGAAACGTGGTTGTCCTGCTCTACCTACATCAGTGCATCACTAACCCTTAACCCAAACTCTCTGTACCTCCCACCATTTGTCTGTTTTTCATCCCCAGCCCATCCCTTCATCTGTGCGGCTGCTACACTTGAACAGCAAACGGAGCCAAACAACAACAACAGCCTGGTCGCAGGAAAAGACCCCCCAGGACACGATCATAATCAGGCCACACTGGCCAGCATTTGACCCCAGGGGCCTGCTTCTCTAACTGGGTTGAAATAACAAATCTCCCCCCACCCCCCCTCTTCTGACCTTCCTGTCATGAATCTCTAAATATCTCTGAGCCCCGATAAGCATCTGAGCTCCAGAGTCATATGTGAGAAAAAAAGATGACTAGTGAGAGGGGGATGTCTGGAACGAATAAAGACGCTATAAACGTGGCTTTAATTTGTGAGACACCTAAACCAGACTGTTTTTTTTATGGCTTTAGGCCTCAAATTACTCTTAGATTATTGCCCTGCTAATGTCTATGTGTTTGATCTAAGTTTTATCCCAGAGAAAACATTCGGGGTCAAATATGTCACTTAAACTCGGGGCTATCCAAATAGGATGAAGAATATTTTCCAGAGTCAGGTATTTTTGAATAATTGCCTGCTAGAGGTGCCTGAAATTAAATTCAAAATAGAGAAAATACATAGAACAGATGAGATAACTTGTTCATCAATGGATTCTGACACATGATCTACATTTTTTTTTCAGTACAGGCAAGGAAGTCCTAGTTATTATTTTCATGAAAATTTTACAACGTGGCCGCATTGTTCTGTTGATTTGAAGGCAGAATTGTATGGTTATACTATGAAGTACTGTTAGGACTTTTAATTTGATTACTTCTGCTGTCAGCATAACCCAGAAAAAGATCACGAGAAAGGTATTTCTGTTACAATTCAAGTCAATAAACTAGCTAACTTGAAGTTTGTGTCGAAGGTTGAAGGTTCAGGATAGCTTTTATTTTCTTAAATGAATGTGATTACTGCAAGAACAACCAAACTATTGGTTTAGGGTGCAACATATAAAAACAATGATGTTGCTTGTTGTCAGTGATTTGGTGCCAAATTAGTCAGAAAATCCAAAGATGGTGTGAAACTACAATCATTTTGTCACGTCAGCCTGAACAGGTGCCACCCGACAAATTGAGGATACATTAATTCATGAATAAAATCTCATCACGTCGCAAGAGGCAAAATGTCTTTAAAATGGACTTTATCTTATCTCTTCTGATAAATCTTTAAATATATCTGGTTCTTTAGCTGATAAATGTTCTACAGTCTTCACCAGCTATTTCAAATCTTTGTCTGTTTGATGATTGGTGCTGGACATACTATACAATATAGAACTCCTGATTAGTGCAGCCACAGTAGGAGCAGATGATCGCCTGTGAACAAGACTTGAGGACATTCTGAAGAAACCTTAGTCACATCTTTTTGTCAATGTTTTTGTTGACACGTGCTAGGTTCCATTAGAATGACCACAGTTATGACCACAGTTAAAAAGAGAAATGTGGAAGAATTCGGCTCTATATTGGAATCTGTTTTCTCGCCACTTTATCTTTTTTCCCGGCTCATTATTTTCCTTCCCTTGCTCAATAGAGGAGGAACAGCATACCGGGCTTTTGGCGGCTAATGCAATTATCTAGTCTTAAAAAAATGTGAATACCTGTATTACATAACACACAGGTCAAGACATGGTGTCATGTGGTCCCAATAAATTAGACTAGATTATTCTAAACATGTTTACGTCAATGCAGTGTGGCTTGCCTGGGAAAAATCGTACTGTAGCGTTTCGAGCTAAGGTTGTTTAGTGGCTTTCAAAAAAGAAGCAAAGAGCACTTGTTTTTCTGACTAAGAAGTAACCCTCTGATTCACTGTGCTGTACGGTTCCAATTATCCTGATACAGCAGTGGGCATCATACGACACCAATTAAGGTCCAAATATACAGAATATACAGTACAGTATGGTGTTTGTGATGATGAATGGGCTTTTTTACTTGACATGTGTTGCATAACTTCTGTCTGCATAACCTAAAGGCCAAGAGTGCATATGTAATGAAAATAAGTTTAATATGTTGGTAGTGAACATAAAGCAGATACATTCATTATAGTTTATATTGTGTATATTTCTTCATTTTTTCATTATTTATATATTGTTTCTTATTTGTTTAAGTAAACACACCTTTGGAGGGAGGTTACCCCTCCCAATATCCACAATACAGTATATACAGTAACTGAGCTCCATCTGTGCCTATTTTCCTCCATCGTTTTAATATTTTTATATATTTACACATATTCAGCATTTCATGGTTGTATCTGGTGGAAAAGAGATCATTTCAACTATGTCATATGCTATTGGCTAGTTTTATTCACAGAATCCCAAAGAATCATATTGTATACCCATATTACAGGCTTTTGTCTACTAACTATGGCTCGGAGACAAATGTAATGGAGTTAAAAGTGCAATATTTCCCATGAAATGTGGACTATAGACGTATAAATCAGTAAGCCTATAAAATGAAACTCAACCACCTACAATTTGTTCTTTATAGAACTGCTCTGCGTTTTTTCAGGTCAATGAGTTATACTGGTATAGGACGGGAATTGTGATATGCGAGTTGCGTGTTTGACCAATAAAGTAAAATGTCAGATAGACCTCCCTTAGATGTCGAGATTAGACCAACCTCTCTACATAAGTATGCTCAGCTAGAAAGCAGCTGCACCGGGGCTATGATTCACTGTTTTGTCCTTGAAATGCTCCGACTCCCACCTGCACCACGGACACTGAAGTACAGAGCAAACACACACACACACACACACACACACACACACACACACACACACACACACACACGCGCGCACACACACACACACACACTCACACACTAACACACACAAACACACACACACACACACACACACACACACACACACACACACACACACACACACACTCACACACACAGACAAACACACACACACACACACACACACACACACACACACACAGACAAACACACACAGACAAACACACACACACACACACACACACACACACACACACACACACACACACACACACACACACACACACACAGACAAACACACACACACACACACACTGTGACATCACACATCTTCCATAGTGAAAATGTAAGTGCTGCATCAGGACCAGAGCTGATGAAAAATGGATGGCAATAAAGAGCAACTGAGGGGGAGGCAGAAGAAGGGGTGAACAAGTCCACAGAAGAAGGGACGAGGAGGGAAAGAATGAACATGTTTTGTTTCTTTTCAGCATACTTCATACATCCTTTAATAAAATACCAAAATACTTAATGGATCCTGTGAGGCTGAACACCCGACAGTGTAGTTAGAAGGCTCTTCAGCTGTCAAGGTTGAGATAGGAAAAATAAAAGGGAGGTTGTGTCATTAATTTAGTAAGATGCTGTTCAAATCTTTTAAATGCCATTTTGCAATTGGAATATCAAGTGTAATTAAAAACATGTCTTCTCAATTATTTTGTTTATCACTTAAACATATGCACTGAAAAACTACTAATTGTATTGCCTTTATGCCGACATGGTTGCCAGAAAAGAAAACGCAATGGGTCGTTGAGAGTGAGCCATTTTGTTTCAGCAGATGCAAGTAAAACAAGATGAAAAAAATAAAAACTGGTGCACTAACACTTTTGTTTGCTAACAGGTGAGTGGAAAGATAGAAAGGGGAATCACGGAGCAAAAGAAGAGATGAGAGGGAAAGAAAAACAGAGGCAAGATGGGTGAGTGGGTCCACCGAGGCTCATGACGTAATGGAGGTTATTTAGAGCACAGTATCGCAGTAAGGAGCCAGCACAGCCTTAAACATGATGGGGCATCATTTGAAAAATACTGAACATGCTACACAGCACTTCCTACAGTATTTGTTTTGAGAACGCACACCTCATGACAAGGATGTAAACAGCTTTACAGACGACGGGTTAGATAGGAGAAGCTTATCTCAGAGTGTTCTCTGTGAGAGACGAACAATGTGATTATAGCGTAATCTGATTGTGTATGTGCATCATCACAAACTAATTACTGTATACAGGGAGACATGTATTGAAGAGGCTGAAATGTAGATATCCTTTGGTTCTGGGGAACTTCCTGTCCTCTATGCTACCTTTAGCTATACCTAAGCAATAAAGAGAAGCAGCTTAATAAGGAAGCGACTGTGGCAGAGTCTTCCAATCATAATGATTGATTGTAGCTGTAAATGTTCCCGTGGGACTGGAAACAGACAGGGCTCTGCTGGACAGAGCTCGTATATTCAATAACACATCATATGACAGGGCAATGCTTCTCAGCGAGGATAACCCCTCCCTCAATAAGGAGAATCACTGATTCTGATCAACTCTGGTCATGTGTGTTTGTGAAGGGCAAAAATAATCTAGTTAAGACAAGTAACTTCTGAATTGAATAACAAAATTGACCAGTTATGTGTAAACGCAATTCAGAATGCAATATTGATCCTCGATATTTGAAACAGTCCAACTTTTTTTCCATGTCTGCTCTGAAAAACATTTAACCAAGGGTCATCCTGTGTGAATTCAAGGCATTGCTGCATCATCAGTGCACTAAATCATGGTGGTTTAAATCAGTGGTTCCAAAGATTTTTCTCAGCTTCTGTTTCCTAGATTAAGCAGAAATATCTAGTTTGAACATCTGTTGGTTGCCAATCATTAAGTGACCTCAGATTGACTGTATGCTGCTAGCAATGCACCACGTGAATAAGGATGTATCATGGTAATCATTAGTCTCACTGCATAGTGCATACATATACACTGTGTGTACAATTATTAGGCAAATTGTATTTTTGAGGATTAACTTTATTATTGAACAACTACAGTGCTCTCGGTCAATCCAAAATGTTAAAGAACCTAAACCTGAATGTTTACGAAAGTAAAAGTGAGGTTTTTCTTTCTTACGAGAATATATACATATGTGCACAATTATTAGGCAACTATTAGTGTGCAGAATTATTATCCAACTAAATTTTCCCATCTCACTTGTTTATTTTCATCTGTTAAAGTGAGAATAATAAAACAAATCAAAATTTACAAATACAAATTTCCGACATGTAAAAAAAAAAAAAAAATCAGTGACCAATATAGCCACCCTTCTTTTCAATAACTGTCACAAGCCTTCCATTCATGGAGTCTGTCAGTTTCTTGATCTGTTGACGATCAACTTTTTGTGCAGCAGCAACCACAGCCTCCCAGACACTGTTCCGAGAGGTGTACTGATTTCCTTCACTGTAAATATCCCGTTTAAGCAGGGCCCACAGGTTCTCAATAGGGTTTAAGTCAGGAGAGGAAGGGGGTCATGTCATTATTTTTTAATCCTTAAGGCCTTTACTGGCTAGCCATGCAATTGAGTAATTCGATGCATGTGATGGAGCATTGTCCTGCATAAAAATCATGGTCTTCTTGAAAGATGCAGACTTTTTCCTGTACCACTGCTTGAAGAAAGTATCTTCTAGAAACTGGCAGTAGGTTTGGGAGTTGATTTTGAGGCCATCTTCAACCCGAAAAGGTCCAATTAGCTCATCTTTAATAATACCAGCCCATACCAGTACCCCACCTCCACCTTGCTGGCGTCTGAGTCGAAGTGGAGCTCTGTGTCCGTTACTGATCCAGCCACGGGCCCATCCATGATATGGCCAAAATCCTCACTTGCCTAATAATTGTGCACACAGTGTAGCTTTACATATAGTTCATATTGAGTCGAAAAAATATACACAAATCTACATGTTTGAGAGATCAAAGTTCAACTGAAGTTGATTGAAAACTACAAGAATAATACAAGGTTTTTAAGTCAAACATAAAAATACATCAATTACATTTTAATACACAGATTACATTTAAGAAAGATTGAATTGCAAGTCAGAGCTTTTTTTGATGTGGTCAATGCTATTTAATATCTGGAGTTAACCAGAGTATTTGGGTAAAAGATTCAGTTAAAAAAACTCTACTGGATAAATGAGCTGGGAAGACAGCACAGACACCGTCAAAACAAAACAAGCAGTGTAGATGGAAAAGAAATATCCCCTTTTATAAGATTATGTAACATTTTGTTATTGAAGCCATTTTGGGACTTTATATTGTCCTGCAGACTCATTAATAGATCAAACTATTGCTGTGAAGTCTAATTTGAAGGGGCGGAGAGCGGAGAGGAACAAAAGAGGTCTGGGTTTTTTCACATCTTCAAACACACGTCTGTTTTTTTTACCGTAATGGAGCTGGCAGTGAATCTGAGAGATGTCAGATAGGAAGCTGGCTGAAGGACGGATTAATTAGCAGCAAGCCTCTTCCTGTTGCTTCGAAGCAAGAATGAATAAATAGAATTAATTTAATAAATTAGATTTCCTCTCTAAGGAAAAACAAATGGACATGTGGTAGCAGATTTTGCATATGATATATCTCTGGACTCAGATATTGGAATGCTTACTTAACCATTGTTTTATATAGACTTATAAGTATAATTGGATATATTGCATGTTGTTTGTAACTCTAAAAACTGGAATGTAGATTCCTAAAATGTGAGTGTCCCAATCAGACCACTCGGACAGCCACGCCTATGGTTAACTTATGTACAATTACTCTGTCTGTTCTTCTATTGTCATATGCTCAAACTCCTCCTATGGTTAAGTTATGTACAATTAGTCTGTCTGCCTGTCGAGAAGCAATGTGCTTAAGTATCCCTCTCTTCAAAGAAACGGGGCTCACTCTTGCAACATACTTACATGTGATTGTATTAGTGGCCTCTCCGCGGAGATCCTTGCTGTATGATTGAAATAAAACCTGATGCTACTATTAACGTATCACTGTTTGCTTAATTTTCCTATTACAGACACAACACAATGGAAAGTCATATATTCCAGTATTCTACTGTCTAGTTTACAGAGCTTATCTGCAGCATGTTCCACACTTTATATTGAAAAAACTTTATTCTATTTCAGTAATGCCTCAGTTCATGTGATTTGGATTTTTTTTTATAATTACATGAATTCAGATGATCAATGATCAATGAAAAAAAACTCCCTCGTGCTTTAATTGCATTCCTCTGCTTTTACCAAATGTTTTCTTGTCTCTGCATGTTTATTTTGGTAGGAGTATATTGAGTCCTCTAGATTTCACTAAATGTCACTTAGCACATTCTTTGACTAACTTCGTCACTTGACTTTCTCCTCAAACTTGAATTGAATAACATTAAACCCTCGCTGAACTCACTGTAAAATTGAGCTGATTTGCATGACGAAGATGATCCTCTGGAGCAGTAAACTGAACCCTTTTTTAAAGAGAATTAAAGGTGAAGTAAGCGTTTTTTATGTTAATATAAGTGTTAAATGAATCGCTCTTTATTCATACAGTGATCACTTTCATAATGTGCGCGTTTCACAAAGGCGATTTCTCAGTCAGCTGCTCTGCATGTAATCGGCAAATAAACTTTTCGGGGGATCACAAAATTAATATCCAATCACAAGAGAGAACGCTACAAACCGACACCCGTCTCACTCATGGTCTACCTGCCGGTGCACGCCAGAGCGACAGATGGGTGAATGCTTATGCGCCTACAATGGCAGAGCAGGTAAAAATCCTTCCCAATGTCTGTTTTGATGGTTTTTATCATGTTTTTATCACACTTGTGGATCTGAGATGATGCTAGATAACTTGCTGCTTGAAGACCGCAGTGCATTAATGTGGTGACATAGGGACGAGCGAGGAGACTGCTAACTGCAGTAACTGACAGGAAGTTAGCTAAAAGAACCATTCCGCTTACAGGACCTTTTAATAATTTTCAAATATTCTAAATTTTTACAACAATGACGTACAGATGGCGTTCAGTCTTCTTCAAAGCCCCTTGAGGCAAATGTGTTATTTGTGACATTGGGCTTCACAAAACTTAATGTGAGTTTACAGATTTGTGATCAGATCCACATTCAACATACTATCACAATGAGCTGCTCTTTGCTCTTATTTCTCTCCACTCAACCTTTGTCATCAATGCCCTTTTAGAACCAGGCAGGAGGGAATACTGAGGGAACAATTGGCCGATTCATCTGCCTTTTATGTCACCTCTCTCTCTCTCTCTTTCTCTCTCTCTCTATGGGGCTCCGTCACCCCTCTTCCCTTCCATGCCCACCCAAAACGCTGCTCCACGCCCCTCCTCATGTTGGATTCCTTCCTCTTGTTTTGGGCCGGTGCACACAGGGGCCCCTGGCTTGTCCCTGTCCCAGCCCATCCTCAATGGATCCTCTGTTTAACCACTTCCGCTTCCCCCTCCCCCCTCTCTCTCTCTCTCCCTCTCTCTCTCTCTCTCTCTCTCTCTCTCTCTCTCTCTCTCTCTCTCTCTCTCTCTCTCTCTCTCTACTAAACAGGATAATCAGAGCCACGCCAACATCTGATCAGATGCAGCTCATTATACAGCAACTTACCAGCCTTAATCAGCACGTATTAAATTACATAACATGATGCGGGATCATTGGAGTCACCTGCCACCGCTGTTGTTTATAGCCGACATGTGATGCAGGTCTCATGTTCAGGTGGCTATTTGGGGTGTTTTTGTTTTTTTTAAGATATCTTTTGGCATTTTATGCTTTATTGACAGTGCAGAGAGACAGAGGTGAAATGGGGCAGAGAGAGGAGTGACATGCAGAGAACGACCGCGGGCGGGAATCGAACCCGGGTCTGCTGCTGGGCCCGGCCCGGAGGGGGAAGCCCTAACAACTGAGCTAAGGGCGCCCCCTATTTGGGGTGTTTTTTATTCATGCGCGATTACTGCAATACTGAATGACTGGGAGACCTGTGTTATGAACTGCGCATATTGTTTAAGTGATTGCTGCATGAATATAGAGAGATTTAACTTACTTCTCGTTTAAAAGGTACGTTCAACATTACAATTCCACTTGATTTTCTAGGCTGAGGCATGTAAGCGTGGGTGCCGTTCAGAGACTTTTTGCGTGGATGTTTCTCACTTGTATAGCCACTGGTTTGATACCCTGGGTCAAACGCCACGTTGTTGGGTTGTTGGTTGGAGTGCTACAGTTACCCAAACACCTTTCTCTGTGTAGATCTGCAGAGTGCATCTGTTATATTCCAGTCTGAGACTTCCGCAAACTTTTGAAAGATTTATAAAACTCTTCTAGGATCAGAAAAAACGAGAGGAAAGCAGAACTTTGCAAGAGAAGATTGTCTTGTTTCATCCAATATATAAATAACTCTCTGCATCAACTGCTAGGTGACAAATGCCAAATATTGGACATCTGCTTAACGATCATTTTACATTTGCACAGAGTTTGAATGATGTTCTAGTCTGGCTATCACCAGACCACAGCTCAATCTAATTTTAGATTGAACATGGGTCTGGAATCAGCATTGGTTGCGTTCCGAATCGCATACTCTTTCTTTTTTCTATTCTACATACTACATCCTACGATAAAAATAATCTAGTTAGGATGCAGTAGACATACTATTGGGACATACTTTAATCTCTTATTTCATCATAACATTGCGCCTTGATCTTGCTTTTATATCCGTCGCATCCCCATTTGTTTTCATATGGAGGCTTCGTCGATGTTACGTCACTTCACGTGCGCACTGGATTGTGGGTCAGAATCGCCCAAATAGGATGCACTTTTCAACACTAACAATCTTGGCCGCATGAAGTAGGACATCCGGGTACTTCTAACCATCCTAAATCTGGCCTACATACTATATAGTGGAAAGTATGCGATTCGGAACGCAACCATTGTCATTTCCGAGTTTAAGGAGGTGCGTTCAACAGACTTAGATCAAAAAGCCTCTGTAGACAATTGGATTGACTTTAAACCAATCAGACTAATGATGCCCAATCGCCTTACTGTCGTCATCGTGTTAAGCCCGCCCTATAGAGCACCTGTGGAGAAAGCCCGTTTGTGATTGGTGCCAGAATCTTTGGGAGAAAGTAAACTGGGCCAAACAGTGGTTGAGTCCAGACTAGTCTGCAGAGCAAAATCAAAAATTACTTTCAAAAAAGAGACCTAAAACTTTCGTGAACAGCGGATAAAAGCGAAGTCTTTTGCAAGAGATTTCCAAGTAAGCACAGCATAGAATGACAGAAACACACACACACACACACACACACACACACACACACACACACACAAACACAAACACACTACACACACACAGAGTGAACGAGGTTGTGGCTGCATGTGTCACAATGTCTAATGAAAAAATCTTACATGCGTTAATTGAAGCCAAATCGGCATAAACAAAACTTATTGCATGATGTATCTAATTCATTTGTGTAATAGGTTACATAAGAGCAAGTGGTGGTGGGAAAAGGTGACATTTTCAGAATGAAGGCAGAAAGCCTTGGAAAGATTCTCAAATATTTAGATGAGTTGAAATAACATATTTTGTGGCATTAATCTAGAGTTCTCTGTGGGTAGCTGGAGACAGAAGGGGTACGAGGAAGGCGGGTCCGCGGTGGAGGGAGAGACATCGCTACAATTCCTCTGTGGAGTGAGGAGGATATTTATCAACTGTGTATCAAGCAGGAAGGCTCCATCTGCTGTGACCGAGCACGTACTGTCAACATCCAAACACACACACCCCCCACCCCCTTCCTTCCCTCCCTCCCTCTCTCTCCAAAACAAACCATCTACACATAATAAACCCCTCTGTATGTTTTTTTCACATAACTTCAATATCAACATGTACCATGTAATCAGATTATGGTTTCCAAATCACAGTTTTCATCTTAGATAAATGTGTATGACTTACAGAGGAAACACAGATGAATCGGCAGTTTTTCTGCTCTACTCCTCCCTCTCTCTCTGAGATGGTGCAGCAATAACATACTTGGTGCTATAACCAAGTTCATGGCTACAGTCGAGGTACTTAGTTAATATACTTAAATTAAAGTATTACTACCACAATGTAATAATATTCTAATACAAATAAAAGTCAGGCATTTACATTCTTAAAGTATCAACATTAAAGCACTCATACTTCAGAACAATGGCCAATGTTGACTTATTAATTATTATCCATGACATTTTTAGATAGGTAATACTAAGTTAATACTTTCTATACAGTTATATAGGGAAAAGGTCATCAAATAAATCTGAGGGGTTGTCAGATGATCTATTTTTATTTTTATTTTGAGATATATTAGTCAGCTGGATATTGGATATTTCTACCACAGATGGAACTGCTAATTAGGCATGTGATATGAAATTTTCAAGAATCTCCTGGCCAGACTAATTGCGATTCCAAGGGGAGAGCAGCTTTCCAGTCATTTGAAAATCCTTAACCTTGGCTTACGCAATGTATCTACCACCAAAAATGTAATGTTTGAAGATTGTTTTATTGTTTGTTTTTTTACTAGAAAATGATGCAGTGTCCATGTATGTATCTATGATTCCATTAAAATATTTGAAGCTTTCACATTGTCCCATGCTTACTCCAAATAGATTAATAAGAAAATTTGAGAAACAATTTGAAATTGTTAAGTTATTTAAGTCATCACGTTGAAATTATATGAAAATGTTATCAACCGACCCATGACTCAATTTGACCAAAAAAAATTGATCAATACATTTCTTTTAGTGGCTTGGTGAACTGGTGTATTTCTCATATACTTCTACACATGATGCCTATATAATTTGATTTGTAAAGAAGGTGAATTCCAGTATGTGTGACACGAACAAAGCTGACTGTGGCTTGTACTGTATTTAAAGCTGACACCAGTGAAGTCACTCACTAATAACCTGCTACAGCTGGAACCATGAGGCACAATAGTTGCAAACTAGCAGCTTTGAAACATTTCATATCACACATTCCAATGTGACTGGTAACACACCACTGCCACTGAGATGATACGTGCAATCAACAAACTCAAGGCTGAACATAACATCCAACCGCCACACGGATGATGACATTGAATTCACTGGAAAACCCACGACATGCAAAAACACGCACACAAATTCTAAGGAAAAAAAACGAACATATGATTAAAATCTTTGTCCTTTCTGTCTCACTTAATGTCTCCCCCAGTGTCATTTGACCTTTCGGGGAAAAGAGAAGACAAACTCTGACCTCAAGCTTGACCTCAAGCTAATAAAAAAAAACTCAATAAATCCAATAGGTTACACGGGGCAAGAACAGAGCAGGTGGCAAAACCTATATAGTCATTAGTAGGCGCTTTCCAAATATTCATTCACACACTGCTGAGCAATTTACACCGAGGTGACAGTGCAACGTCGGCAATATCGCTCAGGTGATGGCAGCTTGCCAGGACATACTGCAAAACAACATGTCAACTCTTTCATTTCAGAGTTTAGTTGTTGTCATATAACAAACATTCGCTGAGAATAAAATAGGTTTATAATGTGGTATTCCTTTTCAATATTGTCAGCTATCTGAAACACATCAAATAAATTGATACGGTCAAGAATTTGCTGACAATGTTATTAATCTATTATTCATCAGTGGTTTGTCACTCTGTGGAGTATTGAGGTCAAACTGCTCAACTAGACTTGATCGAACGTCAAAGAAATGAGAATAGAGAATAATACACATCAATTCCTAATGATTCAAAATCACTAATTATATAGCTGAACACTCTCAAAAAACAGGTAAGTTGGTGGGATATTGTGTGTCTGTGAAAATTTTCAGTTTTTGATTTAAATTTTGAGATGTGGATTTATTATACAGTAATACTATTATTATTTATATTTCAATTCATTCTGTTTGTTACTTTTTTCTAGGATGTTACTTTATTGTTCCTATTTTTACATGTTTAGCCACATGATACACCATGTCTTTATCTGGAATGGCTTGGTATGAACTAACATTGTGTAAAACCTTAATCTTTCGAAGAAAAACATTAAAAGATGAAATAGTGCAAAAATAAGGGGAAAATAGGGAGTCACGTGTGCACCTGTCATTACCAATGTATTAGATGAATTCAGTAATCCATCACTGCTTCTTCAACCAAACAACACAACACAAATGTGGCCCAGGTGGCCTGTCTGGATGTAAATCTGGATCCGGGCTGAGCTGGGCCGCTGCCGTTTTATTACTGCGGGACTGCAGACAACTCGACCCATTACTCAGCAAAAAACAGCTTCAGGCGCACATGGAGCCCGTGCGCTGCAGCACAGTGCTGATGATGCGCACAATGTGGGAGACACTGGGCTAGAAATAGCTAGGGGGAGTTGGTGGGGGGACGATAGGTAGGCTATGTTTGCAAACACACACACACACACACACACACACACACACACACACACACACACACACACACACACACACACACACACACACACACACACACACACACGTGAACTATTAATAAAATAAAAAACTGAAGCACACACACGCATGAGGCAGAATGTACGCCAATAAATGACCAACTATGACAACGTTGCTCCCTCGGGGCAGCCTAACGAACACATGTACCTTGCTGTCGAGGTCGCCGCTCCCCTCCTGGTGCACGCTCACCTCCGCACTCAGCTCCCCGGCGGAGGCTGAAGCCGTCGCATCCTCCTTGCTCTTCCCGTCCCGCTGCACTGAGCTCTCTGCTGCTCCCATGGCGAACAGTCAACGAAGGCAAACTCTTCTCGTCTTTGACACTTAAAACAAAAACGAAACAATATCAAACAGCCCCTCTGTGACCGATCGTGACGAGACAACACGACTATAGCGAGCGAGTATCCAATGCGTCCAAAAGTACAAGCCGTAGGCTACAGAGGAGCTCCGCCCCCGGGGTGGCCTGGATGTGGAGTGATGAAGTGGCGAGGACCAGCAAACTCTTTGAGCACCCCCACCACCACCCACCTCCCTGTCTTCAGTATCACATGGGAGGTCCGGTGCACGCAGCACGTTCTGCAGCATCAAGGTGCTGCTGCTGCTGCTGCTGCTGATGGAGAGAGAGGTGAGAGAAGAGGAGGGATGGTGGCTAAATAAAATGAAATAAAAGCTCCATCACTTAGCAGAAATTGGATCTATCCTAAGAGACTGTTGAAAATAAATGGGAACTGCTATAAAAGACATGGGAGCAGTAAGTGATCCACTGCAGTGCACACACCAAAACAAAACTATACACAAGCCCCCAGGGAGATATGAGGAACTTTAAAAAACCCACACACAAAAATACAACATTTTCACATGCTCTATGAAATCAGAATGTCATAGAAAATGAGAGATAGGCCTATACAAAGAGTTCAAAGGTTGCAGGAAAAACGTACTCCTCCAGTCATGTTGAATGTGTTTCCATTTAATGACAGTTTACAACACTATTCAGTTATTGGACTCTTTATACCTGACCAGATGTATCCGATGTTTTCAGTTCTCACGGTTATAGTATAAATATCCATAACAATAAAAACATGTTTATATATTCAATAATAAAGTAATTGATGCATAAAGACTAAACATACATGGTCAAGCTACTGTTATGTTTATTTCTTATCACCGCTGCCATATTGTTTCTCCCATTCCCACATCTTTTTTTTTCGTGACATCCACTTTGACATGTAAATACACTTGGATCAAGTTCAGCATATTCTGCATTTTAGTGTTAATGTAGCGAGACTGGTTCGTGCCAACAGAGATTGTGTAATCCACTTTGATCTTTTATTGATCTGATCTTATCTCACAGTGAAACACAGGTACACAATTGGATGGATATGGGGGGGGGGGGGGTTTGATGTGGTGGGTTTAAATGTTAATTGCATGTTGAGCGATGTGCCATTTTGTTTGGAATTTGGCACAAATTACAGCGCAAGAGCTGAAAGCCAAGTTCACACAGGCCCAGACTCCCAGGTCCCTGCAGCCAAACCAAACAATCGGAGCAACAGCACAAACAAACACGGGCTGCATGGTGAAATGTGTCTTGGAGTAGTTGTGCAAAGAGTAGATTTGATTGATCCTGTTGGGGGAAAAGTGTCTGTATCTTAAAGGTCACATATTATGCTAAATGCACTTTTTAAATGTGTTCTAACATATCCATGGGTCCACGGTGTGCCTAGAGACTGCCAAAATATTTAAAAAAATAACAATCTCTCCTTTTCTCACTCTCCCCCTTTCTGAAACCCCCACCCCTCCCCCCCAATATACTCCAGTCAGAATTCTCCTCGTTTCTGACCTCACAAACTGGAAAGCCAGAAGCTTCCACTGTGCAGCCCACACCCCTATTTCTTATTGGTCCACGGCCCCGACAGACAGAGGGCGAGGCGTATCTGGCTTCGCTTCCGGACAGGGGGGGGGGAGCTCAAAGATTGTATATTTACGAGGGGAGCTGCAGCTCTTTTTAAAAAATAGGCCATTGTGAGATTAGCTGAACATCAGCATAGTACAATAAATTATCTGAAAGTTTTTTTCAGCAAACAATTAAAGAAAAACGTATTAGGGACCACTAAGACCATATAATATGGTGTATAATAGTACCGAAAAGTGTATAATATGGGAGCTTTAAGCAGAGCTGTGAGCTTAATGAATAATGTATTCATTGTTCTGGTAACTACCACATCACTCGAGCCACTGTTTACAAATATTGACAAATACAGCTTCAAGCCACAAAATGTAGGACTTGGCTCCTTTTTACACTTGATACAGGCCTATGACCACCTAGACACGCATGTCACCTGAAAACACTGCTGTGACAGTGATATAGGCCTGCTTGAGCAGACTTAACATTAAGAAATACTTAACACTTTTAGCTAGGCTATTAGGCCTAAGAGTTGAAAGGTCTTCCAAATAGCCCTCAACATCTTGATACTTAAGAAGAATGAATAGGGGAACTCCACTGGTTTTACACATCAAAGTCTGTTTACAGGTCTTAGGGTAAGGACAACAAGTTTCAAAAATGAAAATGATTTGTTAGTGAGTAGTTACCGAAAGAAGCACTATAGCTTACCAGACCTTTGCAGCCTGCTCTTCTCATCTCTGCTTGAGGCTGGCGGCCCGAGGCTAAATTTGAGCCTCTTCTAGCATCACAAATCAGAATCTCCAACCCAATTGTGGCAGTTTCGGTGCATTATGGGTAACTTAGGCAGCAACCTGAAAAAGATGAAAAATACTTGGAACAAAAAGAACGATATCTATGGAGCCCCTCAAGCCGGATAACTGATTTTATTTTAAATCTTGTGCGCAAAACATAATTTAATGAAGATTTTTGAGCATCTCTTACCACTTTATTTACACAGTCACTAATGGTGTGGACTGTGGAGCCCCAAAGTTCCTGAAAGGTGATAGCTTTTATCTTGTTCAAACAAGTTAGTTTGTGTTTGCACAAGATAAAAACACCTCTCAGCCCTTAAGTGGTTCATTATAATGGAGAGAACTCAGCAACACAAGTATTACTTTCACCTAGGAATTGCATAAAATGAAATGATTGCTGCTCTTGCATGTAGATATGGAGAAGATCAATATCCTATGAACAGATGGTAAAAAATAATGATAACAACAACTGTATATAGAGCCTTTCAAGGGATCCATTGCTGCTTTCAGATATAGGACTGCAAGGCAAATTGTAATGACATACACTTGGCCCAAACGACTTACTTCAAACTCTTTTCAAGTACATTTATGTAGTAGGCCTATAGGCTTAGCCTAAACAGAAATAATGAATTTGAACTTTTAACCTTATTTCATTTTATTTATACATACTGCTTGTTCATATGCACTCTATTGTTCTGTATCTGGTCATACTGCCGCAGAAACTACAGATGCAAAACTCAATTGGAATTCTCTGTCAATTTTCTGTAACATAGGCTATTTCATAAGCTATTTCTCTTTCAGCCATTTTACTGCAAACTAGTTTTGGTGTCATTAAAGCTTCCTGTCAAACCCCCATGTTGATTAGAAGGTCGTCAGAGTCACATGTAGATTTAATTGAATAAAATGTAACTTCATCAGGTCACATTTATCACCGACACATGGTAAGTGTGTACAGTATGTCGGATGCATGGAGTCAATGAGTTCACGTCACAAAGAACTCTCTGTTCTGCACTATTTTCCCGAGTTACCTTGTTAGTGTATTAGTCCATCAATCTTAACATGGGAAATTATCTGAGCCGGGAGACAAACAAACAACTCTTCATGGCTATACTGCAGCTTTATTTCCAGATTGTTTTAAGACTCATCGAAAAATACTTCCACACAGGTTCCGAGTAATCAAATGAGTTGAGTTTTCCTATTTTTTTTTTTTGCAAAGGGGTATTCCTTTAAAGGTTATATTTCTTATCCCATTCTTTGTACATATTCTTTCCCCCAAACAATGCAAGAAACTGCAAATCTATTAGGATGACAACCTCTTTTAAATTGGTGTCGTGCAGGTTGAGTTTTTCCATCGATAACAGTTTTTTGACATCTTAAAATGAATGAATGAAAATTTAATTTACCGGATGCCATCAGATTTAAAGTTGCTACGATTTTTTTTTTATATTTCTGAGACAGTCAAATTTTTCCTCTGATGATCATACATTACATGTTACAGCAAACAAGACCATCAGTGCAAAGAATGCTAATTTGATAATAGTTTTTCTTAATGCCTTTGCCATGTGCACGCTCACCAAGGAACTACAGCTGGTGTAGTAAAAACACTACCGCTTTTGTCCAAAGGGGGTGCAAGAATGAACACAAACAGAATTTATTTATTTTCTGCCGATGTAGCCAAGGTCTTAAAAAGATTGGAAGCCTCAGATCTTAACTGCTCATACAGTATTTCTATGTAGCATCCAAAAAGACCCAGTTTGAGTTTCTGTACATTTTAAAGCAAAAAGCAACTTTGGTTTACGTGATGGACCCATGAGGAGTAAGATTTGTGTTATTCATTGAGTTGGTATAATTCAGTAAAATAAGCCTCTCTCGGAACATAATGACAATAACATATCTTTGTCAAATGTGACAGCAGAACTTAAATCCAAGATTTCATTTAATAAAAATGTAAAACCAAAAATGTGCACACCTTAAAAAGAGCTACTGCACCCTGCAACTTGTTCAGGGAAATTTAAATCATAGTTGACAGAACTGACACCTAGTTCCCTCTAACAGTTTTCACTGAGTACAGTTCTGTGGTTAAACTGCTCAAATGTTCTCATCTTCTTTGTGGCATAAAATGACCTCAGACAGACTAAATAGCATATTGATGCATGATTCAGGAAGAATGCAGGCTGCTCTTCTTTAAAATTATAGAATTATTTCCAACACTTGTCCTCCATGACAGAGTAAACCAGAGCAGAGAAGCTCATTACAGTAACATTACATTAGAGTCCATGTAGATAGATGTGTTCGTCAATGACCTTCAGCCTTTCAGCAGAAACGCTGATGTCATCTGGAAGGGGGTGGTGGTGGAGGAGTGGAGCAAGGTGGGGGAGGGGGTTCTCATTAAAGTGAAAGCCTTGGCGGATATATGTCATGGCCTCCGCTCAATAAAACAGTAATGTAGAGCCACATTAAAGGCACACATTTACGAGAGGGAGGGTTTAGTCACACTCACAAATAAATACTGTCTCTCTCTTTCACACTTGCTGTCTTTGTTCTCCTCCTTAAGGGAAATGGGGATCCACGTTGTCCATTTACGATCTGCTTATTGTCTTCTGTAGACATTAAAATACAGACCAGCGTAAACTCAGTTGTGAAAAAGATCAATCGTGTTTGCCTAAATATAAGAAGATGATACAAAGACATTTGTGAAGCAACAGCCAATTAAACCACAGATCATTGTACAATCAAATGTACCTTTTGTGTGAACTGTAAGCAGCATTGGCCAATCTCCAAGCTTTTAGCATGAGAGATATCGCCACATCATCTGCAGCCTGCAAATATGCTGATAGACTATAAGTATCTACACAAGAAATTTCTGACATATTCCCACAGGACTCTCAGTTGATACATGGAATGCATAAAAAAAAGAAAGAAAGAAGTGCAACAGTGAAATGGTGGGAAGTGTTGTGTTTTTCAGACAGGGTGAGCTGAAGAATGCGGCCCTGAGGGTTGATGTCTGGCGTGGGCACTGAGCAGGGCAGGGGGTTGACACATTCATACATTGTAACGAGCAGTGATGTAAAACAGACGTTACTAGAAGACACAGGATTCAAAACCTGTATTTTTTTTCCCTGAAATGCTGAGTATTAAACATATTTCTCTCCGAAATGGATATTAAACACCTTTCGACTGGACTCTTAACATGTAAAGCAGTCCAACAGTTACGCAATGCATATATAGCTAATAGTTATCACACCCAAAGGGGTCTCTTTAAAAGGCAGGAATGTGTGAGACATATACGTTTTTTTTTAAACTCCCCAAAAGACTGAGCTTTAACAGAAATGTAACGTTCTTTTTTTTTTTTTAATCAGGAGCATCACCTGATGATCTGAATGACTAACGGACTGATTGAAAAATACAGTACAGGCCACTGAACACAATATAGACGGTAGTTTTCTTTAGATTTTCCACAAATATCCAGAAAGCACCCCAAGCTGCTGTACTGAAATACACTAATTGGCTACAGATTTTCTGTAGGTCACTTAGTTTGTGATAATTTTATCATCTATTTTAAAGAAAAATGCACCGTTTGAACAACATAGACAGGGCAACACTTTTCTAAATAAAGATATTGTACCTTAGTAGCGGAAATATACAAATAATCAAATTAAATTAACAGATGGCAACTGACACAAACAGTAAATGTGAGAATCTCGGGCCCCTTGAGGTCTGAGGCCCAGGGGCAGATGCCTGTCTTGGATCCTATGAGCCCATTTTCCAGCAACTGTTGAGTAAATCTCACAGCGACATTCAAAAGGGACCTGTCCTTGGTACTGAAGATTAACTTCAGCCTTTCAAATATGAGTGCTTAAAGATGAGAGCTTAAACAACTTCAGTCTTCAGAAGATCAAGTTAGAAGTTCAACATAAAGAACTCCAACTTGACAGAGCGGGAATTTTTCCAGCGCATTACAACGCAATGACGAAGCCCCCTCCTCATCAACACTGTGTCTTCAAATCCAAATCTGTCATCAGCTCAAAACAAGAGGGTTCAGTCAGTGTCTCTCTTACACACACATACACAGAGTTGAAGGAGTACTACTGTATAAATGAGAGCATTCCTGCAGCCGTGACTGTACTTTAAGTGCCAGATCCTGCCTGGTGAACACAGAGAATAACAGACCTAGCAGGTGTGGAATACCAGCTATGACAGGCACACACATGTATGTTGGCTCCATGTTGCAAACCCAAACATCTCATAATGACAGATACTGCACCCTGGGGTGCTGCTAGGGGGCCTGATCGTAGGCTTTCAGGCACGCTTCCAACACAGGAACCACCCCCTGTGGGAGCAAAGGTACCAACAAAAAGAAAATTAAGTTGAAGTCATGAAGTTTTGTAATATAAGGGGCGTGAGAGAGGAAAAGGAAAGAAAAATAAGTTTGTGTTGAAGCATGTCCTTGGAGAACCATGCACGTGTCCAAACAGATGGGCAGAGCCAGCAGTCAACTGCCGCAAATGAAAACACAAACACACAGTTCTGGAGTCAATAAAAAGGTTTATTTAAAAAGGCACACTGAGTTTTGATGTCTGAACACCAGAATGTTTAACATACAACTGTTGTCAAATGAGAACAAGAATACATTAAGTTAGGACATACAGACAATGGATTGTTAATCGCATTGTTATCCAATGCAAACCAGCAACAATGAGTATGAAAAATAAATCGGTAGGAGTTGGACGACCTCCGCTGAAATCATTTAAAGGCCTATTTCACCGGTGGGAATATGAAAGTGTATTGAATTCTGAGATCCTATGTAGTATAAATGTGCAAATGAAATTGGTTCATCCTAGCCTGAGAAAAGGCAGAAAGAGTGTTTTATGGTCTCACTGTCTAACCCTACATTTCTCTTTCTGTGATGTTAGACAGTGAGACCATTTTTTTTGCACATTTATACTACATAGGATCTCAGAATTCAATACACCTTCATATTCCCACCGATGAAATAGCCCTTTAACAATTATAAACGTTAATGTAAATATATTTAATGAGCTGAAAGGTTTTTCTTTAGGCCATACAAGTACCTTAACTGATGATGGCTTCTGTTAAGACTATTTAATTCTCCAGCTGGATATATAAATAGCTTTTTTTTCCATCACACAAAAACAAAGATTAGGCAACGGATGGCTTTGAAATGATGATTCCAGCTGTAACATATAGTGAACTAACAGGAAGAAAGGCAATCTGGACATCCAGCAGCATCGTTCAGGTTAGGATACTTTAGCTTATGTAAACACCACCAGTGTTATTTGTGCGTACAACAGCAATTGAGATAATAAATACACAAGCTGTACCCGTTTCAGCTACAAGATATGTATAAAAAAAATTACACTTGAGTTATTTTTTTCCACAAGAAAAGGGAATTAGAAATATATGAAAAATAGAACATAAAGTAACGTTAAACATTTTTTTTAAGACTTAAACCGACTCTTCCATACACAAAATACATCATACAGAGAGATCAAATACAGCATATACGATATGGCGCAGGTTAGCTTTGGCATTTTACACAGTTATGTAAATACAGCATTAGGTCGCTTCAGTTATCTTTTTTTTTCTTCCCCAGGACATTTTGCTTTGAAGGGGGGAGTGTTTCGGCTTCTTGGAAGAGTAAGAAAGCGTTTCCTGTTAATGGCAGGCGGGATGGATGAGTCTGATGGTGCAGACGTGGAGTGTAGGACCCTGGGAACAGAACGGTGGATTTTAATTGTGTATAAGTGAGAGAAGAACGTAGTTTCACAGACTGCAGCCTTGGCACCGAGTGAGTGAGGTAGTAATCTAAACACTCCAGGAAGGAAATGAAGTCTCATGTAACACTATATATAGAATAGGAATACTTCTAAATAATATATAACGATACAATTGATGCTCCTACAGACGACTGGGATGGTATTTTATATGGAATATTGTATGCCCATGTGAACAGGAGAGATAGAAAGAGAGAGAGAGAAATACCTATATGGATGTCTTTGACTGGAGCACGCTCAGAAGAGCCCAGTGATCTCCTCTGTGACCGGGTCAACGTCAATGTCGTAGAAACAGGGACGGGTTGGGAGACCGGGCATGGTGCTCATCTGAGGGAGGCACAACAAAACAACGGGTGAGAAAAATAAACAGAAAAAGACTCGTGCTGGGAATACTTTTCCTTCTCAAACATACAGTATGTAGATATTGGTTTGGGTTCTTGGATTGGCTGAACATTTATATTTTTTCTATATATTTAAAAAAAAAAAAAATTCAACTTTTTCAATTTAAATATGCAAGACACAAAAAGAAAACATGTCAATTTTTTTTTTTTTTTTTTTTTTTTTTTTTTTTTTTTTATCTAAATATTGTAAATAAATACAGAAACTGTTAGCAAGACGATGCAGCTACTCTTATTCATATATTTAGCTCGTTTTTAAACAGGGAGCTCTAATCAAATGCCAGTGACAACAGAACCAAATAAAAAGGTAAACTTACAATCTAGATAATAACTCAAACATCATATTAAAGCCTTTGCCACAACACAGCTGTTCTTTCCCAGCAGACAATCCAAACACACTTGGTATCAAACCTAAATGATCAACAGTTACAGGTTTAATGACTATAATCTAGACTCATTTAACTCTGGGCAGACAGATGATCAACATGTTGACAACCTACACTTTGGCAGTGATGAATTTAGCCACTGACAATGGTTGCTTTGTTCCCACCATCGTCAGAATATAGATAACAAGAAGCTACCTCACAAATGTGAGCTAAAGTTAGGAAGCTATATACCAAGTTATAGTGGTAATATTTACTATCATTCTGACTGATCAAGGGTAACGTCCAGAAGAAGGGGGTTATGGAGAAACTGAACTCATAATCACATTGAGATTTCATTTGTCCAATAAGAAGCTTAAAGAAGCAGCATTTTGTATCTGAAATAGTGCAAGAACCGAAAAAGGTTATCTATAGAGAGTTTAGCTCAAGAGTAACAGAAAGATTATTCAAGGGACTACAAGTGATTTACAGTGTACCATGATCAGCTGATAGCCAGCATCTATCAGGGAGAGACACAAGCAGTTCTATTAAGACAGATTCAATAAGAGGAAAACTATATGATAACATGTGATGTTCTTGTTGTTTTAGCTTTGTCCAATGTGTAGGCCAAGGTTTTACTGTGTTTTTACTGTGTCATATTGTTGTTGTCTACTGGTTAAGCAAAATGTAGCACAATGCCCAAGACAAATTTCCTTAACAGGACAATAAAGTTTACCCTGACCTGACCCTGATAACATTCTTCCAAATGAAATCTCTCACATGAACAGGAGAGCATGTGAAAGGAAGCACAACAAGGACAGATATTGACAGGAAGCACTACGTTAAACAGTGTACGGTTAGGTGCCAACACCAATCAAGTCAATAAACGTGTAACTTCATTTTTTTTGCATGGCAGATAAAAAAGGAGGAATTGGTTTGCACAGTTGATTTGTTCCAAGGCAACGGTCAGACTTATAATAGCCGTTTCCTCTCCTCAAAGCCGGCAGCATCGTCCAATCAAAGCTGAAAAAGTAAATTATCTCGCTCATTAGACAGAGAGCGACATTCTTTGCGTGCCTGCCCCTCGTTCTGACCCATGGCCTGTTTTATGAGCCCATTAGTGGAAATGAGACAGAGGGAAGTGACCAGCCAATTTCCTGTCTGAGGAAACGCGTCTTTTCGAGTAAACCGAGGGACAAACAAAACGAAGAGTACACGCTTACACAATCTGACAGGAGAGTCACTCGTCTCGTTGGCTGGTCTGATGCCAACAGTGACTGCTGTAACATGACGCTGTTCTGACACCGTCCGTCGATAAGGCTCCGACCACAGATGACTCAGACTATGAGCAAGTCTAAAGAAATTCAAAATCAATGCATCTCATTTTATTCTAATGGATTGCATTAAGAGCCGTGAAGATATGAGTTATCTCTCTGGGCCTATTTTAGTTGTGACCTCACAATGTTTAAAAAGCATTGCATGATGTCACTATGACTTCATAAAATGGGAAGAATTATTCACTTTAATTGCCCATTGACAATGTTATGCGATTCTGTAATAATTGAAGCAAAACCTATTGCTTTGTGTTAGCATGAAACCCTCTGTTGTTGCACAAGCATGTGTATTTAAAAACAGAGCGAGAAATTAACTATAGTAACTTTATTTAAATGGCGAAAGTGAGGCCACATTACCTCATATTGGTTTGTTGATAAGAAGTTGCGGCTTATGTAATAGCAATCAGCTGATTGATTAGCAGGGAATTGGACTATACTGATTGTATTTCATGATTCTAATCATGGACTGAAGTCCACAGACATTAGCTTTAATTGCCCGTACTACGGTGAGAACTTGTGTAAACAACTCTCACATCACAGGACCATATGGCTCTAAACTCACGAAGAAAAATTAAGAAAACAAAATAAATAAATAAAACCGTTTTAAAGTGATTCATTTAGAAGCTAGAGGTATGGAGTATCAGGCTGCACATTTAAATATCAAAAGATGCGAACACTTAAAGACAAAGTGTCAAGGTTATGAAGCAAGCCAACAAAGGATGTGCTGTTCGGCTGGTCCTCCTCTCCAGCCTGAGAACAAGTTGGCACTCGCAAATACACACAACACACACAATGTGTCTTTGTCAGGGAAAACCCAAGAGGAGACAACATAGCTGGTTTCCACCCCCCACCCATTCTGGAGACGAGACTCGGACAACAACAGCACCACTGCTACAGAAGAGGATTGAGAAGTTCATCAAATTGAATTCAAAAGCAAACTGTGCAGATTAGGATTAATAGACAATTAAGAGGGAGAAATGTTGGAATAGGTGTGGGAGTAAATATTTAATAAAAAGTCTCCTTATGGGAGGATGTTGGCTGAAGTTGCATTCTTGGCTGAGAGAAGATTGAATAAAATGAGCCAGTGACCAGACAGGTGGAGTTACAATGACTAGAGTTCATCGGTCAAGATTGAACTTGGATTGTTGGGATGATGCACAGGGACATACCTTCAAATGTGAGTAGGAGTATTGTTATGCTGTGAAACTTGTTTATCGATCTCTGCATCAGTTTAACAGTAACTGTATCAAGAACTACAGCTGAAGCATGAGTCATGCTTAAAAGATTAAACACTGGCTTGGTTTACCGAGCTTGTTGGCTTTTGGCTCAATAATCTGACCATAGTTAACCAAAATAAATCCTGTTCTACTTTCATCTCATGTGCACTCTTTCATAGATTTAATCACAGCCCTTGAATCAATCTACAAGTTGTTACTCATTAACCGGCCAAGGAGGGAGGTTTCTATGAATGTGAACAGTTGGGGGCTTTAGTGGTTCAGTGGAGGCAGCTCTAATGGGATATGAACTCTACAGAGATCTATTGTTCTGCTGGTGACCCCTCCCTCACATATCTGAAGAATGACATCAGCCCCTTCCTGATTCTTCACCCTGTAAAGACCCCTTACCCCCCCCCCCCCCCTCCAAACCTTCCCCTCCCTCTCACTCTCACGCCCTCACCGCCTCAGGAGTTTTTCTTGGTGAGATCTTGTGTTATCTGAGAGTTTGTGAATGTTTAGACAGATTTTTTTGGAATAAAAGAAAAGCTAAAGATGCATATGTTATGAGCCAGCTGTGTTTGCTATGATCAAAAAGCACACTATTAATCCAAATTAACTCAAATATTTGCTTGCTTAAAAGTTCATCCAATCACAGAGAACATGTAGCTTCTCAGTACTGCCTTCTTTACATGCTAGCCTCTGTTCCACTTGCCTCGCCCCAACTCATTTCCTACAAGAGGGTTTCTTTTGACACAGCCTTTGGTAAATCTTCTACAGTGAGTGAGGACATTTTCATTCTAATTGAATGCCTATATTATAAATTGTTGTCTGGCTGAAAGCTTGTTAAAAGAACGTGTGGGTGGAACTTCAGCTCCCTGTAATTGAGAAAATTCAATCCACGATCATTTTGGCAGACGGCAGCTCAGCCAAAGTGTTCAAAGAGCAATTTGGAGACGTCCTTTGGGTTCGGAGTCAAAGTTCAAGGGTTGTCAACGTGCCAGTGGCTCCGCGGGCCACTGCAGATCAAAGGCGAGGTTGGGAGACTGACGCCACACCAAGACGCTGCCATGCATTCCCATTTATGCCCGGCGTTTGACACCTCCACCTCAAGCTTATCAAAGCCGGGCCCTCAGGCCACACTGGTGAAACAGCAGGAGGCAAAACGCTCAGGAAGGCCGCTTCCTTCCTGCCCGGCCTATCATCAACCAAGAGGCTCCATCCAGCTCAGCTCTAGCCAGCTCAGTAATATGGCTGTCAGCAGGGAACACAGGACCCAAATATAAACCTCATTGAAAAAGACAAACTTAGGGGAGGGAAGGAAGAGGGATGTGGAGAAAATGGATACAGGACGAGCGGTCCCCTGTGGGTAGTCAGCAACTGAACTGTCACGCCAAGGGGTTATGGACATAAAGTTTCTACCAAGTCATAAACAGAGAGAGTGAGGGCACAAACTCATTAGATGTACAATAAATGAAAGCATATACGCTCGTCACATCTATACAGGTGTGTTGAGTCACTTATTAAACCTATAAAAGCTCTGTTACTGTGAGCTTTAAGACACAGATACTGAAGATTGCATTGGGCCTGCTGTTCTAAACAGACTAACAGTACTTACTGTTCCCACTAGTGGAAGAATGAAGCCAGCTCCAATGCTAGCACGGACATCTCTGATTGGCAAAACGAATCCAGTGGGTGCACCCTTCTTGTCAGGCATGTGGGACAGGGACAGATGAGTCTTAGCCATGCAGATGGGCAATGAACTATAGCCCTGGTTAAAGGTAAAACAATAAATAGAAAAAGTGGTTAGTGTGTGTGTGTGTGTGTGTGTGTGTGTGTGTGTGTGTGTGTGTGTGTGTGTGTGTGTGTGTTAAAAGACAAAGTGAACACACAATGGAGATGAACAGCTTGAGTCCTGTCAGTGAGCGAGTCAGCTGTTATTGCAGCCGCAGTGATCTCACCTGTTGGTTGTAGTAATCTATCTTGGCCTCGGCGTCTGGGGACAGCTCAATGTCATCAGCTCCATAAACCTTTTGGGCGATTGTTCTGATCTTCTCCACTATTGGCATCTATGGGAAAAAAAGACAGGACATCAGACACAGGTGGAAACACATGAGCACTCCAGTCAAAGGGAATTAGATTTGGTGAAGACACATCCCCCATGACGTCAAGGTTTTCAAGAAGAATGAATTCATTTAAACATGTTTGTCTGTTATCGTTCGACTTTTACCAGATACTGCCTTCTTTTGTTCTCCTCTGCTTTCCCCGCAGTCGAAAACATGGACTACATATTAACCATTCGAATGTATAACATGTATAACCCCTTGATCCTACACCTGAAATCACTGAAGCTGCAGCTGGTCAATGAATATAGTAGAAGCAAATATCTTTACAGAGAAAGAACTGAGGATCAGTGACATTGTAGATGTCCTTTGTGGTAACCATAACACCACAGAAACCTGTGCTATCACCTGACAGGTGTTTCAGTCAATGAACAGCCGCCGACACATAACAAAAATAAATAAAAAATTGCAGGTTTTCTGTGCATCTATGTGCTTTCCTACTGATGCCGTGCTGGTTTGTATTGAAAGTGTCATGTGTGGCTGTTTTCACAAGCAACATACTATGCCTATGACGTTGCCTGGAGTCTTGACAATAACACACTTTTAGATCTCTTTAAGAAGAACATTCAATTAATCAATCAGGCACATCAATGTTTTTTCCACTAGCGTGAGTGCTGCGAACATGGTTTTCTCTTCCGCTCCGGGATGTTTAACCCAGTGCCCCACAGCAAATTGCCACCTGAAGTTCTGCTCTACCCTACAGTCCATCCCAATGGCCTGCTGCTGTCTGCACCACGCCCTGCTGGCTCCTCCTTTAGCCTCCAGACAGACTGGGTTTCACGGGGTAAACACAGGGATTACCCTGCCCATCTGCTCCACCAAAAGAGTCCTATCCTAGGGTTGGCAGTAACCCCTACCTAACCTATATACCATTGTCAACTTGGAATAATGTAGTGAATGAATATTTGATGTATTAATTAGCTCATTGTACTGGACCGATTGTACTCCTATTGCTGGACTATTCACACACACACACACACACACACACACACACACACACACACACACACACACACACACACACACACACACACACACACACACACACACACACACACACACACACACACACACACACACACACACACACACACACACACACACTGTAACAGGATCAGTTAATTTAAGTCACAACTTCCCAAACTGCCTAACTCAAACCAGCTGATGTTTTAATTTTATTTATTTTTTCCCTCCACATTCTCTGGCTGCTTTCCCGAAGACAATATCATAATTAACAGCAAACAGAAAGTATCCAATACTGAAAGGCTGGAACAGCTAATGAGTAAGTATTCTCCCTGTGTTTTCTTTCTAAGTTAGGGATAGAAATCGTTATGAGGAAACCTGAAAACAGGCTTTTTAAAACAGCCAAAGTGAGGCGACCTTACCTCATATTGGTTCCTTGAAGAGAGGTTGCGGCTAATGTAATAGCAATCAGCTGATTGATTAGCAGGGAATCAGACTATACTGATCGTATTTCATGCTTTCAGACATTAGTTTCAATTACCTGTACTATGGTGAGAACTTGTGTAAACTACTCTCACATCACAGGACGTTATGGCTGTTTTTGCTGACGTTTAGTTAAGGGTGGCCTGCATCTGAATTGCTGGTTATTTATTTATTATTTTCTCCAAGTGGTAGACAACTCCTTTTTTCTAGTAAAAATGTATATCCGACTCATGATATTATTCAAGCTGTGTATTTCTAGGTCTTAAAAACATATGTAGAGAAAATCTTTAATTATGATCAATTAGGAAACAAAAAGAAAAAAATACCGATTTCCCAGCCATCTTCTCTCACCTCTATGTTGTACAGGAACTGGAAGTCACTGGATCTGGTGGCAGCCTCATTCACTGCTTTGGCCATCTCTATGGACCCTCGCCCGCCCTGCGCCCAGTGGTGACATGGCACAGCGTCAGATGCTCCACACTCCTTTGCTACCTGGCACACAAGGTCAATCTCTGCCTGGGTGTCTGTCCTAAAGGATCATCAAGGGACATGTTTTTAAGCAGAGCTTGGTGGCCATAACAACTCAACACTGTATGCATTTAGAGACAGAATTAGCTACACACAAATGGTTCTCTTTATGGGCAATGCATAGACTATATCATATTATTAATTTTAAAAGGCATACTAAGCGATTGTAATCTAGAACACTTGGTCAAAATCAGGTAATATCTACTCACCACCTGTCCATTGTTAGTGCTGGAGATCGCTTAGTATGCCTTTAAGTCTATTAACTGTCGGTATAATTATTGTGAGTTGGTGACTGAAGTTGGGTTATGTTTCTGTGGATGTGTGTGTGTGTGTGCATGAAACTTACTTGAAAACATTGAGCGCAACCACGACAGGTACCCCAAAGAGGTGTGCTATTTGGATCTGCTTTCTGAGATTGCTACGGCAACCACCTTCAACCAGGCTCAGATTCTAGAGAAATAAACACAACAAAACAAAAAAGACAAGCAAAATGTGAAGCTATTATTATAAATTATAGCTTTGATTAGACTCAATACAGAGGATAGCACAGCAGAGGAAAACAGATTGGAGAGTTTTGCCTTGATTGAAAAATAATTTGTAGACATATATCATTTGAAAGTTATGACAGGAAATCAGTAAGTCCATTGAAAGCTTACTTTGAATGGCTTCATCTTTAATAGTTTGACCAGTCAAATGGGTAAACAGGAAAAATGTAAGTCCAAACAAATTAACCTTAATTTATGGCACTCACTTCTGCCACGAAAAAAATTGTTTTACCCTTATAATGTGGTAAATTGTTAATATTTGGAACCATAAGAGTCAGGTATTGTACTACAGCATATAGGGTTTTTCCATGAGCCCAGGTCAGTCCACACCCAGTGTGTGTGTGTGTATTTGTGTGTGTGTGTGTGTGTGTGTGTGTGTGCCCCAGGCTCGTGGCCTTACAGGTCCCATAAATGAATTTCCTTGGCTCTGCTTTCCCCAGTACTTCTGGTTCTCATTACAGGGTTTACAATTAACTTATAGTACTTCATTATTTACTCAGCTGAATCTGCTTGAAAGACCAGTGATTCTAGTCAGATATGAATGTGCAAGTGCAGACACAGAGACATGCGCACACACACATCCAGAGAGTCCCACCTCCACTTTGCCAAGGAGCAAATATCCGGAAACCACATGCAAAGGTTCTATTTGTGCTGTTAATTGAATAAGGGCTCTTAACTATGTTAGTGGGCGAGGTACTTATGCATGTATACGGGGAATTAAATGTTTGAGAATACAGCTGCAGGCCTTAGGCAGATGGGTGGAATACATTCTGAAACATCCTTTACACAATCACACACACAATACATGTGTCAAACGATGGCTCATTTCCCATCTTTTCCTGGCTCCAACCACACACACACTTGGCCTTAAGGACAAAACCAGCAAAAAGGATTTAATAAGAGATGCATGACATTGTTTGAACTCTGTTGCAACAATCTGCAAGTGTGCAGCAGGTAATCTCCATGCAACTCAATGATATCCTGCCAGGGCTGTAAGAGGCCAAGACAGAATGACATGGTTGACAAAGCCACAGTAAGAGGATGTCTTATCACCATGGATAGTTATGATTCACTGTAATTACCTTGAAAAACATACACCACCAAATAGAATTATGTTAATGAGCACAGTCTTGCTTAGACCAAGGAGATTCATTTAGCTTTAAATTGACTACAACCATACTGTTCTTTGGATTAAATGTAATAATGATAATACATTAGAAAAAAAAAAGGTATTTTCAGGTACAGTATCTCTGCGTATATTTGTGTACATTTATGCAAATGTGTATGGCTCATACCTCATCAATGTATTCTCTGGGAAGAGGTGCACCTGCTGACACCTGAAAACACCCACAAGTAAATCATCACATATCAGTTTAACATCACATTCAACAATGTATCAGTTCTTTTCAATCTACTTTTCATTTGTAATGTAGAAGTGTTGTTTTTATGTCTTGCTCCTCTTTTTAATGTTTGAACAGCCTCCCAAATTGGTTTACGGCCTAATTTCAGGGAATGGGATGCAGAACAGGACGTTTCCTATACTTGTTTTTAAATTGCATGAATGTGGTTCATTCGAGTTCATTCGTTTTGCACAAACATCTGCAACCTCAGCTATAGGCCTTTTTCCTTGAATGGCTTTCATGCCCTCACTAATAAAAATCACATTTCTGTTTATGTGGAGTGATCTCGACTGCGTAATATCCTAGTTTAAGTTGTTAAAAACATCCATGCTGTAGAATTGATTAATTAGTGACAGATCAGTGACAGAGAACATATATGGTAAAAGGCCAGGCTAAAGGACCACATTAGGATATTGTCAGGTGGAGTTATAGGTGAGGTTTGCAGTTATCCAGTGCAATTTAAAACAACAAGCTTACATTTGGGCCACCGCCGTGCATCTTTAACGCTCGGACAGTAGCGACCAGCACCACCACATTTGGCCTCAGCCCTGAAGCACGACATTTGATGTTGAAGAACTTCTCCATCCCGATGTCTGCTCCAAAACCAGCTTCTGTCACTGTGGAAAACGACAGGAAGTTCATTTGTTGAAGCAGAAGAAAAACCCATCTACACATTTACAGTTTACAGAAAAAATATCACATTTATCATTTGATATCATCTATCCATGTTCTGGTCATCAGAATACAAACAGCAGTGATTAAGCAGCGTTTTTAAATCAGTTTTCTTCCCATACTTTTACCATTTTTTTTACCATGCATTTCAAGTAAAGAGTTTATCTGCACCATAGCACAACATAGAGGCAGCACTGGGAAGACAAATGATGCAATAAGTGAAGTTCATGGTGATAGCTGACAAAGGCTGGCCTGATCTTAAGCAAGTCATCAACCTACATCCATCACTTGTATGGTGTCCTCTCTACCTTTTAATAGAATTTTGACCAAATTTGGCCTTGACACATAAGATTCACAAGTGAATTAAGACAGACTACCTAAAATAATCATGGAAAACAAGAGGCGAGTCTGACAGTATTTCTGTCTGAACAGAAACATGTATTAAGAAATGGGTTCAGTGTGAGGCCTCTCATAGAGACAGAGGGCCTCTGATAGGAGGGCACAGGCCTCTTGAACAGGATCCAAACAAAGCAAAAAGTCCACCTGAAATGACAGCCTTGTTAAGATAGGGTTTCCTAACACTTGTTGTGAGTATGTGTGTGGGACTACGTGCATATGCAAGGCACTATTGTACTTAAACACTCGCTGATGGGCCAAAACTAGAACTTCAGAGGAAGACTACGGTTGATTTAACACCCAACTTCTTAACATCTTCTGATGTACTTCCCCATTTAGTGAAGTCTGTTTAGCCTGGTGGGAATATGGTCATTTGAACCAGGAAAGGGGAAAACACAACTGCACGTACACAAAAACTAAAATTGTGGGCTTCCAAAACTGATTCTTAGTGCACTCTGGTGATGTTTTTTTTTAAGTGAATATGAATCATGAAACAGCCATGTGTCACAAATCAAGTCCAATTTGAATATTAAACTTCATTTTGTGACCACCAGAAAAGACCAACAAGTCTTATAGTCCGAAATACAGTTTGGTTACATTTTCTCATGCAAGTCCATATAATGTGGATGTCAACACTATGTAGTCCATGTGACCATATATTAAACTCATGGTACATTAGTAACAGCTCAACCCCAAATAGCCTAGAAGGGAATTGCAAGATTACTAATTCTTTGCTTTGGTGGAACCAAATGGAATTTAAATTCAAAATGTAAATAGTATACCACTACAGTTGCTAGTCAAGACTGTTTACATTGGGGAAAGATGTATGTTTTCAAACCAGAACAAATTGCCTTCACCTTCTGTCTATATAATCTATGTGTGTGCAGCCTGTGTGAAGCACACAAGGAACAACAGCTAACCCTCTTAACATTTAATTGAATTGAAAGGGCTAATAATGACATTTTACAAGGAAGCATGTCTGGAAAACCAATTAAATGAGGATGATATATCATGTGCTCATCTTTTACAAGCTTGTATCTACACAGTAAAAGAGAAAATATTATTTTGTAAACTAAATGTAGTATCTGCGAAAGGGAAATAAATCCCCCTCTCTGGAAACTGGATAGTGAACCTTTAAAAATGTTGGGGAATATAAATTATAGTATGGACATTTGGACGGGCCTTAGCTGCATAATCTGCATCTCAACAAGTGACTGAGTAAAGAGCAAGAAATAAAGCCTAAGGGAAAAGCACAGTTTGTTTGGCCACGGATTGCTGAAAGGGTGTAGTGTTTCTGTTTTTGAGGAACACACTTGAGCTTTGACTCCAAATACTGAACCCTGCTGCCAATGAAAATCACATTTTTAAGAGGAATTGTGGATATTTCCATGAATTGAGTGACCTCCCAAAAAATGAGCACTGAGTACACACCGAGTATATACTGTAATGGCAGCAAGTACGACAAGTATTCCACTAAGACATTCCAGGAGGAAACACTTGCAAACTTCCTGTTCTGTGTGACAACCTTGAACTGTCGGCAGAGCAGGAGGGGAAGGAGAGGTCGAGTTGGGGAGTGAAAAGAGAGAGCTGGATGGTGTAACTACCAGTCAAAGCATCAGCACCCTTGCCAATAAAAACATTTATATTTGAAAATGGCTGTTTTTTATAGGAACTGGTCCATCATATAATCATCTCTCAACCAACTACTGAATTTATTCATGAAATTATTTCACTAATACCTCAAAATGTATAATATTACACTATGAAGGCTTTATGTATTTTTGTAGATGCATTATTGTACGTTTATACAAATTAAGTGTGGATTCTATTTTACTAACCAGTGCATAAATGCACATTATGTAGAGAAATATGGGATGGACACTTTAAAAGGCAATTTGACCAAAACATATAAAACTACCGAAAAACTAAGATCTCTTTTAAACCCACTTCAGTATGTCTATGAAACACTTCTAAGTTGAAGTTAAAACTGTGTGCGTATTGAAATGTCTTTTTCTTTTCTAATTCTCAAGCTTTAAATGTTTTACAAGTATCATCATTTCTCAGGGGTCACTTCCCTAAAAGCCAAGACAATTTGTTTCTTTAGTTTAGGGGAGGCTTTGCGGTGTGGGAAATCTTACAGTAAGTCAGTATCAGGGGGGGTTTGTCTGTGTTCAATACACCAGACTGTTAATGATACAGGAATCCGTCACATCTGGCACGAGGAATTCATCTCCCAGCAGCCCACTCCAAATGCATTTCGCAATCTTCAGTCCCGTTTCCAAAATGTCTTGGAAACCCCCCCCAATAGTACAGGAAAACAGAAAGCAAGGCCACGGTCATTCATACACACCCCCCACAACCCTCGATGAGTTCACAAAGAGTTCATGTACTTCCTTTGCCACATGAGGAGCATTCAGAGATAATTAAATTGAACTGTATACTTCTGAAGGACACTGTGGTAACGTCGCTTTGGGTTTCATATCAATGAAGTATCAAGTATCGGGATCATTTACTCTCTTCACCAGCTGAAGCTAACTTTATCTGTCTGACTATTTGGTGCTTAGCAGGTAATGTGCATTATTCTTTAAGAGTTTTTTTTTCCTGCCTGCTGTGGACAGTTAAACAAAAACAATGATATGAAAGTCCAGCTAAGGAAAACCGCTGAGTTAGTGACCCCTTTCACATTACACATCTGATGCATTGTTAATATAAACATATTGATTTGAGCAGCTATAAAAGACACACAGGTTAACCAAACATTTTGAGGAGATAAAAACAAAGATTCAGTCTTTAGATTGTCCTTGTTTAACTTGAACCTGATGGATTTGCCATAATCTAGCTAAATTGTTGTCTTATCTATCCAAAGGTCTTGTCTGACGTATTCTGTCCCAGCAGATTTTAGCTGGGATGTCATAAAGTTGTAAGAGTTTAGTAATGACTTTAGTGAGTATGTTTTCATAACCAATACACAATGGCCAAAATGAACTAAAAAGGGGCCAAAGTTGAACCAGAATGACCCATTAATTGATGATTAACAAATTAATCAAAGAATATTAAAACGTGCAGAAATGTTATGTTTTTATAAAGAATTTTAAACATGGTGTTTTCATTATCATTTGGTGGTGCCAGTAATAGAAAGACAATGTTTGTAGCATCAGAGAAAAGAGTTTGAGAGGGAGGGAGAGGGGGATAACATCCATCCCAGCTGCCAAAGGAGAAAAAGGAAGGAGATCAAGTTCCTGGCATACCAGAGAGTCAGGTAACAAACACACAGACAGGGAAGGAGGGAACGAGATGGACAGATGGAAAACAAGTGAGGGGGTGGAGGTATAAAAACGCATACAAGCCTCCCTGCTCCTCTGCTCCAGTGTTGTGAAACCCAACTCTGCTCACGCTGCCTACACATTTGCCCAGCTCGCAGATGACAGCATGTGTGAATAGTGTAAGAGTCACCCTTCTCCTTTTACCCATCATTCAGAAAAGCTGTCTCCTAAACACTGCAATATGTCTTTATGATTCTCACATGTAAATCAAATGCACCTGACAAAACCTACAAAGTCAACAACACACTTGCATACATTCCAGACATAGTTTTGCAGCCAGAGTAAATGAAGACAGAAAGAGAGAGCAGCGGGATAGATATACAGATAAAAAATGGAAATACTAAAGTATGCTTTGACGTTGAAGGGATTAGTGTGGTTTACTAAAGCATTCCAAGGGCTCTTAAGATTATCAATCAGCTTCCTTCCTCTCTCCTGCATTTTTTTTAATGCAATCTTTCCACGTTTCCTAGAAGGTTACGCAGCTGCAAAACACCAGAGCAGCCCCGTAGTATGCCAGAGACAGTTAACACAGAGCCAGAACCAGAACTAAGATGAATGTAGGCTTAAGGTTGCAACAGCAGGGGCGCGAGCTGAAGTTCATGACGAGAGTGAATTTTAAATACAGTACAGTTGAATCTTCCCTGCTGAGGAAGCTTACGCCTTAAATTCGTCCACATCTGGGGCTCATAGACTCTACAGTTAACATCTTGTTGTCTGTCATCCCCATAGGTGTTTGTGGTTGTGCATCTGCCTTGTCGTGTGTGTGTGTGTGTGTGTGTGTGATCTGTATGTGCAGACTGTGTGCCCTTACCCACGAAGCCGTCCTTTCCAACCAACTTCAAAGCCAGCTTGTCTGCCAGCACCGAGGAGTTGCCATGGGCGATGTTGGCAAAGGGCCCAGCATGGACAAACACTGGCGTACCCTGCAACAATTAGAGGGGCACACAAACATGCAGGAGGAGTTTAGAAAACAGTGTAACCCACAGTAACTCACCCAAACAAGTTTCAATAAGACCCAACCACCTCTTTCATGCTAAATTCAACATCTTTTAGAAACATCCGGGATACATATTGAAGTGTGGAGGCTCTTTGGCTGGCAAATGTGTTTGTCTAAAGTAAACAGAAGGCATAAGTTAAGAGGTACTGGAATGGTCTGCCTGCCTGACTCGGGGCCAAGCTTCCTTTCCCTGCTGATTTGGATGAGTCCCTAAAGGCTGGACACACACCCAAACTAAAGGAGCACTTCAAGTGCAAGCTCTGGTGTCTGGCAGACACTCGGGCCAGTACAATTACATTACAGTATACAGTTGATATTTACAACACCTTTTTTTTTTAAATACTGGTCTGGCATTGGTGCATTTTAGGGGAAATTTAGGGACTGGAATTTTGGGGTTATATGACATGGGAGTTTTAACTTCAAGTGAAACAAAAATAAATAATTGTATCTGGTTATTTTTAGTGCGCAGTTATCTCTGTGGGTATGTCAGATGCTATGTATTATGTACACCACAGTTAAATGTTGTACTTTAATGTTGTCAATATAAAAGTCTGATGTTTAGTTATAGTGGCCCCTGTGTGCTGTTTGTATTCTAGGAGTAGTTTACATTGAACCCTTTAAAAACACAAGAAACATAGTATCCAAAAGATTTAAGAACTATGACAAAAATGATGATCCCGTAATGATTTTCTACCTTATGGTATTTTCTTTTCAATAGGGGTGACTGGATACAAACGCTGCTGGAGATTAAAAGCTACAGACCTATCCTGAAAGGTTTGCGGGCAACGGCACTGCAATATTCGTTCTGAATTATTTAAAAGATATTCAGCTGTGTGCATCCAGCCTAGACAAGGGAGGAAATCAAAGAGTGCTGTTGCTAAGGAGAGCTCTACTCCTCAAGATCACAATTCTTCTGTTGCACTCATGACAGACTTTAAAAGAGAGGGAAATTACTTTGAAAACCGGTGGAGAAGAAAACTGGGGAAAGCCAACTGACCCATTGTTACACTGCATGTGAATTCCTTGAGGGGGAGGAAAAAGGAAGGATGGGAAGGCCGTGCATGATTTTCTAAGCTTTTGTTTGCATACCTCTCCCTCTGCCAGCATAAACAGCCTCCCCCTCGGAGGAGTAAATCAGCCATTTAACAAGGCTCTGACAAACGCTGCCACTCGCCTCGGTCTATGTAAACTAGTAGTGGAGGTTATGACAGCTTCAAGCGCATGGAGAGAAACGGAGAATACATGGAAAAGAGAGGCAGGTTCAAAGGAAAAATAAGGCATTATCCATAAGTCAACATGTGTCTTTTGTTATTGAAACGGAAGGTCAACAAACAAAGAAAAATTTCCATTTGTGTTTGCAACTCCTGAACTTAAACTTGACCCAAACTGGACTTTCCTCTATCCGTATCCTCACATGAGGGGCAGAGATTCAGGATGTGAATGAGGCACCAATGGTGTTGAAAGCTCTTCAAACTGGTGTACATGAGGTTTATGAAGAGTAGGGAAACTGGCAAAAACAGGAAGATGGAGATCATGTCATGGTTTCTTTCTCTTGCACAGCGTTTGTACTATCCACTACACCAGCTGCAAAACAGTTAAATAAAATGTTCCCAGCCCAGATTTACAGACAGCCCAAGCTTTCAAAACTGAGAGCACAAGTTTGACTGGCAATGCTATGGTCTAATGCCTCTTCCCAGGAAAGATACATGAAGTTCATTCTGTTCAATTTCACGCAGACAGGATGTTTGACAAACACAAAGAATGACTGAGGTCTGCCTGACAGACACGTACACAGCGAGTGGATTCAAAAAACTATTCCTTTTTCCTCTCGTGCTGCACTCCTCCAAACACATATGCCAACTCTATTCTCATGTGTGCGTCTGTTTTCAACACACACACACACACACTCACACACACACAATCACAAGTGAAGAGGGCATAAAGGGCACAGGCGGTCAAGCTCAATGGAAAATTCTCATGGAGCTGTGAGGCCTGGTCGGTCCCAATACCGGCTCCCCGACCAGAATCACAGGAAACCCACACAGGAAACGCTTTCACACAACAGGACCGCAATGCTTCTTCCTCCCCAAAAAAAAAAAACAGAAAGTAACCAAATCTCTGCTGCATGCCCCTCTACACCCTCAAAAAAACACCCACTGCGTTTTTTTATTTTTTCCCCACCCAAAATCCATGGAACCAAGCTTTTCTGTTCAAAACACAAAAAAGAACAAATGAAGAATAGCCCCACGACGATAAACACAAAGCTTTCAGCAGCAGCAGCGTGACAACTAACATTGTGCTCACTGTACATTTGAGTGACCTAAATCAATAGGAAATACCCTTTGGGTTTGTCCAGCAAACTTTTGGCCCACAATCCAGTGACGTGAATTGAATCTAAGTGAGAAGCATGTGTACACTGAGCAGCACATCAACATCAGAAATAAACCAGACGCCTTTGATTGGATGTACAGACTCCAACACACTGCCAAGACACTGGAACAACCAGATATTTAATGTTGCATTACTGTTAAAGGGGAAAAGTGTTTAAAGGTATAGAGAGGGAAGGGAAACGGTTTTAAAAATCACTGTTGATTGTCACAATAAGTTGATGAGAAATCAAAATGTCATACGAAATTCCACTGCTTTTCCATGGTACCAGTTTACACCACAACAACTTTTGTATTTTAATTTGATATCCCTAGAAAATAGTAGGTTAATCAATATGTGAGTGTGATCCCATTTCACTGTGATGAGGAGATGAGATGAAAAAAGCGATTTCCCTTCTCAAAATTGGATTTACAAGATTTTTGATAAAATGAAGAAAAGTGAGAAAAATTAATGTTATGGATAAAGTTTCATTGTCTGAAAATAGGGTTAGGAGTATTTATCACTCCGCATTATTTATGCCAACTGAAACAATGTAAACCCGGGTTACAAGGAGGATTTAAAGGTCTACATCCTCATCCTTTAGTGGATAATGGGGCCGGTCTTCCATAAACTTGGTGCTTATTTTAAGAAGGCTCCTGCTGTACCGGATAGGGGCCAAAGATCAAGACTAGATGTTTGGTTTGTTATTGGTTCATTCAATCCATTTAAACCCCTAAACTCCACTCCTCTCCATTGCTCCATCCATCACCTTGAGGGTTGGGCTTCTTCCCTTGAGCACAGGGAGAGCTTAGGGGTCACTGATGCTATATACTGTATGCGCCTGTGAGATCACATCTCCTTCCATTTAACGGTAATGTTTCGAGAACAAAATGGAAGCCAGATGTGGCGAGGGGCTAGAGTTATCGTATAAGCCGTCACGCCAGTCGTCAAGTTAAACCTCTTCCTTCGGATACTATGAATCTTGGTGGAACTTGCCTCCATTCTGAGAGCTCCACCTGCCCTCTGCTGAAATGCTATTAAGATAAAGAGCCGTGGGAGGAAAATATCAATCCATCATTCTTTCTTAAAAGCTCTCAGCGGTGCACTCTTCTTTCCTTTCCCTGACAGCAGAAGTACTGGCTAGTGCACTCGTTTGATGCCCCCTCGGACGGCCAGAATATTTATTCTACAAGATATAGACACCGAGTTGAGCCGGATAATGACTTTTTGAGTGGGGGTTTTTTGTGTGTCTTACCTCGAGGGTCTGCATCAACGTGGGCTTGATGGCATCTTTCATCAACACTGCCAGTGCTCCACTCACGCCCTGACAGGGAGAAGGAAAGAAATATTTGGATTGTCTTTGGAAACAGGATCAGTTGATCAGGATTCAGAAAAAGGTTTAACCTCACTAATACAAATAACTGATTATGTAAATAAAAAAAATGGTGAAATGGTTGTTTAATACCGATGTTAAATGGGTCTAAAGTCCACTTTTAAGTATCTGTCCTTTCTGCTTTAAAGTTGGAGTCAGTAAAACCAGAAGTGCAGAATCGCTGACAACAGCTTTAAACACTGAGAATAAAGATTTCTTCCCAAAAAATGCTTTGTCAGCAATCTGAACACACTGGCACATACTTAGTATTCCGACAGTAATACACCATATCCTCTGACTGGGGCTGGCTCTGAGGTGTGGCGCTGTTTTTGCATCCAGTCTAATCTGCAAAACTAACGTAACTGTATAGGGAGGGGATCCTCCTCTACCACACTGAAACAACACAGGCCACAGTCTCCTGTAGGAAACCAGTGCCAGCTGACCCCACAGATGGGTCTGGTGTGAAAACTCTGCTTAACATCGTAATAGCAGGTTACACCTAGATTAGCAATGTTGTTTTGGAGAGGGGAAGTGGTGCGTTAGTGTGCGTGGGACAAGTGGGACTCTGGACATTTCTAGGCTGCTCGGTTGACAGAAAATTGCAGAAAGGACAGTAAATACTAAATGAGGAAAATGAGGAGAATGTTTCAAATTTGTTGTACACATGTCTACCAAAGATACAAGATTTCAGATCATCATTACCGTGAGACTGTGACTCTGTAAAGCATTTATGACTTTTGAAAGATTTATAATAGTAGCATAGAGGACTTAAAAGTAAAAGAAGATCTTGCAGCGCATTTCAGAATAACCTTGTGTTCTCTGGATTAACAAATGCCATGTATCTGTTTTATTAGATTGGCAATATTTTTTTCTATGATGTGCATGTTGTCAAAAAGGGAAAAGTGTTTTCTTCACTAGACTGTGAGGAAATGGGAGTGAATGCGCTGTTGTGGCCGGTCCAATCTCAAAACAGTATTTTCTCCCAGGGTCAGAAAACACTCCCATGAGCATACCAAACCCCACAGGTCACCCTACCAAAAATATATAGACAAGTTGGATGCATAACAATTCTATCTGCATAGTAATGACAGAGAAAGTCTCTTCATTTATCTGAACAAAGAAGGAGAAAAGTGGAGCTGATCCAAAACCGTCAAAGAAATTCTGACTTGTAGCGATGATGAGCCAACTGTCAGATTGTCAGGTTTAAACTTCCCACACTCTGTGAATGAACAGGACCACACAGTAACACGTACCAGGTCCTGTGCGGTGACGGGCTGTCCACAGCGGCTGGTCCCCACCACCATGCGCGCCAGTCTGTTTCTCATGTCCTCCAGGCTGTCTGCCAGAGCCAGGATGGCCATGATCTCGCTGGCCACTGCAATGTCGAACCCAGTCTGGGTGTGAGGAAAAGAGGGAAAAATCATTCACAATCGAAACCACAAAAGGCAACACACTGAGGTATTTGTTCAGTGGCCTGCCTCTGGTTGATCCGAACATTTACATTTACTGGAAAATAGACAAGCAGAAGTGATGTCGTTTCATGATTGTTATTGAGTGAAATCATGTGAAAGCTTGCAGCTACGATATACATTACAGTATTATATTATGTCTATGACTACTTTGTAATAATAGTTTGAGAGTATGAAATGGCTTTTCCTGGACTGACTCAGGAGACAGTAGCTTTCATACTGTGGGAAGAAAACTGAAAACTTTCAGCACTGCCTGGCAGACAAGAGATTATCTAGACACTATAGTCACCAGCTTTATCACATGGGCAAAGAGTCTTATGAACATAACCTAGTTTTGAATGAAGGAATTTGGGAAAAACAATTGCTAAACTAATTTTTTGAAGTGAATTTCTAATTTTGATTTATGTCAAACTAACAGTTAGAAAGAGAGAAAAAATAACAGGACTTTCTGTCATGCCCTCACTAGAGTGCATTTGATGTTTAATTGTAGAATGTGTAGAACAGTGCCCCTACAGGCCATTTGAGGGGAGTAGTTTTATGTTTCCAGAGGTTTCTGGCAGATGTTAATTGGTGAGCTGCCGTGCAGGCTGTCAGGGTGTTCTCTCACTGCATCATAGCTTCATATATTGTTGCCTTGGACACTATTTGTCCGTAAGTATTCATTTATGTCTCTTATTATGTTAGGTTACCTTTTTGTTAGCTGTTTATGATAATGTATACTGCTTATGGTAGTTGACAGTATGACGCAGCATTTTAATACTTTTATTTGCGCGATTGCATCGTGCCGTCCGTTGGTGTGTACTTATGTGTATGCCTTTGTGCTTTGTTTCAGTTTTACAAAACAACCAATAACAAACAAGAAAAGTAAAGATCTTCAAACAGAAAACACCTCGTGTATTTCTTGAAGGATTTCGGAATTCTGTAAGCTAACTGTCAAGCCTTGAATAGACGACACTCATAGCGAGGGCAGTATAGTAAAAGGACAAGGGCGCAGCGGGCACAATTAAGGAAGCTAACTCGCGGGAAAAATGAGTCTACGCTCAGGCAAACAATACCAGTCCACTTCTCAGGACGAGAGAGTGGAAGAGCGGCAAGAGCGCAATCAAGACGCCAATGCATGCGCACAGTCAGTATGTTCACGCAGCTCAAAACAGTCTAGTGGAGCCTCCTCAAGTAGCTCCGCAGCATTAAAAGCTAGGGCCAAGGCAGAGGCTGCCCGTACTGAGCTTTCATATGCAGAAGAAGAAGCCAGAATCATAAAGCAAAAAGCCGACCTTGAAGCAAATCTTCATATATTAAAAAGCCAGAAGGCTGCTGCTGCTGCAACAGCTGAAGCCGCTGCCTACGAAGAAGATGAAAATGCCATAAAAAGGGAACTTATTCCAGGGTTAATAGAGTTACCTTTCAGTTCAGCACAGCGCACCTCTGATTATGTAAAACAACACTCAGGAGCATGCTCGGAAAATCCACACAAGGTTGATTCGCAAGACGGCCACAAGATGGCGCAGGTGTACAGTGAAAGGGCCATGAAGGGAGCAAGAGTCAATAATGAGGTCAAACATGAACAACAAAAGGATGAAATCAGCAATAAACCAAAATTCTCAGTTTCAACAGGACAGTCGTTTTATCCTCTTAGGCAGGCATCTTCTGAGACTCAAGGCGTGCAAAATATAACAAAATATCTCATTCGCAAGGAAATGTTGACTGCAGGTCTACTGAAGTTTGATGACCGTCCAGAGAATTACTGGGCGTGGAAGGCATCGTTCCGAAGTGCCATCAGTGATCTCGACCTTTCCGACAGGGAAGAATTGGATTTGGTAACAAAATGGCTTGGTGCGGATTCCGCAGAGCAGGCAAAGAGGATTCGCTCCGTACATGTGTTCAACCCAACCGCAGCACTCAACTTAGTTTGGCAAAGACTAGAAGAATGTTACGGTTCACCAGAGGCAGTAGAACAAGCGCTGTTGAAAAAGGTTGAAGATTTCCCTAAACTCACAAACAAAGATAATAAAAAGCTCAGAGAGTTGGGTGACATTCTACAGGAACTGGAGTGTGCAAAAGAGGGTGGATATCTACCAGGCTTGTCATATTTAGACACCGCTCGTGGAGTAAACCCCATTGTGGACAAGTTGCCTTACGGTTTACAGGAGAGGTGGATTTCCAAAGGATCCAAATATAAGGAGGACAACAGAGTTGCTTTTCCCCCCTTCAGTGTCTTCTCCAGCTTTGTAAGACAACAAGCAAAAGTTAAAAATGACCCCAGTTTTTCCTTTACATACCCCAACAACTGCAATGTGAAAACAGAAAAATACACACGGAGTGGCTATAGAGCTCCTGTAAATGTACACAAGACAGATGTTCCACAAGATTCTTCGACTATCCAGTGCAGCTCTACTGAGAAGATAATGGAAAGCCCTGACAAGTTTTGTCCCATACACAAAAAGCCCCATCCGCTAAGGAAATGTAAGAGCTTCAGAGCTAAACATATTGACGAGAGGAAATCATTCCTGAAGGAGAGTCGTATTTGCTTCCGGTGTTGCGGATCAACCCAGCATATGGCAAAAGACTGCAGACTGGCTTTGAAATGTCTAGAGTGTGGTAGTGAGAGGCACATCTCGGCGCTACATCCTGGTCCTCCTCCCACCACAATATGGAATCAAGAAGCCGACAAAAATGATGGCGGGGAGGTGAGTGAAAATGCTTTGACTCCAGTTACATCTAAATGCACAGAAATATGTGGCAGCACAGACGCTGAACATTCATGCTCCAAAATCACCCCAGTGTTGGTGTATCCTGCTGGAAGAAGACAGGAAGCAAAGAAAATGTATGCTCTGTTAGACGAGCAAAGTAACAAATCACTCGCTAAATCAGAGTTTTTTCATCTCTTTAACATCACAACCCCAACAGACCCATACACATTGAAAACCTGTGCAGGGATGACCGCAGCAGTAGGCAGAAGAGCCGCAAACTTAACGATTGAATCGATGGATGGAAAGATTCAGCTACCCCTACCAAATTTAATCGAATGTGACATGATTCCGGATAACCGCACAGAGATCCCATCTCCAGAAGTGGCACGTTATCACCCACACTTACAGCGTGTTGCAGACAAGATTCCTCCTGTGGATCCAGATGCTCAGATCCTTATACTCCTGGGAAGAGACATCCTGCGGGTGCACAAGGTGAGAGAGCAAATTAACGGACCCCACAGTGCTCCTTATGCGCAACGGCTGGACTTAGGATGGGTCATCGTGGGTGACGTCTGCCTCGGATCAGCTCACAAGCCATCAAGTGTAAATGTCATGAAAACACATTTGCTCAGTAATGGCCGCATGTCTTATCTCAGCCCATGCCCAAACAAAATCTTGGTGAAAGAGTCACCCAGCCACATGTCATCACATCTCAGCTCTACTTCAGCCTCCTGTGCACAGGAAGAGTGCTTTAACAGTAGTTTAGATATGCTGGGAGCCGATGTTTTTCACAAAACCAGGGATGATGATAAACCAGCACTTTCAGTGGAGGATCAGGCTTTTCTAGACATAATGGAAAGAGACGTATACCAGGATGAAGCAAACAGCTGGGTGGCACCATTACCATTCAACTCTCCCAGACAGTCCCTCCCAAGTAATAGAGACCAAGCGATGAAGCGTCTTTCATCTCTCAGAAAAACCCTGGACAGAAAACCTGAAATGAAGAGCCAGTACATTGACTTCATGCAGAAAATGCTAGACAACGGTCATGCAGAGCCTGCTCCTCTATTGGGGAAACATACAGAACACTGGTACTTACCGTCATTCGGCGTATACCACCCTCAGAAACCTGGTCAGTTAAGAGTGGTATTTGATTCAAGTGCTGAATATGAAGGCGTGTCTCTAAACAAAGTGCTGCTTAGCGGACCCGATTTGAACAATACCCTTTTGGGGGTTCTCCTACGCTTCAGAAAAGATCCTGTTGCATTCATAGCTGATGTACAGCAAATGTTTTATTGTTTTGTTGTACGCGAAGACCACAGAGACTACCTTAGGTTCCTTTGGTATGAAGACAACGACCTCAGCAAGAACGTGCGGGACTACAGAATGAAAGTCCACGTGTTTGGAAACAGCCCCTCACCAGCAGTGGCTATTTATTGCATGAGGCGTGCTGCAACTAAAGGTGAGAGAGAACACGGTGATGACGCCAAGCAGTTTGTTGTCAGGCATTTTTATGTCGATGACGGACTTGCGTCTACATCCACCTCTGCAGAAGCTATCGACATCTTAACAAGAACACAGAAGATGCTTGCTGAGTCCAACCTGAAGTTGCATAAGATAGCATCCAACAGCCACGAGGTTATGGAAGCTTTTCCAGCTGACGAGCGGGCCAAAGATCTGAAAGATTTGGATCTCACTTCAGATGATCTCCCCGTACAACGTAGCTTGGGGATCCTATGGAATCTACAAACTGACAGTTTCACATTCCAAGTGTCTCGAGAGGAAAGACCATACACTAGGAGAGGTGTGTTGGCCACTGTGAACAGTTTGTATGACCCTTTAGGGTTTGTGGCTCCTATAACCATGCAGGGAAAAGCTCTTCTCCGTGAAATCTCGGCTGAGCAAAATGAATGGGATGAACCGCTCCCTTTGGAGAAAAAGGAAAAATGGGACAGGTGGAAAGAATCATTAAAAGATCTTCAACATCTCCAGATAGCAAGGTGCTATGCTCCATTCCCACAGTCCTCTGCCCAAAGAAGAGAGCTGTGCATCTTTTCAGATGCTTCCACGATGGCAATCGGAGCTGTGGCTTACTTGAAGTCTACTGACAGTGAAGATCAGTCTTACATGGGATTCGTCATGGGAAAATCAAAACTAGCCCCACGGCCTGCACATACTGTCCCACGACTAGAGTTGTGTGCAGCTGTTCTAGCAGCGGAGCTGTACGAACTGATCAGCAATGAAATGGACATTAATGTGGATGCTGTGACATTCTACACGGACAGTAAGATCGTCCTCGGATACATATACAACAACACTAGGAGGTTTTACACATATGTTGCAAACAGAGTGATTCGCATCCGAAAGTCTTCACATCCTGACCAGTGGCATTACATTTCTACAGAGAGAAATCCTGCAGATCATGCTACTAGACCTATCCCTGCTTCTCAACTCCGACACACAAACTGGCTTTCTGGACCATCATTCCTAACACATTGCAACCCAGAGCCACCGCAGTCAGACATATTCACTCTTGTGGAACCTGAAGTAGATGTGGAGATACGACCTGATGTAACCACTTTACTCACAAAAACCCATGAAACCCAGTTGAAGTCAAGTCGTTTTGAGAGATTCTCACATTGGATGACATTGTGCCGCACCATAGCTTCACTCATTCGTGTCGCAACTTCATTCAAGAAGACTTCAGAGCAGAAAAAATGTCATGGTTGGAAGTGCTACACTGAAGAAACCACAGTAAGCGAGATCTCACGTGCAAAAGTTGCAATTATTCTCACTGTGCAGTCTGAAATCTTCAAGGCAGAGTTCCAATGCCTGACATCAATGCATACATTACAAAAACAGAGTCCACTCAAAAAGCTCAATCCCATCATTGATGAAGATGGATTGCTTAGGGTCGGAGGTCGCCTTGCATCAGCTAATGTGACAAAAGAAGAAAAACATCCACTTATTATTCCCCGTACTCACTACATTGCTATCCTTCTAGTGAGATACTACCATGAGAAGGTGGCGCATCAGGGACGTCACATCACAGAGGGAGCAATCAGAGCGGCAGGCCTGTGGATCATCGGGAGCAAGGGTCTGGTTTCCTCTGTTATCTTCAAATGTGTCATCTGTCGCAGGCTCAGAGGAACCTTACAAATACAGAAGATGGCAGACTTGCCGGCTGACAGGCTATCACCAGCGCCACCCTTTACCAATGTCGGACTTGACATCTTCGGTCCATGGATGGTGATGACACGTCGCACAAGGGGAGGCAGTGCAGACAATAAAAGGTGGGCGGTGCTTTTCACATGTATGGCAACAAGAGCTGTGCACATTGAGCTTGTGGAATCCATGTCAACGTCCAGCTTCATAAATGCATTGAGAAGATTTTTCTCTGTACGTGGACCTGCCAAGCTTCTTCGTTCTGACAGAGGGACTAATTTTATTGGTGCCTGTAAGGAGTTGGAAATCGACCACAGTAATACTACACTGAATAACTACCTTCAGGAGAAAGACTGCACATGGCAGTTCAATCCCCCACATTCATCACACATGGGTGGATCGTGGGAAAGACTCATCGGAGTTGCCAGGCGGATCCTGGACGCCATGCTTCTCCAGGCTGTACATACTCGACTCACACATGAAGTACTGAGTACCTTGATGGCGGAGGTGATGGCAATAATGAATGCCAGACCATTGGTGCCAGTGTCTACAGACCCAGACATGCCAATTGTTCTCACACCAGCAATGATCTTAACCCAGAAGAGTAGTGCTCTATCGGCACCCTCTGGTAACTTTGACCCGGCAGAACTTCATACAACGCAATGGAGACAAGTTCAGTGTCTTGCCGACACTTTCTGGAAGCGATGGAGGAGGGAATACCTTTCCACTCTTCAAAATCGACAGAAATGGACAGACGACAAGCCCAACATCAAAAGTGGAGACATTGTGTTGCTAAAAGAAAACCAAGCCCACAGGAATGACTGGCCCATGGGACGCATCGTCAAAACATTCCCCAGCAGCGACGGCAGGGTTCGCAAGGTGGAAGTGAAGACGACACGAGAAGGAACTGTAAAAGTTTTTCTGAGACCAATCTCTGAGATTGTAGTTCTTTTGTCTGAGAGACAGTAAACTGCATTTGTTTTGTTTTATATCCTTTGAGTAAAAGTTGTAGTAGCACAATCTTATTGTGCCAGGCGGGGAGTGTCATGCCCTCACTAGAGTGCATTTGATGTTTAATTGTAGAATGTGTAGAACAGTGCCCCTACAGGCCATTTGAGGGGAGTAGTTTTATGTTTCCAGAGGTTTCTGGCAGATGTTAATTGGTGAGCTGCCGTGCAGGCTGTCAGGGTGTTCTCTCACTGCATCATAGCTTCATATATTGTTGCCTTGGACACTATTTGTCCGTAAGTATTCATTTATGTCTCTTATTATGTTAGGTTACCTTTTTGTTAGCTGTTTATGATAATGTATACTGCTTATGGTAGTTGACAGTATGACGCAGCATTTTAATACTTTTATTTGCGCGATTGCATCGTGCCGTCCGTTGGTGTGTACTTATGTGTATGCCTTTGTGCTTTGTTTCAGTTTTACAAAACAACCAATAACAAACAAGAAAAGTAAAGATCTTCAAACAGAAAACACCTCGTGTATTTCTTGAAGGATTTCGGAATTCTGTAAGCTAACTGTCAAGCCTTGAATAGACGACACTCATAGCGAGGGCAGTATACTTTCCATTGGGGGAGAGTATGAAACCCAAAGTAGTCTCCATTTCACCCCTCCCTCCCCAAAGAAACAACCTTAACCACATCAATCCACCGAGGAACACAACATTTCTATTCCCACTCCCAGTGATAATACCCTGAGGGGCTATAGTGTGTCCAGCGCTGGAGGAAGGTGGAGGTGGACAGAGGAATGAAAAGGAAACCGAATGGATGAACTGATGGCGGTAAATGTAAGCATATGCTGAACTAGCTCGAAGGGCTCTCCCAGGTGTGTGTGAGTGTGTGTGTGTGTGTGTGTGTGTGTGTGTGTGTGTGTGTGTGTGTGTGTGTGTGTGTGTGTGTGTGTGTGTGTGTGTGTGTGTGTGTGTGTGTGTGTGTGTGTGTGTGTGTGTGTGTGTGTGTGTGTGTGTGTGTGTGTGTGTGTGTGTGTGTGTGTGTGTGTGTGTGAGGATGGGTGGGTCATTTTTCTCCTTCTTTAAACATTTGCTTTCACTTAGGCCAGCTTGCTTCCCATTGAGGTGAAGTGTTTATTTGCAGGATTTCATTTAGCTGTCATTACTATAGACATATGGGTTAAATACATCTGGGCTTTATCATAGAAATAGGAGGGAGTGGACGGGAGTGTGTATGTGTGTGCACACGTGCATGGGAACGTTTTTATACACTCATAGTTATTGTAGGAGTACCTACAAATACAGGCAACGGGTGCCACCTTATGAATAATATTAGAGCTATGTCAATGACACCCACCAACAAAGCCTGTTAGCAATCAAGAACACTGCAGGGTTTTTTAAGTTTCTTTTTTACTGTGTGTGAAAATATGTGCAATGCAACAGGAATGTTAGATATTAGTTTAAGTGGATGTCTCAGTGCAAAACGATTCAAGCATTCATAGCCTGGCTATCATAAAAATACACAAACCACGCCAGGGGGGGTAACAAAAAGTTTAAGAATGTTATGAATTGAAATGGAATGAAGATTGTGTAAGCATGAATGTTGCATACCTCTCGGCTCTTTCCTTTTTCAGTGCTTGCCTGTCCCACTGTGATCTTCCTCAGGAATCGGTCATTTGTGTCAACAACTAAAAAACAAACAAAGACCAAATTAAATTGATGATCTGGAAGATTTCTCATAAAATCTACTTTGAGAATGAAATCAATGACTGTAAAAAGGTACATACATTTTTAATAGTGATAATATTAACAATATGAAAACACTAACTGTGGCGTATAATGACGGAATGCGGATGCTTCTCAGAATACCGAGATGGTCTAGTGCCAGTCAAATGTTTGTAAATGTTGGTGTGCCTACCTGTCATGCTTTAATTAGGAATTTGATGTATCGTTTTATGTGAAGGTTGACAGCATCTGAAAAAAGTATTATTCAGGCATTGGTCAAGCCTGGGCTCAGCTCTGTCAGGTTCTCATCAACACTCTGGAGACATTGGAGGGCATCTTTGTATACTGCAAGTGTTGTATGCTGATCTCTTATTTTATTTGTGTTTTTTTAATCTGCATGCATTGGTGTGCTTTTTGTTGTTATTTATGTATTGAGTATCTCAAACATGCAAAAGATGTATGTCTTTCTAGCCTGAACAAATCACTTTCCACACATGCTATTAAATAGATGCGCACACACACACACACACAACCACGCCAACGCACCGTATCTTATCTCTTAAATTGTAAGTAGGTGTTGACACCATCAGAGGTTCTTACACTCAAGGGATTGTCTACTTACAGGTTTCTTCACTCAGCACTAAGCCTATTTTATGATAATGTGGCTAACAGAGGGGTTAGTCTGCGGTCATATTGTTGTTACCATCAGCATGGAAAACCACATTAGTTCAACATTATCCTCATGTTGGATTGATGTAATGAAAGGAAAGGTGAAGAGCATGGTTTGCTTCATGAACACAGACACACCCACATAACACATTAGGGGCTAAATCTGTTTTGAATCTCCTGGTTTCTTCTTTTAAGAATGCCCTGTGGAGCCGCTGGAGTAAATACCACATCAGTCATAGCAGCGCCCAACTGCTTGTTCTCACTGACAACTTTAAACCAACAGAGCAACCACAGAGGTAGCTATTCCCTCTCCTACCATTATCATCCTGTGACTGAGGACTGCAACACTTTCCTACTAGATGTGCTAATTCAGAACAAACATGAGAGCCAGAAAAAGTTTGTATAGTCGTTGAGCACGCTTAAACGCACACTAATAAACCGATCATTATCTGATTTCCGGAGTAAACAGATTATTCAAGTGCTCATGTAAACAGCATAAACCGATATGCATTATGGGATAAAAGCCGTTATCGAATAATGAGAAATACGATCAACACAGCTAGTTTTTTACCAAATGTTCTGTTATCTTCGGTGCACGTGTACCATTAATCTGGTTTCTTTCGTTCCTTTACATCAGCGCATGTGTGGAAACGTAACGGGACCCACTGTCATATGATCTGGGGCCAGGCTCATAACATCCTTCATTAGATCACAGTTTCACGACATTCTGAAATTCTCACTCCATTCAGAATCTGAGCGATCGCCTATGCTGCCCTGTTTCTGCTCATATGCAATACGCAAAGACACAGCGCTTTATTCTGCATGTTTAACAAGCCAAACAACTCTCCTATAAGACCAGCTCTGACTGTGGAGGAGAAGCCATAAGAGACTGCATGCTGACAGGAAGAAAAACATTTTTTTTTCTAACTGTTTTACGTCATCTATTTAGGAAGAAATCGAAAGAATTGACTGAATCATGTAAACCTGTTGTTGTTTAGTTATTGCATTACCTAGGTGCATGTAAACGCGATTATTACCATTAGCTGATTTACTCCCTGTTATCGGATTATTGTGGTCATGTAACCATAACCTGACAAACATAGAAGACATACTGCAGTGAATACTGAATTTAAGTTTAATTCAGGATAGCATGTGACATTATTTAGTCATGGCATAATAAAAAATAAAAAAATGTTTATGATCCACGGAATGTTTGACGAAACTCGTTCCAATTTAAATTAGATGTGTATGATGATCATGATATTGGGTTTTGATCATGAATTTGATAGTCTCAATGCCTGCACAAAAATCATACTGAATGTTCTGTGTTATTTAATTCGCAAGGAAAATGTGTCAGTATCACATGTGAATGAAAAATAGAAGATACCTCTATTCCAGGTGATCTTGGAGGGGTCAAGGTCAAGGCGTGCAAAGGCGCTGACTTCCTGGGGCGTGAGAGAGGCTGGGTCTGTTTTATTGATCCCCAGACGCTGGCGGTGAAGAGAGAAAGAAGGTTAGAAGATCTTCTGTTAGGGTGACGCTCAGGCACATTGTTTGGATTTGTGTTCCCACCTTTCAGTCGCAGCTGTGGCACATTTCATTATATATGATTTTTATTTTTTTTTTAATTAAATTAGTTTCCTTTCCAAGTCCCTGTAAACTGGATTTCCTTTCATCCCTGTATGTGAAAACAAACCCAGACTTTATGATGATGGGGTGATCAATGCACTGTCAGGTTAAAAAGGTTCCATAACATTCACTGAGAGTGCTCTATCATATGACACAACACTTTTTATCTCTCACTATATCAACTAAAAACAATAAATATTTCATAATCCTTTTAAAATTCTCATATCAAAAGACTTTCATGAACCAGGACAGACGCACATTGAGTTGACTTATGTTCAATATTCTCCCTCCTACATCTGTCTGCATTTTATACAGATATTAGGAATTATTAATTAAAACGACATCAAACCTTTTTACTCTCAGACGTAAAACAGATACGAGCTCCAGTAAGGTATAAACACAATTTGGAGATGAGAACATGGTGGAGGGAAAGAGGGATTGTTCAGGTAGGCTCACTGAGGTCTCCTAGTGGACAAAAGCTTCTTCTTTTAAAAGTGCTACACAGCGATTCTTCTGGCTAGTAAGGATTGTTGACACAAGTGGCCCTGGCACTGCAAGTGTTTGGACTTACGCGTAGCCTGGAGATTTGGATAGGAGAAAATCTTCTGACTCCGTTCACTGAAGGGACCAGTCTATTGAACAGGGCCTATTAGGTATAAGAGAAAATTACATGATGTGTGTGACGTATGTATATACAGTAAATACAACTGCACCTTGGAGGATAATTGTGTTATTTAATGACAGTACATCAAACCAAATACAGAAAAACAGCAGCAAAGGGATGTTATGGTTTTGACTGATAAATGTAATTTGGACATACAATGCATGCTCTTACAGGTTAAAGAGGACCTATGATGCTTTTTGACTTTTATGACCTATAAACGTTGTTATGATGATTCATAGTCATGCTTAACCATACTAAATTATCAAATAATGACTTACATGCATTTCGACGTATTCCCTGCTGACCGTCTGGGGTGTCTGTGCAGAGCACTAAACACTATTCTAGCCAGTCGAGAAGTCACGTCTTCAAAGCGGTCTACCCTTTCATAATTTGTGACGTCGCAAAAAAATGTGTGAAGTCACCACGCGGATGTTTCCATGTATGGTAATGCTGTCACTTCCCTGTTCGCGTCTGCCTCGCGCCCTTATAGGTCCATGCTCGCGCTTCCCGCCACTGAAAGTGTTCCGGAAGGAAGGTAACCAATCACAACGGAGTGGGGTTTGCAGGAGGGGGGGGGGGAGGGGAGCGGAGATTACCGAAGCACAGGCGGAGGGAGCGGAGATGGCCGATGCACACACACTCAAGTGTTGACAGGATGTGCTGGATCGCCAAAATAAGAGAAAGAGCTTCCCGAAAATCTACATAGTTTTTTGTGATGTGATTCGTGTCAGGTTGCTCTATAGCAGTGTAAAACAAGAAATTAAGACCAGAAAAGTAGTATAATAGGTCCTCTTTAATGTTAGTTAACACGTGTTTTAAGCTCCCTGTGAATAGGTCAAAAGATTGCAACATTGTAGTATACACTCACCGGCCACTTTATTAGGTACAGCGGTTCATTTTCTTGTTAACACATATAACTAATCAGCCAATCACATGGCAGAAACTCAATTCATATAGGCATGTAGACCTGGACAGGACAACTTATTGAAGTTAAAACTGAGCATCAGAATGGGTAAGAAAGGGGTTTTAGGTGACTTTGAACATGGCAATGTTGAAGGTGCTAGAAGGGCTGGTATGAGTATTTCAGAAACTGCTGATCAGCTTGGATTTTCACTCTAAACCATCTCTAGGGTTTACAGAGAATAGTCCGAAAAAGAAAAAATATCCAGTGAGCGGCATTTGTGTGGATGCAAAATGCCTTGTTGAAGTCAGGTCAGTGGAGGATGGGCATACTGGTTAGAGATGAAGAAAGGCAACAGTAACTCAAATAACCACTCATTACAACCAGGGTATGCAGAATACCATCTCTGAACGCAAAACACGACCAACCTTGAAGCAGATGGGCTACAGCAGCATGAAGACCCCACCGGGTGCCACTCCTGTCAGCTAAAAACAGGAAACTGAGGCTTCAATTCTTGCATGATCACCAATATTGGACAATAGAAGATTGAAAAATCATGCCTGGTCTGATGAGTCTCGATTTCAGGTGAGACATCCAGATGGTAGGTTCAGAATTTGGCGTAAACAAAATGAAAGTATGGATCCATCCTGCCGTGCACCATCAACCATGCCACGTTCAAAGTCACCTTAACCCCCTTTCTTCCCCATTCTGATGCTCGGTTTGACTTCAGTACATTGTCTTGACCACGTCTAAATGCCTAAATGCATTACATTTCTGCCATGTGATTGGCTGACTAGCTTTCTGTTTTTCTAAGGCTTTGAACAGGTGTACCTAATAAAGTGGCCGGAGAGTGTATGTACTCATAGCGTGGGTTCACTTTAGGCATGTGTGGTGATGAACTAAAACAGGGTTATTAAACTTATCATATATAGAAATATATATAGTATTCCGCTTAAATTTAAATTTTTGCAATGAATATCCAGAAAATGTATATAAAAGCATTAAAGAAACTGTTTATTTCACTCTACTAAAGTCCAGGTCAAAACACCAGTTCCACAATGTTGGCAGTGTAAAGGCTCATTTATGCTCTACGTTAGATACGCATACGGATACGGACGGAGCCTTCTGTCCGTACTCTGCGTACATTACGTCCGTATTTCTGCACGTATCCTGCAAGCTTGTGGATGCGTACCAAACGGACAGAACGGAGCATTACTACCAAAGATCACGGGGGGCGCATAGCCAACAGTTCACTTTCACTTACTGTACATTTGTTCACAAACATAAACGAAAGACATAATACTTTAGAAAATGTCTTAACTTTTGAGGAGAGGTTTGTGTGAGTTGGTACGAAATTACATACACGGCCGGGGCACAGGGACAGACAACTACAACATAGCAGCAGGAGCGGGGATCGCACGGGGAGGAATGTCAGCTAGACGGCAGGCTGTCAGCTAGACGGCAGGCTGACGGCAGCAATAGAGAAGTAATACCGGAGGACCGTGTGAGACTAGTTTGTTTGACATGTCGTGATTAATGTCCTCAGCCCCCGCTGTCTATAATACAGCCTCCAGTTTAGCCTCTTCCATCGCTACGGTAGTAGCCTATATCGCTAAAGCTGTTTCTTCCATGGACCTATTATAAAATATTTATTCCAGTTAATTCATTCTTTGACTCTTCTTCTTCCTATTTGAGTAACTTTTTACTCTGAGCGGAGCTGCTGCCCACTAATGGTTGATTTGATTAACGTCCATTCCAACATAAAGGACGCATGGAAGTATGAGGGCAGTGACGGATATAACGTTGTAAACGTAGGTCTCTATTTACGCACGGAATTGGAGCATAAATGAGCCTTAAGAGAAAGTCATTACTGAGTGACGTCATTACACGGTTACCTTGTCAGACTGAGTATCCTCGTGGAGCATCCTGGCATCGATGGCTGCTGCCACCAGGTTATTGGCTGCTGTGATGGCATGAATGTCACCGGTTAGATGGAGGTTGAACTGAAGGGAAGGAGGAAGAACAGACAGAGAAACAGAGGTGAAGGGATTAGACAAGAATTCAAAATCCTATCACTGCAATGTACTGGTACACATGAAACCTCAAACAAAGGTGGTTAAAAGGCCCTAATCACAAAATTTGGAAACACTTCAAACAAAGTAAATCATCTCATGGTTTTGACTTGGTCCCCAGGGTCCTTAAAAATGTTATGACAAATATTCTCTCTGTTTGGCAGGAGGCCCTCAATTTAAAAGGAAACAAAACATTGTGAAGACATTTGAAGGAGTGGTAGAAGGGGGAAAAAAGCTAAAAGGGCTGGTGTTTTGATGGGAGAAAAGGAGACTGCCTTTTCACGACTGCATATGGAGGTTCAAAAAACAAAAGTCTCCTTCCCTCCTCTTTCTCACCCCTGCCTTCACGGACAGTGCCCTTTAGTCACAGGCAATATTATGCCAAAGCTCCGGGGGGTTATGTTTATGTGCATTGATGTGTTTTCGGGCAAACTAGTGTGAATCTCTGCATGTGTTAGGTCTTTGAAGCCTGGTCTAGTCCTGCTAGGGAGCACTTAAGAGTGTGTGTGTCTTACCTCCTCCATAGGAATGACCTGGGCATATCCACCTCCTGCAGCTCCCCCTAGGCACAAAGAAGAGGTGGCACAGTCAGAGGCAGACGAACAGGACAGGGACACAACAAAGGAGGAATGCTGAGTGGAGGGTTCACGCTGACATTAGATATCTTATCACACAGTTACTTGATACATTCCTGACTGCTGGTTTGGGAGCCTGCATCTGGCCTTGTACAAATCCCACTCAATGTATTCAGTTAGAGAAAAACTAAATGAATTGTTTCATTCCAAAATAACATTCACTTTTTGAAACAGTTTGTTACATTTTCTAACATGATGCCTTGTTTAAGAATGTAACCAAAGTTGTTATTCATTCTAATAGAGAAAAAAAAGAGTGTCGCCAGGGCAAATGTAGAGGGCAGAGAGGTTAAAGCATACTTTTTAGACGGGTCATGTATATTTAGAATAAGGAACTAGGCATTCATTGCTGACCTTTAACCCCAAAGGTGGGTCCCTGGGAAGGCTGTCGGAGACAGGCAAAGGAGTTGAGCTTAAGGTGGGCAGACAGGGCCTGGACTAGGCCAATGGTCACTGTGCTTTTACCCTCGCCCAGTGGGGTCGGAGTTATACTGGAAATACAGAAAATACATAATGTGACTTTGTCAAAATCGCATTCGGTCTGCAGCCTAACAATTTATACAAATAAACATCAATCAAGTAGTAAGGTTGCACACAGCCATTGCTTAAGGGTAACACCATAAAGGAAGAAGAAAGTCATCTGTCTTTTTCTTTTCCCCTTGCTGAGGACCAGCTTACTTTTAAGTCACAAATGTAAGAACTAAGGGGAGCTGAAGGTATATAAAGATTAATTTAAAGGATACAGTTGATCAGGAAGTCACACTTACCCAGCAACTAGAACGTATTTCCCATCAGGCTGTGTGTGCAGGCGGTCTAACAGTGAGAGTCGGACCTTAGCTTTGTTCCTGCCATATGCTTCAAGCTCTACTGGTAGCAAACCAATCTCCTCAGCCAGCTGGTCCACTGGTTTGGGTGTCTGAGCTCTGGAAATCTCTATGTCACTGACAAACACAGAAAAAAACATCAGTTACATTTAATTTTAAATCATCAGATATGGAAAAACTATTTTTTTTTTACAGAATTACAAACCACACGCCATTGTTTTCATATAACATTGTATGGTGTCAGTGCAACTTAGAGAACAGTATGACATAATAATATAATCCTTAAGTAGATTTAGATAAAAGGTGCTACAAGGAAATTTTAACATTTTCTGAAAGTCAAAGTTTTCCTCCGATTATCATAAATGACATGTTACTGCTAACGAGACCATCAGCGAAAAGAATGCTATTTTTATTGAGTTTTTCTTAATGCCTTGGGTACGCTCACCCAGGAACTACAGCTGGTGTGGTAAAAACACTTCTGCTTTTGTCAAAAGGAGGTGCAAGAATAAAAACAACTTGAAAATTCCTCGGAGCACCTTTAAAGTCCTAATAGTCCCTTACAGATAGTGGCCTATACCTTGGTACCGGCGTCAGGGGCTGCAGTTTGAGGCTGCCCAGACACCAGGGTTGGTATTGCTGCTCCTGGAGCCACCGACTGCAGCTAAGCACCACATTCTAGTAAATGAAAAGAGGAAATGGAGACGAAAAGGTAAGGGAAAACAAAGGCAGAGTATAGTGAGGAAGAACAGGGACAAGAAACAAAGATACGCACCTGTGTTCGGTAGGCTGCTGTCAGGAATCCTAATCCAGACTTTGAAGACATCTCAAGGGCATGTTCATCTAAACCAAAATAGGTCAATGCACATGATGAGGAGTCAAAGCATGCATCTGAATTTCAGACTAGAGCTGGGCAGTGTACAAAGATGTACTAATTAATTTGACAACACTAGTACGTCTGGTCATCTACAATATCATTGAATGCATGCTGAAAGGTCTGTAGCAAACAGGTCTGGACTTGAGGCAATGTGTCTTTTGTTATCCACAGAACTTCAAGCCCATGCAGAGTGATTATCCTAAAAGGTTGAAGGGTAAAGTTGGCAATTTAAGGAATGTGCGGTGGAACCTTGGAGAAACTACTCCATTCATGCACCCGGAAGTCTCCTGAGTGATTATTCAAATACCTGTGTCCAAGGAGGGCTCACAACGGATGACAGCAGCCCCAGGTCTGACCCAGGCAGGTGGGAAATCCATATTCCCTGCACCTAACACAACCACAGCATCAGCCTGCATCACCTAGTAAAGAAAGAAATAACATTTGAAAAGGATTTGAAAAAGAGGAAATAAAAGCAAAACGAAATAGAAAACAAGACAAGCGGAAAAAAAGGCTCCCCAGAAAAATGTGCCTGGAAAACACCTGGATATTTATCTGCAAATCTGTTCTAATTATCTCCGCCACAGCTGATCACATTTCATGACTTCACATTTGAAAATGCAGAGAGTGACTCCTAGTGGTCAGCCACTAAAACTGCAACTATTGCCAAAGTGGTGTAACTGAATTATGACAACAGATGGATTAGTATAAGAAGCATATGGAAAAGATCAAAATATGTTTTCGTTATAAAGCACTAAGTCTTCTCAAACAAGTATTCCTCAATACAGTTAAAAAAATAATACAGCCAAAAGAAGTAACTGTCAAGCTGAACAAAAAAAAAAGAAACAACCGTGTACCAAACTACTAGCTTTAAAAAAAAAAAAGAATAGTAAATAATGAATCCCTCTCACACCTGTCTCTGTAGGCTCTTGGAGCTCCAATGACTCTTGAGAACTACCATTCCACTTCTTTCAATCAGGCACTGCAGGGCTACTCCAAGGGGTCCTTCTCCTCCAACCAGCAACACACTTTTCCCATCCAAAGGAGCATCTGTAGAAATGTTGAAATGCAAAAACAGGACACAACCTTACTTCATTAAAGGCCTACTTCACCGGTTTGAATATGAAGGTGTATTGAATTCTGAGATCCTATGTAGTATAAATGTGCAAATTTTTTTTAAATTGGTTCATCCTAGCCTGAGAAAAGGCAGAAAGAGTTTTTTTTTTAACCCTATATTAATCTTACTGTGACATCACAGTAAGATAAATATAGGGTTAAAAAAAAATTACTTTGTAAATATTACTGTGATGTCACAGTAGGAGAAATCACAGTAATATTTACAAAGTAAGGTTTTTTTTTTAACCCTATATTTATCTTACTGTGATGTCACAGTAAGATTAATATAGGGTTAAAAAAAACACTCTTTCTGCCTTTTCTCAGGCTAGGATGAACCAATTTCAATTTTTTTTGCACATTTATACTATATAGGATCTCAGAATTCAATACACCTTCATATTCAAACCGGTGAAGTAGGCCTTTAAGTGCTTAATGTGCATGAGTAACCCACACAGTGGTCCACATTGGTGCCCTGGAGTTTCACATCACAAAATATATATAAACTACAAGGAATTATAATAGGAACATTCCTATATCCTGTAGCTTATACTCGTAGTATTTGTCAAAAGTATAGAGTTGTTTACTGGCATTTTGTCATGCCATGTCAGTACTCGAATGAAATACATTTTGTTTTGTATTTTACCCAGTGTTTATGCACTACTAGACATTCTTCTCAAAACAGTTACATGTGGTGTATACTTTGCATTTGGAACACAGCCTGTTAAACACAGCGGCATCTGATAAGACAAGTAACGAGTAGGATCAATAAAACTGATTGTCAGGGTTTGCTGCTACTGTATCTCACTGTATTCAAAGTCTCTAATTCACTTGATCAGCTACACCTGCCCCTATTCAATGCTTAATAGTCACTTTAAAAAGGAGATTAAAGCACTAGACTTGGTACTGATTTCCTTTCCCAGAAACTCACCATGTTTCACCAGGAGATCCAGGACAGCGCCGGCTATCGGTGGCACAAAGCCTTTGCTCAGGTCACCTCGCACCAGACGGCCCACATTCAAATCTGATATCCTTTAACAACACAAAAATTGGCAAAAATGTAATACAGCTAACTTTAAATATATATATATCAATTATCCTAAGGTAGCTAGTCCCCTCTCACCGGCCATAGCATTGAGATTATTTTTTTAAATCCAATGAAAAACAATATCGAGAAAATGTATACATTTTAAAACTAGATTTGAGGCATACATCATGTATGAGTTACTGGATAAGTTTACTAATGCTGAGTAACACTTTAAAGTATATATATAATACTTTTTAATATTGGACAGGGAGATCAACTATCTATCACTGCTTGACACTATGTATGAACAAAGTAGCTTGCTGCAGTCTCATTTTGTGAAGATTGTGAAGGGTGCCTTGCTAATTTTATCATTTCCTTTTTATTTGAAGGCACACACTCTTCATTTGTGCAGTCTTAATTCTGAGCAGCCCTTTCTAATGTAGGCTCAATCTAATGAGCCATGTGAGTAAATTCATTTATCCCTGTTGGGACAGAGAAGCACGCACGACTGATACCAAGCTGACTGCTACTTAAAAATGTCTGCCTCTGCAGTAGACATCTTTTGACAGAAAAACAAGAGATATGCTCTTTGCTGTTAAATCTCTCATAGTGAGAGTAGTCAAGCCATTTTAAATGTAGTGCAGGTTTTTACCCGTCTACATCCTTCTCAGGTTTGAGTGTGTTCAGCACTCGACTGGTGAGGGAAGCAGGGGGGAGGTGGAGGTAGATTCCATGCACCTTGGGGTCTTCATTCAACTTCAACACCTCCTCTACAATCTACACACACACACACACACACACACACACACACACACACACACACACACACACACACACACACACACACACACACACACACACACACACACACACACACACACACACACACACACACACACACACACACACACACACACACACACACACACACACACACACACACACACACACACACACACACACACACACACACACAAGGATAACGTTTGTGGAAAAAGTATACAGTATTGACGAGGCAGGATTGCAACAGTCGTGGAAAAGTAACATGTTAATATCACACAATTTGGTATGGGTACTGTCTGTAGATGGTCTACTATGGAAAAACTCAGCCTTCACACTTAAGGTATGCTTGATCTTTTAAAATGAAGGTACTGATTGAGAACAAAGAAATGATTGAAACAAGATCTCCTCCATAACAGGCGAGTGCTTCTAACTGAGCATAAAAAATGATAGGAATCCCTAAGGAGGGAGAAGAGAGAGGGAGGGAGAAGAGAGAGAGAGGGGGGGTAGGTAAGGTGTATGAAAGTAGAGCAGTGGATCAGTAGAGCAACAGAGAGTAATTTAGGCCAAGAGTTGTAAAGTAAATCATTGACTGTCAGCTGAATTGCCTGAGCATTTCCTAAGGGAATCCCTGGGATTCCTTCTATCTATACTGATAAGAGACATTTTGGATAAAGAGCGACAGGTGAGAGGCTGTTGCCCAGTCCCAGTAACATAATGTTAGAAAACTACTGTGAAGTGGAGAGAAAAAAATAACATAGTGAGCAGTCAGAATCAAAGATTATACAGGCAACAGTGGATGTATGATGACTTTCAGTTAAGTTTTAATTACATACAAGCTTATTTGAGGCACTGATTATCTTGACACTTCACCCAGGCAGCATGATAACATGTTGCACAGTCAAACAGCCAGGGGAATAATTAATCATGCACTGACTTGCTAAATAATGAGCGCGTAGGAAGAGTTTTTCCTGTTTAACGCAGTGATAGAAATGTACCAAACATGCCATTCAGCTTCACTTACTTCATCTTCACTGCACTCCTTTGCCAGACATATCTGAGTGATGTTTAAGCCAACCTGTGGACATGCAGACAAGGAGAGGGTGAACTGCTTGAGTCATCGTAGATAATGTGTGTAGATGTAGATTTTGTGTAAAAAAGACAAAATGGGCGAAATTCAAATTGGAGGAACAGCAAGAGAGACGGTTACCCTTCCTGCCATCTTCTTGTTGATCTCAAACAAACTGTCATCTTCGCCTGCCTTTTGAGATTAATTGAAAAATAGCACATTGAGAAGAACACAAGACACAACACTCATAACACAGGAATCTGCAATGGCTTCAACCAAAACAGATAATACTAGGTCAAATGTGCATTAAATCAAAGCAGGACTCTATGTCCCTATTAGCACAATACAACGCTGGCAAGGTCAATTGTAACTTAAATATGGCTTAACTGTCTTTTGACCTACAAAAGGAAATACAAATCCTACGTAGTACTTCTGTTTGAGCTCACACTACCTGTATAATGGCTAACAAAGGTTGTATTGATGGATTTCTTCTCTGCAGAGCCACCATTGCCTCCTTAGTGGTCTGAGTCAATTCCCTGTGAGAGAAAAAATAACTGGTTAGCAATGTCCATGCATCTATTCTCACACACGCACGCACGCACGCACACACGCGCACACACGCACACACACACACACACACACACGGTTTAATAATAGATTCAAGTCCGATACATGCACAAGTCCAAAGACAGCCATTCTTTAAGAATGTGTTAACCTCCAAAGAGACAGAGATTAAGATAACATTAAGAATAGTTCATTCTGTAGGGGGGGAGACACTCAATTGAAAAATATTTCTCAAAACTGTGAACACACTTTCTACTGTCACTAGCAAATACACCTTTAAAAAGTTTGCAAACAAATTAATTAATTAATAAATAAAACACCTGGTAAGAAAAGCTGAACGACAGTGTGAATTTATTTTTCTTAGTTTTTTTTTTTTAAATATATATTTTTTTTGTTTAAATATAATCCAATGGTTTTTTTTTCATCTCATTGTTGTTTATTTTTTTACCTATTTCGTGTTACAAAATGTCAAAGGCATGATTGTCTGCTGTATGTATTTTATATTCGAAACAAAGTACGATAAGCTCTCTGGTGTGTGTGTTGTTGCTAACTGGGATCCTAAATTACCCACAAATAATAAATCAATCAATTTCTCTTTAAACCTTGTGGGAACCTTTTTAAGCAGTCATTTCTGCAAAAGAAATGTGATTTTCTGTAGTTATTGGAATACCAGATCTCACTAGAAATTAGAAAGTTACTATGGAAATAAAAAATAAAATGCAAATTGTGAGGTGCCGTTGCACCTATTGGCCACCTTGCCACGCATGTCACACTGCGTGGGAGGGGCGTATGTGTAAATGCATATGAATTAACACACTGACCTACATGTTGACAAAAATGTAAACATTACTATTTCAAGTACACCTATAGCTATTATGGAACAATATTTCAAAGAAGTTAAGAAGTAAACGATGCATTGTGTAGTCTAGTAGTATTTAAACTATTAAAAATTACCTACACTATAAAACGCATAAAAAACGAATCTAGGCTAATGGGGGAAAAAAGTCGTCTTTTAGGGTCTCAGCTCCATATCATATCAATTCAGTTAGGTCTACAATAAAACATCGTGTTGGTAACAATGGGGAAACGTTGCATCAGCTGGCTGGAGTCCCTCTAACGATGTTGATGACACGGAAGAAAAAAAAAAGGTTGATGACACGTGCAGATCAGAGCTCGCCAAAGTTTACCAAAAACTCACCTCTTCCTTGTGTTATTTTCGGTCGGAAAGCATATAAAAATAGGGTTATTCAGTAACATGTGGCCACATTTTCCTGTAGCGTACCAACATATTTCTCACCTCAAAGAACTATCGCATTCAAACCCATCGTTCTTCCTGGACACTTTCCCAAAGTTGACGGCTAGTTTCTGGTTGGTACCACCGCTGGTAGTAGCGCTGGCTGCTCTTAAAATTAGCCGGCTGTTGGTAGGACCAACCGGTAGGCATCTCCGCGACAAGCCGCCGACCCTTCTTCCCGAACAAGATGGATGTATCCGAAGGTTGCTGCACGCACTACGAACAATAGACAACTTCATGGCCGTTTCCTTTTGTTTTTGTTACCCGAGTGTTATAGGTGTTTCTTTGATCGCTTCGTGTGGCTGTTAGCGAGGGATACAACCTCCGGATGGAACAAAAAAAGAAGTTGAGGTGGCGACGGGGTCCTGATGGAGCTTCAGTGTCTTCAGGGGTAGTCGGAAATGTGTAGACTTCATCTGTGTCCTACTCCTAAAGATATTCAGCCCTACTCGTAAAATTCAGCAACTTATCTTGGCAAAGGTCCACAACAAAATATATGCAAATAATGGCACGGTTTCTATTTGGTTATCAACCAAAGACTGTTGAATAGGCTAATAACTTCGAATTTGTGACTTTTCTTTAAAATCCGAGGTATACTTGAAAGCACCACCTTCAGAAGACTGAACATGCTCGCTTTTTCGAGCACGCGCCTTTACGTGCTGTATTGAATCAGGAAGAGTGGAGGGGTTAAGTTGAGGACATGGTTTCACTCATTATCATCAAAATAGAAATAGCGTGGCTATAGGCCTGGCTGCATATCAAAGAGAGGCCAACTCTCATATGCATGTTTCCTCATGATGTGATGTGGATGAGAAATAAAACTAAAATCAATTGTTTCAGCACTGGGACCAGTGGAACTCTCTCACATATCAGAACCATATAGGCCTACTCCAACAATATTATAAAGAAGGTGAGGAATTCTTGTTAATGATAATCTTTAACCTGCAATAAAGCTATTGTGCGTAACTTCTGTTGCCCCCATGAGGAATTCTTAGTAGCCTAATTACAACAACACTGTCAGCGCATCTACATGAGGTAAGCCAGGTTTTTCATGGCAGTAGAATCAACAGAAACAATTCTTGGGCCCTATAGTGTATGGAATGTAAAGACCACTGAGGCAAATGTCAATTTGTGATATTGGGCTTTTGGGATTTTTCTGAGCTGCTGCACCAGTGTCACAGGGTGACACCAGTTTGCTGCCATACTGAGAAATACAGAGATAGTTTTGTTGAGCGACTTTCTGTCAAATAATTTTGCAATTGCTCAAAGGTAACCGTAACCGACATTAATTTCTGCACTAGCTTGAAGTGACTGCCAGTGCTGCCACTGGAATAAATGGCACGTGATGGACCAGGTAGGCCCCCAAAGATCAAATGGTATTGAGATGTCTGCTCGATTGGTCTGATAAAGACTTTGACCAACTTGAGAAATGTATGCAACATTTAATTATCAAAGTTAAAAAAACATTTAAGTGAATAATAATAAAATAAACCAAAGTGTTTGTACATTTTAACTAATGAAGTTTTTTCTTCTTCTTTTAAACATGGCTTTATGCTACTGCCAGTGCCTTGGCTTTGACACTGGGTTAACACAAAGGTTTGTTAAAGTTTTGTGAGAAAAAAAATCATTCATATAATTTTGTACATTAATTAGGAAAGAGAACAAAATGTATTCGAAATAATAATATATTCGATTTATATAGCGCTTTTCTCGCACTCAAAGCGCTGTACTGTATCTCTGTGGTATGTCAGCTGCTCAGAATTAGACAGGAGAGCCCTTCAGAGGGTCAGAAGATCAGAGGCTGCTGCTCATTGCCCTCTTTGAAAGACTTATTCAGGTCTTGCTGTCTCAGCAGAGCAGAGAGACCCATTATCCCACCCTGGACATCTTCTGTTTGACCTTCTGCCCTCTGTCAGACACTTCTGGTCCATCACAAACAGACGAAATGTTGCTACCTCACAGCCATACGAGAACCAAACACTGACTCAGTCTGTTTGGAACCGGTTTAGTATCACAATACTGGCGATCACAGTCATAAAACACAGCATGGATGTTTATATTCCAAACTGCATTGCTTGTACGTATAGGGCCACTGCATGTGGAATATCTAAGCTTCTAAGGTTGTTGTATTGTTTTCATATCCTATTGTTCTATACCGCCAACACTCATTTTCTACTTAACTTTCTTTATTTATATATTGAAATGTTTTATCTTTATATCTGTATAAAGACAGAGTGAAATAACATACTTATTATTGCAAATGACCTGTCTGATGACAAGGATTGGCAGCGTCAGAAGCTGTATGCACAAGCGAACATGCTGTGTCGTAAGTTCAGTATGTTCTCTGTACCTGTCAAAATCTCACTCATTGGAGCGTACTGTACACACTGCTGTATTACTGCCCACCTGTGGTGTCATATAAACAAGGTAGAATTAGAAAACTTACAGTGGCTTATAATGACAGCATGAGGCTGCTGCTGAGCTCCAAGAAGTTCCAGTGCAAGCCATATAGGGGAACCTATACCTTCTCTGCTGTGTATCGTAACCTGATGTTTTATCAGGGAACTAAACACATACCAATCGTTTACTAAGCAGTTAAGACAATGGTAGATCAATACATATACATGTCAGCACTAAGATCGTTTGTTGTGAATGTGGTCAACACACTATGTATTTATTTTAATACATTTTTTTCACTGGTGCTTTGTGTTTTGGGTTCTGTTGTTTTACCTTAGTTAGTCAGTTGTGTTTGTTCTGTGATGCCCTGTTTTGTCTGTAGGGTTCCGTCATGTTTATGTCGTTGTTGTTTTTTTCTTGTTTAATTGTATTTTCTTTTAACATCGATGTCAGGGGACTACAGATGAAAAATTAGCCATTTGGCTAATTCTGTCATTTTTAACGCATGTATGATCATGTGTTTTATTAATTTGCACTGTCCCCTTCTTAAATAAACTGAATTAACTTGAATTGAATGTATATATTTATGTTTAGGGCATCTAAGTCAGAAAACTACTTAATTGCAGTCTTGGCTAACCCTGTATGCAGTTCGGTCAGATTTTCTTCCAGACTGTGGAACCATTGGCAAACATGTCTGTATGACATTGAATATTGTGGAAGGCTTTGTATTTTTTACTCTGTTTGTCTGTTTGTTTTTGTTGTTTGTAGTGATATGGATCCCCCTGGGTCTGAAATAAAGAATTATTATATATTATATAATTGCTGTTTATGTGAATGCACCATCAAGCTTGGTATGTGTTTGTTATATCGTATTCTGTGCCATGACAATAAAGGAATCTTTCTTCATTCTATACACAAACGCTGTGATCAATGTTGCTCAATGTTTTTGGAAATACTAATTGATGATATCTAAGCAAAGGTCAGTTTTCTTTAATGGGACAATATTAAAGAAAGCGTGTCAACAATGGAATGTGGGCCAATGAATGTGATTGTGTGGTATAATTAAGCACATAGCCTACTGTATGTAGCAATGCAGTGATCATGAAGTCTCTCTCTCTCTCTCTCTCTCTCTCTCTCACACACACACACACACACACGTGACTACAAAGTTATTTGGGCGAGGCAAGGTTAGGAAAAATCTATAAATATCAATTCACTTCAGCACGGGCTTGGCTCCAGGACCGTCAGGTATCACTGCCACCAGATCACATCTAAACGCTTCCACTGCTATTTCGCAGCTTTAAGACAAAGGCGCATCGTTATTGACAAGTGTCGGTATGTGATACATCCTCTGTCAAAAAACAGCTGTCTAGGGCCTCGATTGAAATTTTTTAACAATTCGGCTTTTATCTACCGTGGAAAATAATAGTTCCTAATGGCCAAAATGGCTCTCACTTGACTTATAGGCCTGTACACTGGCTTCCCACACCCTCCGAGTCCTAACCAATTGACGCTGCTGAGAGAGAAGACAAACCGACCGGGCGTCATTCCATAAAGTCACATCATTACAGTTTCATGGCGTGGCGCAACCCATCGCTCTTAACAAAACAGATGAATACCAGTTTTGGTTCCCTAAAGATAGCTGCAGTGCGCAAGTGGGGCCCTTTGTTTCTGCTCGCAGCCCATCGAGAGTCGACTTCATAACCATAGGATGCTGCTGGAGCACCTCGGCCACTTTAGGATAAGGGAGACAGTTTGATGTCCCTAGCTGAGAGAGCAACAGGTAAGGAGTTTTCATTTAAATCCTGTAATCCTCCATGAAATTGAAATACTTTATTCCAACAAGCGGCAGATCCGAGCCTGTAGGACATGCTTTATTTATCTATATCCATTGGTTGGGTTGTATCATAAAATATGCTTGAGATTGTATGTGGTAACTGCGAGCCATACTGTATACAAAAAATTATTTGCGATATTTAAAAAAAAACAGATTACGGATTTCTAGGAAAATATATATTTGAAAGGAATGATCATAGACACTATATTGTTTACCTTCTGTACACTAATAAAGCTTTAGTTGTAGGTAATAATCACAACATGCCTGTAGGCCTATACCTTTGAACATAATTGTTCCTATCGAATCCTATATAATGTTTTCTGTATTAAATTGAGAAAATAATCTGCCTGGAATAATGGTTTAGAACCTGATGTAAACAACAACAGTCAGGTTCCTGAAGTTGTGGGCCCTTACATAGCCTCTAGTATATTCTCATATCTGATGTACAGTAACTGCTAACTCTGATGCTCCAAATAGATGAACAGTCAGAATATTTGTCTGGAGAAAGACGTCAACAGATCACAAGTTAAATAACTAGTTTGGTGAGGAGCAACACCTTTCAACCATCCTTCGGAGAACCTGTTAAGCAAGTGCTGGGTGGGTAAAGAACTCAAGGAAGGAGAAAAAGGCATTATATAAAAACAGCAACTGGGTGTGTTCAAACTTGCTAATTAGAGGGTTTCTGTTTGGATCTTGAATGTCCTTTATTTTTTTTCTTATTTTTCTTACATCAAGCCATCTATATGATAAAAGAAAGTATCAAAATCCATGTGCTGCTAATTCAATTTGTTGATGTTGTTGTTGTTTGCCCTTTCAGGTCAGTCCTCTTTACTGAAAGATCCTGACCGATGTGTAAGCCTACACAAAGAGGGAAGATAACCGGACAGAGAAAATCCCTCTTGACTTCTGCAACCTTCACCTGATCTCCAACCATGAGGGACAGACTGGACCACCTGCAGGAACTGTCCAACGGTCATGTGGAGCCCATGGAGTATGCCGATTCCACTGGCTCAGAGAGCCTCAGCAACGTGGACATGGAGGACGAGTTGACCCATGAAGCGGTGGTGTTCGACAACAGCCCCGCTCTGGAGGACGTGTTTGCCAAGTCCCAAGATGTTCACAGAGAGGTCCAGCTCATCCGCCTGGATACTAAAAGGCTTCGTGAGCAGAACTCTCGTGTGGGAAAGGGCGTCACAACCATGAGCGTGATCAAAAGGGACTCCAATGCCATCGGTGCTGATATAAAGTCCCGAGCCGAGGGGGTGCTGACGAGCCTGCAGGAAATGGACGGGGCGGCCCGCAAGCTCGAGGGAGAGCACGGCTCAAATTCCGCCGTTGCGCGCATTGCCAGAACTCAGTACGCTTGCCTCAGCAATGGCTTCCGCGACACCATGTTTGAATATAACGAGGTGGAGATGGGCCACAGGGAGAACATTAAAACCCAGATCCAGAGGCAGATGGAGATAGTGGGACGTGAGGTGACGGGAGATGAGGTGGAGGAGATGATCGAGGCTGGACAGTGGAACATCTTTAACGACAACGTTATGAGTGAGGGCAAAACGGCTCGCTCAGCTCTCTGCCAGATCGAGAAGCGCCACAAAGAGTTGCTGGACCTGGAGAGCCGCATCAATGGCATCCATGAGATATTCCTGGACATTGCCCTGCTGGTGGAGGAGCAGGGCCCCATGGTGACCACCATCCAAACCAACGTTCAGAAAACAGACGAAAATATACAGGAGGCCCTGGTCAAACTCGCCAGAGCCAAACGCCTTGACAAGAGCAACCCCTGTAAAAAGATGTTTTGCGGCTGTTTCCCGTGCTACAACTAATGACAGGACAATACAGAGACACTAATATATGCAATGTGCTGTCCAGACAAAGAGAAGTAGGAAATCTTTAGGACATTTAAACATTTCCTGGATAATTCTTTAGGATACTGTTCATATTGTTGCAAAGAATCGATTAAAATGGCCTGTGGGATTATTGCATAAAAACATAGTAATATAAGGGTTTGATTGAAAGTTTGAAACTATTGTGTCTAGATCAGACAAAAAGTCCCAGGTTAACTATTTTAGATTTGTATTCAAGCATTTAATTGAAGTTTTAATGCTGGTATGAATAGTTTGAGACAGAATCTCAATTGAGATTTAATTTCCCCATGACTGAGGTGTGGTGCAGGCCTGAAACAAATAGTTTTTGAAATCATTTTTCATGTTTTTATAGTTTCCACATGGGAGGGATTTCCCAAATAACACAATGCTGTGACTATCAGAGGCATTTTTGTAAAATGGCTGTATAGTAATATTTTTAAGATTTTATACATGTTGCATTTTGCCCAACACAATTGTTTCTGATGCTGTAAACTGCAATAAGCCTTAAGAGATATTATTATATGAATGTTCAATCAAACATATTTCTGACATTTGGCTCAAATCAAATGTTTTAGAAATTGTATAGTCCTTGTTACTTAAGATTGCAAATATTTTCTGCATTTCTAAATATATAAATTAGTGGGTTGACCGTGATCAGCTAATCTGTGGGAAAAATTTATATAATATAATATTTTCATAATTTTTCTCATGTCACCAGTTTGACCGCAGATTCATTAAGATTTATAATCATTGTTATGCATCACACAATTAATTTATTGTGATAATCTGTTACTTTGCATTGCTATTTATGACTACATGTATCGTAATACCTTTATGTTGTCTGCCTTTCTTCCGCTGTGTCATGAATATTATATAAAGAGTTACATTAACATCCAACTGAGTCTGGGTTTATTCTTGTTTTGAACATTAACTCTACATCAACATATGACAATGAAGAATCGTTAATGTAGTAAGAGCTATTATTTACTATCTATGAGTAAGAGGTACACATCAACACATTTTCTTAATTCAAGTTATTGATCACTGACAGAACAAGGGCTCTTCATTAGTCCAGTGTTCAGATTTCCTCAGTACATTTCTAACCAACACTTGGGTGCATTATTTTACAGGAACTTTTATTTATCGACCCAGTCTCTTTATTCCTAACTAGAAATCAACATTTAAAAAAAATAATAATAATAATCATCTCCCTTCAAGGAAGTATTGGGTGTTGCAGTGGGAAGTCCTATGTCTGTCACCTGAGAAGGGGCGGAAGCATTCACACTCACAAAATTAAGACAGAGCAGACTGAAAACGTTCACCAAAAAGATGTTTAACCCAAGCGCATTGGACCAAGTAAATCAGAGTGAGACACATTGAAGAAACTTGCTTTCTGTCGTGGGAGCCACTTTCAACAGGTAAGACACTTTTTTTATATAGTTTAATATGATTTTAATAATTTTAAATGTGTATTGTGTAACAGATGCACCTGGAGACAAGTGGATAATTGATTGGACTTAATTAGTGATACTGACCAGGTAGCCAATGGTCATCAAGCAGAAGATATTTAATGGTTTTAATCATGTTTTACATATTGACCAAAAATGTTTAATCAATTTTGACTAATGTACGGTATGAGGAAATGGATAATCTGTACAGACTGAGAATGTATGAAAGAGTCAGTAGCAGAGATCTGGGCAAGAACCCCAATTTCAAAGGTTTTGTGCAACATGAGGTTGACAATATAAACTGCTCTATTTAAAAAAAACGTATATACCCTTCTGCTCTACCTTCGGCCATATCCCTGTTCTGAAAGCACATTTTTTTCTAAAGATAATGTCTTCCTTGTTCCTGGTTTAAATGAAGACATTCCAACTAGCCTTTGAGCTGTGACTGCTGTCATTGTTGATTCCCCACAGACAAAAAATACTACTGCAGATCAACTGATCAGTCATTGTGTGCACATATAGTTACCTTTGCTGTTATTTAGGCTATTGTCACCAAGGTTCTATTTCTTTAAGGGAGCGGGGGGGTTCCATCACAATACCACAATATGGGTGTTCACAACACAACGCATAACTTTGAATGATAGATTTCATGTAGGCTATTTGTTGGTTGTGCTACCATATCTGAAACTGTATGTTCACATGATTACATCAAAGCACAATAACCAACATATTGTTTTACCCTGGTCCCTCAGGTAGAATGCGGGACATGCTGGAGAGGCTGCAGACCATTAGTGAGGAGGAGCAGGAGGACTATGAGCCAGAGTTGTGTGGGCCTGAGTATGATGTAGACAAGGTGACTCTGTCCCAACAGGCTGTGGTGTTTGAGAACACCTCAACTGCTGACATCATCCTAAAGGAGGCCCACTCCATTCGCAAGGAGATTTCCTTGTTCCACTTAGGGGTGGAGCGCCTGAGTGCCCATAATGAACGCTTTGGCACGTCAATGCGCCGCCTCACCCTACTCAAAAAGGACTCTGACTCCATCGCCAGGGCCATCCAACAACGTGGGGAGTCTCTGTACGGCCGCCTTCAGGCCCTGGGTAAGCAGAGCGCCGAGCTGGAGGAGAAGGAAGGACCCAGTGCTGCTGTGAGTCGCATTGCCCGGGTCCAGTACAACACCCTGACCCGTGCCTTCCATGCTGCCATGAGTGACTACAACGATGCAGAGGAGATGCAGAGGAGCAAATGTCGAGGGAGGATCAAGAGGCAGGCCTCAATAATTGGGACAGAAATCAATGATAAGCAGCTGGATGGGATGGTGGACAAGGGCGGTGAGGGATGGTCCGAGCTGTCCCAGAGCTTGCAGACCCAAGGCGCATGCACGTACGGCCGGGCCATGTGTGACATAAAGGGCAGACACAAGGAGCTGGTGGAGCTGGAGGCCAGGATGAAGGAGGTCCACGAACTCTTCCTACAAATGGCCATGCTGGTGGAGGAGCAGGGATCCATGATCAATAACATTGAGGCCAATGTGTGCACCACAGAGTATTGTGTTGAAAAAATCAATGTGCACATCAAGAGGGCCCTATATTACAAGAGGAAAAATCCTTTTCTGCAGTGTTGCCCCTGTCTACCCTGTTGGAGACACAACCAACAGGGCTCACTTTGACTTAATGGATGATTTTAAAATTGAATAAACATTTACCCATGTAAGAGGTTATGGACAGCTGAAAAGAAATGTGCTTTATTTATGAAAATTCAGTCTTTACATACTTGCTTGTATGAGCAAAACTTTTAACAGAAACAGATCTGTGGCACACTGTTTTTCCCTAATTAATGCTGCCTAAAATTAGCTTTACATTAAAATGATTGTTCCTGTTATTTGGATCAGAGAGTTAACATGTTTATGTGTGTGTGTAATAGAAAGGTACATTTTAATTTTGGATAAAAAAGAGAATTGTGCAAAATAAATGTTGTATTAAATCAAAATCAGTTTGTTGTTCTTGGCAGAACTTTAACATAGGCTATGTTGGGACACGGGATAATAAGTACACATGATCTTTTTAAATGTGGAGGAATTGGAGTCATGAGACGGTGGACAAGTAGTAGTAAGGATGCGAAGGAGAGTTGATTAGTTAAATTGTAGTTAGCGGTGACAGATTAGATCCATTTAAAAGAGTTCAAACTATTCGAAAGTTGTATGGAATTCATTGAGTCATGATGAGGTAGAACTTCACGAGAAAACAAAACTTGTAGCCTATTGTTTTAGTGGGAGGAGATTCAGCCAGATAAGCCTTGAATAAAATGTGATGTGAGAAAGATGACATTTCCAAAGATGATAAGGGGTGTTTCATGTTGGGGACAATACGACTTTTGCTTAATAAAGCTAAATTGTTGTCTTGTGTGGAAGAAGGCAATTGGATGTACAAGGTAGCCTACATTGATAGCCTACAGGTGCTGAAAGTAGGCTAATAGAAATAACGATACAAAGAAATGACGCTACAAAGCCAACCAAAAAATGCGGAAGAGAAAATAATCAGCTGGCACATTCCAGATTATTCTAGAGAATAATCAGATGGCTCTTTCTAGATTCTTCTTCGAGTCGGGTAAACTGCATTTGGTCTGGCTTTGCGAGACTACATGTAGCCAAACTTTAATTAAGCATATTATCGAGATTTATCAACTATTATTTTGAAGAGTGGAGTTTCAGTATTGTTGAAATATTTGTTATTCAAGCATATATAAAAAGAAATGTGTGTAAACGACGCGTGTCCAGTTTCAGTGCCCCATGTGGCAGGACCAGAAATAACCAGGAGCAGCCGTCACTTTCGATTCAATCTCCCAGACATACAGATTTCGGAAACTTCTTCTCCTGCCTGCATTCTTTAATTACTACATTTCCTGTTTTTTTATTTTATTTTTTACTGTGTTTTGCTCGCTTTCGTGTGTCTCGTTTGGCTGCAGTATGTGTGATAATAATAGCTGCTCCCCGCGCAGTCTAGCACGGCTGAAATTACAGGGAACGCGTCGTGCCGAGCTGAAAGCCTGCTCTAAACTTGTGCTATCTATTAGCATATTATGCTAATTTGATTAGCAGCTGGTTTCTAGTTAGGTCGCTAACTTCTTTTGTGCATTGCAAGAGTTGTCGACAGTTGACATGTTTCTGTCCGATATTACTTTATATCGTCTACACAGCCTTAGTTACAGTTATATTGTGTATCCTACATCTGTGTTGTCTTGAGCTTCCGTTTGTCAATCTACAAGTTAGCTGTTAGCACCATGCTAGGTACATCGTTTAACTCGAGCGTTCTTGATTTGAGGCACGTATAATAAAATAGGTTACTGAACAATGCTAGCTCCGTCCAATATGAAATATTTGGACTGAAATCATGTGATTAAGGTCCGTTTTTGTAGGTGCGATGTGGCGGAGTGCGGTGTATACCAGGATGGCCGAGTGGTTAAGGCGTTGGACTTAAGATCCAATGGACATATGTCCGCGTGGGTTCGAACCCCACTCCTGGTAGATCGTTTTGTTGGTGTCTCCGTCTTCAGCCTCAAATAGGTGTATGTAATTCATTTAATCAGAGTCGCTGCAAATGTGTTTGTTGCAGACTCAGATAAAGATTAGTAGGTTTCGTTTTTATGCAAGTCAGCTGCAGCCAAAGAGTCAGTCGTTAGCTTTAGCTGAGACGTCACGTGACATGACCCCATTCCCGAAGAAGAAAAACTGAAAAAAAAAAAAAAATAGGGAAAGTGGAAAATTGAGGGGGAGGGAAGACATGTAGGCCTATTATTAATTATTCTACCTCAGAACGTATCCTACAAAACTGTTTTCATATGAATTAATAATTCATACAAATAAGACATTGACTCATTGTGATTACAATTGAAAATGTATTTATTCTGATTTCTGAACCATAAATCAAGCAATCACCAAAAAGTGGCTAAACAAGGATCCACCAACCAAAAGAGAGTGGTCAGCAATTGTAAAATAAATATATGAGATGGAAAAACTTACATTCACCCTTAGACTTTGTATTAATTCATTTCAGAAGTAGCCTACTGGTTAAAATGGTTATCACATGAGTGAGACAAGTATGGAGAAAGAAAAGGAAAACTTGTGTTCTCTGTAGTCCTTCCTACTCGTAGTTATTTTTTATTTATTTATTATATACACTTTATTTAAATTATTATTTAGATTTGATCTTCTTAGTTATTCATTAATTTAATTTATATTGGTTCCTATGTGTCTATATGATTTTTTTGTATTATCACTATAACATGGAATGTGATGACATGCTGGGGATACTTTGATTTTGTGTCCATCCCCTCTCAGGAATATAGCAAAGTAACCCGTAACATGTGTCTTGACTGTAGATGTTAAGCTTTATTATGCCCTGCCTTCAGTGACCTAACTGTTTTTTTTTCAAATGTATGTTTACTTCATCCAAAAATTAAAAAAATAAGGTATAAAAATAAATAAGAAAAACCAATGAAGACAAGTGGACAGATATGGCTATAAAAAAGTTATATTTACAATAAAAATCAAATCAAAGGATAGAAGTAAAACGATATACCATGAATACAAGGAGATCAAGAGACTTAGGTAGGCTATATGAAAAATAAAATTAAAAACAAACAATGAAAAGCTTGCCTCTTCATATTTTAATGAATGAACACACCTTACACTCAAAGGGAGATGCGGGCACTCGCTCTTAATTTTCGAAAATGGATAATCTGTCACACACGTCAGTAAAGCATCTAGACCTATGAGGCCCGCATTTATTGCCCGTTGTGTAGTAATTTGAAGGTCAGTTTTCGGGCGGTAGCGGGAGCAAAAGGGGAAGAGAAGAGGGTGGCAGCCAGGACCTGCAGGGCAGCAACCAGCATGGGCAGAGAGGCAGCTGGAGCCAGCAGCAACAGCTGAGGGCCAGAGGGTGGAGCAGGGAACCGTTTCTGCTTCTTAACCAACGGTGGTGAGACTGCTGGAAAAACTTTTCTTCTCCACCAGATACTCTGCCATGTTGTCAACTCTGTCCATGCCTGGCACACCAAAGTAAGAAAGTAAGCTTTATTTATAGAGTGCCCTTCACAGACCAGGGTCACAAGGCACTTCACAAATCTTAGCACATTTTATACACACACTCATCTACAGCCTGAAAAAAACAAACAGATAATAACCATGCAGTTACAGCATAGATAGTAGGCTATTTATTACAACTATTAACAGCTGACATCTTACCTAGGCTTCAGGTGGGCTAATACATTTCATTATTCCCTTGTAGAACTTACAATCCATGTCATTTGATAACTAAGTCAGACACAGATAATGAGCTAATGTTGACATTATTTGCTTGAAGGGAACCCACATTTAATTGTCAACAAGTAGCCTAAACACTGGATGTAAACATGCTATGAACTACTACACTGAGGTTATATCACTTAGCACTTTACTGTTATCGATAACCATAATAGCCTATGTGAAATGTTAACCCTAACAGTGAATGCTTCGAACTAGGCTATATGCTGAATGCCCGCGGAACTGCGGGTGAGTTTGGGGCGGGACCTAGCCGAGGTGTCAGCTGAGGTTACAGGATGCCCCCAGTACCAGCGGGTCCCTTTTGAGATTTTAACGGGCCAACGGACAAGTGCAGCAAGAAACCCGGGGAGAGCGGGTGCTGGATGAATAAATGAAGCCCTTAGAAACCCATACACAACTTAAGCTTAAGCACATAAATAAACGAGAACTAAAGCCTTGTGAAATAGATTAGTTAACATTGTACATTTCAATGCTGACCGACGTTAATGTAGTCAGCAATGGCGATAGCTAACTAGGCTAGGCTACTGACTGACTGAATGTGAAGCATATAGGCCTAGCTAATACGGATGTAAAAACATTAAGTGGTTACTTACTTTGATTAGAATGAAGGAATATCAGACAGGTTATTATCCAGCAGCGTAGTTCGCAAGACATAAACAACATAGACATCTCATGGGCTGAGCTTAAATGGAAGCGGTGCTGCATTTGATCCAACCCACTTCTTAATGGACATGCCGTTAACTGATTGGCCGAAATCCAGTTCCCTTATTGGACAGGCGTTCACTGATTTGCCGAAATCCAATAACATATTGGAGAGCTTGTACACTGATTGGACGAAATTGTCTTCTTCTCTAAATTAGCCGGTGTTCTGCCAATTTCTGCTCCCTTGTCAGATTTTGCTATACCATAGTGTTAGCCTACTTGATTTCAGGGTCTATCAAATCATGCTACCCTATCAGAAAATGCTACCTTATGTCTTTGGTAGCGTATTTGATCTGTAGACCAATTACCTCACTACAGAATCACATTATTTTACACCACTACTCACCTAGTGTACTATGTAAGAATATGGGGAGCATATTTTGATGCTGCTTTTTAACGTGTTTATTGAAGATTTCAGGGGTACATACTAGGCAATGTGAGACCAATTGTCTCCACTAGCCTACTCACCCCATTTACACCCCCCAAACTTTCTCCGCTCCGAGTCCCTTAACGATAACACATAGCCTATAATTTTATTTCTACATTCAGCAGCAAAGCCAGTGTCTACATGCACATTTGTACATGCTCATAAGTCAAACGCCGCAATGTGAAACATATTTGTAACATAATTGCACAGTTTAAAACATGTTTTAAAGAAAATACTCGCCATCAGCCAAAAAGGTAGGTCAATTTGATGGATGCTCATGCAGGATTATTATTTGCCACTATAGGAAGCAAAATTTGATGGGTAGCAGAAATTGGCAAGACACTGGCCTAGATTGGCAACAACCTATCCCAGTAGGCTATTAATGGTATAATTAGGCTGCTTACTCTAGGTGCTCAAACATTAAAAGGATGTCATCCAGAGCGGCTGATATTATAAATATTATAACCTAGGCCTATAGTTAGTGTAATATGAAAGTGTAGGCCTATATGCTATGTAACTGCTTAGCCTATGTGATGACAGCAATCACTGATTTCAGTCATGCTAATTATGGGAAACATATCCATAAATGTATATCTGTCTTTTTACGCTGTATTTTATTGTAAAGTCCTCCAGTTAATTGTGGTCTATGTGTTAAGGCATAGTTCCATCGGCGTGACACAAGAGGGCACTCTAAGCCATTCCTTGTAGTCTCTGGGCTGGAGTCCAACACAGTCCCACTGACGGCCTTTACATTCTCAACCCCTATAATTTCACTCCCAGGGTGATGCCTTGGACTCATGAATACCCCGTCATCTGCATCTGCCACAGGAAAACGCTTAACAGAAAATATATGTACTCTTCAACAGTAGTTTCAAAAAGATTGTTCCATAAAAGGGTGTAGATGGAAAATAAGCCTTTTGAAACTTTCTCCACCTGTCGAAATCCCATACAGGCCTTACTTTAACTGTGTGTTAAAGAAAAAGTTCACTAATGGCAGTGAACTATCGGCAAGCATTCACGCCTGTCCCCTTGCTCCCTCACCACCCAAAATGAATATGCTGTAACTTGATAAGTGTTTGAGGCCTAAGAGAGCACCAATTTGTGAAATTGAGCTTCTTCCTCTGAGCTGTGTGAGGGTGCATCCACAAAAGAGCCCTGACAACCTATAAGAGGGAGGGAGAAGGATGAGGGCTCACAATGGAGGATCCACGTCTCTGGATCCACAAAGCCTCAGATACTCTTCCAATTGGCCCTAATCCATTATTCAGTCCCCTCAGGTATAGGCTACTGGAAAAGTTGTTGCTTTTCAGGCCAACACATCAATCAGAAATATAAAAAAGGTGATGGAAGGGTTTAAGGTAATGATAAACACTGTTGTTAGTTCTTTAAATGGCTATTATTTATTATGCATTTTAAAGTTTTTTTCTTAATTTTATCTGTTAGTTCTGGTCTCTTTTTTTCTTATTAATATAAATGCTACTTTTTTAACTAACTTATTGTTTGCATACCATCTGGAAATTAAACTGTAAATGTAAATCGTGTAGCGAGACATTTTCCGTGACAATCAATCAATATGATTTATTTTAAAGGTGCACTATGCAGATTCAGGGAGAGCGGGGATTTCTTTACATTTTCAGAGCCTGCAGTCAGTTTATAAAACATATAAACCCTACATGTAATTCTTAGTATTTAATAATCATATCATCATAAAATAACAAAATTATTTTGAGGCACCTGGCTGGTACCAAACGTAAGGCTAGAATATGCTTGTAAACAAAACTGTGGGCCCTGCTGCTGTAAACAACAGTGAAACAGTAACTTTTCAAGTGTTGCAGGAATCAAATTTTCATATGGGGAAAGTTTGTTAATTCAGTTATTAGGCATATACCTTACAAAATGTTACATAGCCTATAGTGCACTAGATTAAAATATAATTCTTAACTGTATAAAGTAGCTCTGATTAACACCTTGTACCACATGATGCCAACATGTTACAAGTTATACAAATCCAATAATAGCTCCTCTAAGGCCATAGGCTAGGCTACTGTAGATTTTGTATGCTTTTATGTAGGCTCCTTTTACTCACTTTCTTTGATGAAGGAAACTCTTTATACTGTGATATTGCTACTTTTACTCCAACTTTTTTCACCACCGTTAGGGCCTATAGTTTTCATGTCACTTTTACACTGGCTATATGCCTATTATTAGAATAAAACCCATATTGGATTACATGGCTTTGTGTCAATAGTCACTTAATGGTGCATTTAGGCTACTTGGAAAAGTTTCGAAGACCCAATGAGAAGGCTCAATAAACATTCCAGTTATTATTCCACCATTAAAGTTTCTTGTAAATGCTTTATGCTCCGCAGTGGGAATCACTGGTTTCGTTGGTGTTACGTCACGTGACGCACACCGCGCCATGTTTCCATCTTCGCGTCAGGAAAACTTTTACAGCCAGAGGGAAAAGGCTCGAGACAAGCTTCAAGTATCCAGGAGTTAACACCGCAGTTCCGCTCTTAAACTTCAAAATAAAGGTAGCGACATTTATACAGTAGCTTCCGATAATTTAAATTTAGGCCGTCTGTGGGTGCATTGCTGCTGTATCAGCAGCACTGTCATTAACTATATGTTGTCACAACAACTCATGACATTTAATGTTTAAAAAATGGAGGCCTTGGCTGGGTGAGGAACTGTTCATGTTTGAAGCGTTACTTATTCATTACAGTACTCAAGAGATAGCTTTAACTGCATTATATAGATATACAATAGTCAGAAAAGTCAAAAAGAACGACTGCACCTGCCACCTCCCAGACAGTGATTGCATTAGGCCTAGCCTAGGCCTACTGACCGTGTTTAGATCCTTTTATTTTGAAGGACATGCCCTAGCTTTCCAAATGTGTTTAGGTAACTCAGCGGAGCTTAACGACGTCGATGTGAGCAGCAGGGAGAAACAGTCAAGTAAGCAACAGGAACAAAGTTGTGGGACTTGAGTCCACAGTAGCCTACTGCGGCGTCCACCCGTGAAATGTAATAACCATATCTTTCGTTTCCAAGAGAAAGGCCACTGTGTGCTTCCAGGACTTACGGTAGTTTGTGCGTTTTGCTTTGCCTTGCAAAAAAGGCGTCTCTGAAATACTTTTTTTCTTGGCACATTGTGGATACTGGATGCGCGTTGAGGTCAGTTCTCTGTAGTTGGCTGGTTAGTTAAGAAGAGTGCCTCGTATCTCGTAGAACATGCCTTAAATGAAGAATGGATTTATGTACTTTTTAAACCCCCTCTTACTTGTAGGCTACTTGTAGCTTGTCTATTCACACTCTACAACACGCCTTGGACTTAATTTTAAGGAGCAAGTCTCCTGACTCCTCGGTGACAGCAGAGGTGAGTGTGTGGTTTTGAAAGCCATTAAAATTACTCCGACCTGTATCTTCAACCTTGACCGTATCAGCTAAATACAATGGTTATTGTGACATTCAAAATAGTATTTCGGTTTTAAAGTAACCGATAAAAGGTTTAAACTTGCCGTCAGTCGCGCGCTGTTATTGAAGGCGAGCTCGCGCACGCATGGTGTGCATGGTAACCGGTTTGGAAATGACTTAAAGAGCATAGTGATATGCTCCTTAAAGCAGTAAAGAGATAACGTGACAAAGCCAACATGGATTTTCAGTAAAAAAACAACAACAAAAACGTGTGTGTGCGTGTGTGTGCGTGTGTGTGTGTGTGTGTGTGTGTGTTTTTAGGAATCTCAGTCAGTTCAGCACAACACAAGTGCTTTAGGGCCTACTAATTGGTTAAAGTTTAGCCTTCATATTCAAATCATCCAAACTAGAAATTAGGCTACTCAACTGCACTTGTGCCTTTTGTAAATTAGGACTACTGCTTGACAGAGCTCATAGTAAACTGGCTGATTGTATCCATTCAGTTGTTTTGGCTCCGTTGTCAAACCTAGGCTAGCCTAGGCTACTCCCCTCCACAGTGAGAGGAACCGAAATTGAAAAAAAGGAAAAGAAAAAAGTCACCATCAAGATAGATGAGGCTGTCTTTTCCTTTAGTTTACAGTTGTTATTTTTGGTTCTTGCATCATCCCTCAAGAACTGTACCTCCCCAAGCACTGCTCGATAAAACTCCTTTCATGGTAAAGGCAAGCTATCTTGGGGAGTGAACATGCTTGAGTTTTTTGTTTTGTTTTTAAATGAAAAGCATACCCTGAATTAAAAAAAGGCAGCATGTTTCCTACAGCTTCAAACCTTCCACCTAGAAAAAAGCAAGCTCTCAAAAGTTGCAACTAGACTCAGAAAGTGAACATGTGAAGCTGCAGTTATAACTGACCCATTACCTTGCTCAAGTTTGGAGAAAATCATAAATGGTGTTTTTGTTTTGGCAGCTGTGCACACATCAGAGCGTCCTTTGGTGATAACAATAACTATTCCTATACCAGTGTTTCAAACACTGAGACTATGGTTCTACTTCATTCCTGAGCTTGAACAAAGAAAAAAAGTACAACGTGATTGCCCATTATTACAGTACCAATTACCTTTTACAGGAGCCGTTTTCCACATAAATCAATGAACAGATTGTCAGCCCAAGGCCATGGCGTAAAAGCCAGTTCATGACCATTGTCCATTGAGGTGAATTCACAGACAGCTGTTAGTGTTTTAATGACCCGCTGTTGTTCCCTCATGAAGTGCCAGATCTCCCTTTATAAGACCACGTTTGAATGTTTTTGTCTGGGTGTGTAGCCCCGATGGCACATGATACCTCCACTCTCCAGGCTTCCTTCTGAGATTACTTCCACCACTTAACGTCACATTAAAGCAGAAGGGAAGCTCGAGAGGAGAAAGCCTGGATTTCAGTGAGAAACTTACCAACAGTGGAAATGAATGTGAGTTTATGCTTTTCTTCTCCCTTGCAGGTGCAGAAATAAGGCTGTTGCACCGTGTGTCAAGAGGCCGGATACTGTATCAAGGCATTTTTGGACTTATAGGAGCATTGAATTGATTCGTTACTATGGCATCCCACGGTGACATGGCAGAGGGAGGAGCCAATGAAGAGTTCAGTGACATCATCAAGTGGAGATCTGGTATGTTTTTTTTTTCTTGTTTTGGTAATAATTAATATTGTTATCTTGAGGCAATGTTTGATGCTCCACACAGCACACACTGCTTGCTGAGTGTCAGATGTGTGAAGATTAAGAAACCGAAATGCTTTTCAGATCACGGATAGCTTATTTTATTGAAATGAGTGGTTGGTTATCTTATAACTGCGCAGAGAGTGCATTTTGTCCGACGTGCACAAGAGCATTCACCGAAAGGGAAACTCTGACAGAGCCAGAAATCCTGTTGTGCATGGTTAACCTCAGTTCCCATGGAGGCAAGGGGGGAAAGGGTCTGAGGTAATTCAAAGCAAAGCAAATAAGGCTCCAAGAGAAGAGGAGATGGTTGACTAACACGTTTGCTATAGGAGAAAGAGAAAGTCAGAGGAGAGGTGACCAATGGCAGCAGAGAAAGAGGGAATACAAGAATGCAGGGATGGGTTGAGAGGGCCGCACCCTGTGATCCTATTCTCTGTGGATCATTCCATAGGTTAATCTTTTCTAGACGCCACCCCCTGAGAGAGAGACACACAAACAAGTTGTTGCTCTAGCAGGAGGAGTGCTTTAGCTGAGCAAACAGTAAACAGTCAACATCAGCACATAATGTAGAATATTGAATCTGATATTGTTTGTCCATTATTGTGGGCTATTTCATCACATGCTGTATATTTGCCTAAAAAAGTGTTGGTGTGATGATCAGTAACTAACTTAGGGAGAGATAAAAACAATACATTTGAAGGTAATAGGCCACCAAAAAAAGTGTTTTTATAATCTTCTTTTTGACTTAGAAGACTTTAGTTTGATCAGAAGAAAGGTGTAAGAACACACTATGTATTGATAAAAGACTAGGAATACTTACATCTCAGGCTGAAAAGGTTGATGAATAATAACACATTCAAAATGCTGGTTGATAATCAATTTTGTAGACAATGTAAGGCATTCAAAATATTGATCATAATGCAGTTATTAAATGAATACATCCATATTAAGTGTCATACAAATGTGGTACTGGGATAGAACATGACACATATCCTGAGTCTGTATGTAATGCAATACAGCAGCAAGAGAAAACAAAGAGGAAAGCAAGAGAAAACATGTGGGTCTCTATATTCACATGTCTCAAATATTAGACTGAAATGCAACAAAATGAAGCATGCAACACTGCCATGTGGTGATGGTTACCCTTCAACAAATAACTGAGCCATGTGTGGAAACACAAGTTAGATCAGCAAACAACTTAAGGGAGACAATCACTAATATGTGCCTCATGAACCTTTCATTGGTCGTTTGAGGTGCACTGAGGAGAGTCCTAATGGAAAGGTTTATGTTGGCATCAGGAATTGCTCTTTCTGGCATCTCCTTCGTAACAAATCTTGGCCAGCATCCCCCCCCTGCCAACTCTCCATACTTACGGGTTGTTTCTCTCACTCTACTGTAACGTGAAAAGTAACGATAAGAGAAAGTGTGTAGATTCTATCAATGCCGTCCACTAGTCCCTGCCTAACTGTGCCAGCTTCCTCTGCCCGCGCAGCCTCTGAGTGCTGGCAGATTCCCTGCCAGGAATTCCACACTGTGCTGCTGATGGTGTTCGTAATTTACAACACTTGTGTTCAGACCACAGAGCTTTTCCTACAAAGATTTCTGCTTATCCCCATAGCAACCCCAAAAGTAATGTTGTTTTCTTTTATGGCAAAAAGCAGAACATTTTGCTCGTAGCTTAGCTGCAGACTCAAACAAACCCACAAAAAATAGCAGAGCCCAACTGTTTTTATTTTAATTTAATTTTCTTTATCTTCAACTGTTGGAGGGATTTTTGTGGATTGTGCATAGTTGGAGGGCGTACACAAATGTGGTTAAAATTAGGTGTCTTATTTTACGATGCAAAGAATATGTGAACTCTGTGAAACCAGGTTAAACAGGGGGAAACGTCTGCACACACAATGAGAAAATCCCGAAATGTAATTTTTCTTTTCCATCTTCACACACAACGTTATGGCTTTAGAAGTCAAGGCAATTTTAGGTGCTAATGATTATTAACATGTCAGCCCAAGAAACCTGGGTTTGTCTCCTGTGGTGTCTAATGTCAGAATGCTGAGCAGTGATTTGTGTGTGTGTGTGTTGTGGTAGGTGGAAGGATGTTTTCACAGCTGAGACGAGCCTCATGAGAAAAACATTAGCGCACTTGTCCATGTGATCTCCATGCTGGCCACCGTGGGGGCATGTTTGAATGCTTGAAGAGCGTACCTGCAAACAGCATGCGCACACACATCTCTCATTCTCGCTCGCTCTCTCTCTCTCTCTCTCTCTCTCTCTCTCTCTCTCTCTCTCTCTTTTTGTCATAGTTACTTATTGACAGAAAGTGGATTGTCGAGAGTGAGCCAATTCTGTTGTTTTGAAGCTCCTGTTTAGTTATTTCAGCTGGTGTGTTCCGTTTGTAAACTAGTACTAAAAAGAGAAACCAACACCATACTGTGTGTGTGTGTGTTGCGCTGCCTCATATGATGGAGCTCGGCATGCTAGACAGTCTGTCCCCTTTCGCACACTCCTGAGTCCTGCCTCTTTAAGGGCGTGTGTATGTGTGTGTGTGTGGTTGTGTGGAGGGGGTAGCTCATGTTTTCCAGCATGTCCCGTTGTTATGAAAGCTTGCAATGTGGACCAGGGGGAAAGAGGGAGAAAAATGTTCAGTAAAAAGAAAGGGGTGAAGGTTAGAAAAGTGTAAAGAATTGCTCTAATTTGGAAATAACTTTATACCGATCTTGAACCTGCTATGTATCGACTTACAGCATGTGATTGTCGAGTTTAAGCATTAAAAGATTTGACAAACATTAACCTAGTGTGTGTATGACTTACACTCGTTGTCAGATAATCCTCAAATTACCTTTGGACAGTAAGACTTTAGTCCCAAATTTAATGAAAGATTATTCATGCAAAGAAATCATCTGTAGACATTCCGTACTGAAAATAATCACAAACTGCGGCCCTAAAATAGTCTTAACCCAGATGTATGTTTTTTTTTCTTCTTCTTTTCCACATCAGCTCTGGAAAGGCTGAAACAGATGTTAAGGGGTGATTATTAGAAACATATTTTTGACATATGTTGGATAACCCCTCTAACCACCTGAAGTCCTATCCACCTACAGTAGTCTGCCAGAGCACGTCCCCTCCCCCTCGCCCATTCCTTGTTAAATATCATCCATGGGGTTACTGGCTGTTATTTAACAACCATTACACAATAATGGGACAATCACCTGACCCATTTACTCCCTCTCTGTATATTTGTCACTTGAGAGCTGTGCCGTGGAAGGGCCTTCTCAAAGTCACACTCCCACAGCTCTGGTTACCTGACCTGGCCTTATTCTTCCCCTCCTGCCTTTTTCATCCCTTCACCCATTACTTTTTACTAAAGTGTATGTCTGTGCATTCCCAAGCAATGTAGTATACATTTAACTTAAGTGTGTGACAGAAGAGCTGCATAATTGATCTTAAAATCGTTATCTTGATTCGTATATCTATGCTATCTCTTTTATAAATGATGAGGAGTCTCTCGCTCATATTCCCCTACTCACGCTGAATGGTCACTTCTTAGCTTGGGAACAACTCCAGTTGGTATATCAATGACAACTGGCTACACAATGTTGAACAAAACAAGCTATGAATGTATCATTCACGCTAGCAACTTTCCATGTTCCTTCTTGAAGCCCCAAAATGTTGATCATGTAGACTTAACCAATAAGCTTTTGGTTGTCTAAACGGACTGTTTAAAAAAAAAAGATTATTTATTGTAAGGCTCCACATTCTTTTTTTTATTGTTCAGTAGCATTTACACAAAATAATACCAAAATAAGAGAGGAAAAGAGTAGTTTTTTATGTTAAAAGAAACTTTGAAGTTGGAAGTCCAGCACAAATGTTATGTTAAGGATGTGTCAGTAAATGTCTTTTGTTGAAAAAAGAACAGAAAAAGAATTGTATGAGAGAATCGTGATCTAACATAAATTCTTGGTGAGAAAAATCCATGATGCACATTTCAGCAAGAATCGTGCAGCCCTACTGTGCAGCTGTGAAATGTTTTTCCCTGTTGAATGGAACTCATAACCCTGTCAGCTTTACCTGTTGGGCCACACAGACAGAGGACCATCTGCTTCCACATTATGATTGGGTGTGACATGCAGCTTAATGAAAGAAATGTTGTCTTGTTTACAAAAGAACAGGAATGCGATTGTCACCTAACAAAGGGCGTGGAGGGAGCGGAAAAGGTTACTCTGAGCATATGTCACCATACAAGCTCAACTACGCGTCATGGGTCCTTAATTGTAGCCATGGCCTCTTGTGGCAGGGTGGACCGAGTTCTTTGAAATGTCTCAGCTGGTGTGTGTGTGTGTGTGTGTGTGTGTGTTTAGAAAGGGATTGAATTACATATTTCAGAAATAAATGGTTGAAACTTTAAAGCTATCTGGACTGATATTTTTGCTGTCAAATTGAAAGCCTTCTGGTATGCAGTGTTACGCAAAAGATACAGAACACATGGGTGTGAATCTGCATGTGTGGGTAGCATGGAAAGCAAATCCAAACAAAGCTAGCTTTCACTGTGGCCGCCGCCCCCTTGGTCCTGAGATGTCATGACCTGAATTTGTGTTTTTCTTTGCCTCTGGTGTTCGAGCTTCACTTTGCTCGTACGCGGTCTGTGGTCAGGGAAAGTTCTCATGAGTGTATTTTGATTCTGAGGAAGCAAAGTCTCCACAGGGAATGCAGCTGGATGTGCCCTACAAGCAATATATAGACAAAGACACAAGGCTCTGCTTGTGTTTGTCTGTTTGCTTGCTGCTGGATGTGGCTGCTTGGGAAGTAGGAGGAAGCAACCTCTGCAAAACTCCTGGCTGGAAATTTGGGAATGGAAGCAGCGGCCAAAACATCTCCCCCTGGGTGCGGTTGTTTGTGGGATTCTGTGTGTGTGTGTGTGTGTGTGTGTGTGTGTGTGTGTGTGTGTGTGTGTGTGTGTGTGTGTGTGTGTGTGTGTGTGTGTGTGTGTGTGTGTGTGTGTGTGTGTGTGTGTGTGTGTGTGTGTGTGTGTGTGTGTGTGTGTGTGTGTGTGTGTGTGTGTGTGTGTGTGTGTGTGTGTGTGTGTGTGTGTGTGTGTGTGTGTGTGTGTGTGTGTGTGTGTGTGTGTGTGTGTGTGTGTGTGTGTGTGTGTGTGTGTGTGTGTGTGTGTGTGTGTGTGTGTGTGTGTGTGTGTGTGTGTGTGTGTGTGTGTGTGTGACGCTTGTGTGCAGTGAACAGACACCCCACCCAGCACAGATGACATTTAAACTCTTCTGGAGAAGGCTGGAAATGGCGGAAAATGATCAGTCTTGAAATGTTCCTGTGGTCGTTGAACACATAGAAAACCGGTCTCCTCCTTCTGTGGATCTCCCTTTCCAAAAGCGAGGCCTATCATCCAGTCTAAATCCTCCCCTCTGCCCCCTATTCCCTGGCCCATTAGGGCTACAAAGCCATGTTGGCCAATCTACCTTATGACCCCTCGCATGACAGGATTTACTAAAACAAAAAAAAAAGAGGCTGAGGCCAACAGAGTTTAGATTAACCCTTAGAAGCTACTGTTGTATTCTATAATCTGAAGGGAATGAATCACTATATTGAAATGCTCACTCTTAGGTTTTTAACAAATTTGTGTGAGCCTACTTGTAGTTATTATGGTTGTAAAACTTGGTGGGTAGTCTAACCATTTCAAGTTTTTACACAGTGTTGAAAGTGGTGTTGATATGGTGGTTTTTCATTACCTAGCCTTGGGGGGGTTGTTTAGACAATTATGGATCCTTCCTAAATTCCGTTGTGTTTGTGGTTTTCATGTGTTGCATAGAGAGGCAGAAATCAACCTAGCAAAATAATACAGGTCAGATTCGAATCAAGGACACTGTGGCTTCACGTAATGCAACTCAACAAAGTGATTTTGAGGATTTGGACACGGGAATCTACTTTTTCCAAGGGTGGTTCCTGTGGCAACGTGGGAGATTTGCATTTTCCATTTCTTGCTCTTGGATATTGGTGGGACCACTGACTCATCTGCGTGCGTGTGTGTGTGTGTGTGTGTAAAGCCATGACTACCACCGCCACTTCTGAAAGAAAATTTTAAAGGAAAAATTCACCCCACATACACTTTTTGTTGGTCCAGTTAACTGCTGCCAAAAATGTATACGAAATAATCAATCAAGTAGAAACCTAATTTAAAATAATTAGCACATGCCACATCTTCTCCACAACAGTAGTCCCAGAACGCCATAATGGGTTGCTGCAACAAAAGAGATGTTTGAGTTTGAGTAAAAGGGTGTGACTTGTTGTTTTTGGTGACTGGTGCGGATCCCTAATCAAAGTTGGCAATCGGGACGGGAGAAAGAGGGCACAACAAAAGAGTCACTCCCTAATTTTCATCACAAATTCATGCATTGAATATCAAAGAGTGACACACACAGTATGGTGGAAGTTTCCTTAAAGCGGCTACGAGTAACATTTAAATATCTTTTAAACAGCCTCATGTTTCCTCTGATAATCATAAATTACCTTTAACAGCAAACGAGACCATCAGTGCACAGAAAGACGTTTTTAAATAGTTTTTATTACTCCTTTTGGTCTGTTCGCACACCCAGTCTGATTTTCGGTTCGCTCGTACATGCTCTATGGTCACATATCCATATTGGTCGCAGATTTCAGTGTGGCGCTGCAACGTGAATTGAGAAGCCTATCCCTCCAGGTGAGGGAAGGGGAGCGGGAGCCTTGTTTGAGACAGTTATTTGTCGTCATAATGACTGATAACGGGGCTGAACCATCAAAGAAAAAAAAGAGAATGCAATGAAGAAAAGCTAAAAGGGAGAGTGATATACATCAGGTCGGCAATCAGGCCACGCCCCCTTTGGGGGGAAAACATTGAACAGCGCTCCATCCACTTTGTATTGAAGGAGACCCGTCTTCTGCAAACAAACTTAATTAAAATTTAATCAAACATCCATTTAAGAAAAAAACGTTACTTTCTTGAAAGCCACGACTCTTGTTTGTCTATATGAGCTGTTTTTGTGAAAAATAATTGAGTAGTTTTCAATATTGAGGTGTTTTTGTCCGGTCGGACCGGGTCGGACCCATCGTGGGGGAAACCGTTGAAAACCGTTCCATTCACTTTGTATTGAAAAGACCTGTCTTCTGCAAACAAACTTAATTAAAACGTAATCGAACATCCATTTAACAAGAAAACGTTACTTTCTTTAAAGCCACGACTCTTGTCTGTCCATACGAGCTGTTTTTGTGAAAAATTATTGAGTAATTTTCAATATTGAGGTGTTTTTTCCCGTCCGTGAGGGTTAGCCTATGGTTAGCCTACAGCAGAAGGCTAACATTAGCCTAGCATTCAGCATACATTAGTTAAGAGTTTTGTCTCGATATTGAAAATGACTCAATACTTTTTCACCAAAACAGCTCGTATAGACAGACAAGAGCCGTGACTTTAAAGAAAGTAACGTGTATTTGTGAAAGGCATGTCGTATTACGTTTTTATTAAGTTTGTTTGCCGAATACGGGTGTCATTCAATACAAAGTGAATGGAGCGCTGTGTATTGTTTTCCCCCCAAAGGGGGCGTGGTCACGAGAGTTCCGTCCAGATGACGTATTGCCGACCTGATGTATAGGCTACGGGGGACGAGGGCGTTGCCAAGCAACGTGTATACAATTTCACGAGAGCGAAACTAGACTGCAGTGTTTACTCCTAAATGAATGAGCGGTTGGTACTAACACAAAGTTTGCTTTGCTTCACCATAATCAGATAACCATTATCTGAAATAGTCATTATTTACAACAACATAAACACATTACCTCATCGTGATCCATACTAACTGCCGTCTATCGTTCATTCGCTTTCTGTGAGGAGTCGGACACGGTCGGACACGTAATCTTTCAGCTCCGTGAGAGAGAGTAGTTAGGTGACACTGCTCAACTCATTGCAATCAGGTGTGTGTGGCAGTGACTGGCATTAGTTGATGCAGTGTCAAAACCACTCTCACGGAGCCGAAAAGAGTCCTCACACTTTCAACACACGGACATGCACTATATTGCTCCCTTCTCAGTTCACTCTCACGCGCCTGGCACGCGCTTTGCGACAGCGGGCATCGTAAAAATACTACCGCTTTTGTCCAAAGGGGACGCCAACGTGCCATGTTACTCGTAGTGGCTTTAATGGAAAGTGGACGATAGTGAAGCCTACTAATGCTACTGTGTGTGTGACTATCCTTGTTTTTAAATTATTTATTTAGCGCATGGACTAGAGTTGGAGCGGTTTCTTGGGCTTATGGTGGGGGAGGCTGAAAGCGGACTCACAGTCACATCAGTCAGAAACTTTTCATTCAGGACTCAGCTCTGAATATCAGCTCATCTCAAGCTATGTTCGAACACCTACTGTATGCACATTCATTGTGTATACAACAGAGGGAGACACACAAGGAGATATTAATGTCAGTGTAGTAGATGACCGCTTGCATGGCTTCATTGAAGGCAGCTCAATGATGGATCCACTCTGCCTTGTGTGCGAGGAGCGGAATGACAGAAGGGGCGGGGGGACACACTTGTCTCTGGGGTTCATCATGACGGATCCAGGCCAGTGGAAAGTCCCTTTTTTGGTCTCTGATTCCTCCAGTCCCTGCCAAGGCCGGCCTCACCCAACCCCTAGTCATTCCTCTGAGTTGTGACCCAGACCAGCTGCTGGAAGGAAGGAAATGGATTCAATTCCGTCAGACTCAGACTGGAAGTTGGTCACGGGTGGCCCGGGCTGCTATTCCTCCTCTGCTTCCTCTTTTGTGAAGGGAAGGAAAAGAGTAAAACAAAACACAGGAAAATGAACTTTCTCTCTTTGCCCCCCCCCCCCCTCTTTCCCCCTCTACTCCCCTGACCATTTCTATCTACCTTACCCTCTCTGTGGGAATTGAGCTGTTTTCTCAGTTGCCCCTCATTGAGTAAATATGTCAGTGAACAAATGGACTGGTCTCCCTGTTCCAGTGCACTGGCTCACATACCTGCATCAAAGGTCACAAAGCCATGTCACAGCTTTGACCGTCTGTCCTGCTTTTTTCCGACACGTTTTCCTTGATTTTCGGTTTCAATTTTAAAGGTGCACTATGCAGTTTCAGTGGTGGGTGTTTTGATTACAACAGCAAAGGAAGTGCTGTTTTCAGGGGAGAATCAGCTGTCAGTTACAGCACTGCATACGGCACACACCTGTTTGTTTCACCTGTTACTTACTTTTTGTTTCTGCAAGCTGAAGTAGTCCCTGCTCTTGTCACTCACTTTCTCACCCCCCTGTTGAGAGTGTGTGTGTGTGTGTGTGTGTGTGAGCGTGCTTGTGTGATGTCACATCTTAAAACCCGGCCCAGCACCCCAAATAAACAGACCCGGTGTACCCAATAAGTGCTCTCACACCTCTACTTCCTCTTTCTCTTCTCTCTGTTTCTCTTACGCTGACTCCCTCCTCCTCCTCCACCACCACCACCTTGTCTTCCTGTCTCTCTTCCGGATTTAGTTTTGTTTATGTTGCTCTCTTCCTATTTTTTCTTTCTTTTCTTTGTACAAAGACTTGCTTTCCGTCATGAATTTGAGCAAGTGGATGTCGTGGAGAAAGCGTAACTTTTTCAAGAGGAAAACAAAGCATGAAAACAGTCTGGATCTGGGTAAGTGGAGGAGCACATCTGTAGTTCGTTCCATCTGCTGGGGGAGTTTGACTGAATTACATGAAGCATTGCAGGAAACTAAGTGAAGTGGATAAACACGTCTTCATCCACTTAACGTACGAAGTGATCAGCCTCTGTAGTGTTTAAAGCACATTTAATAACGTCTGTGTTCACTTCTCTATATATACGTACATATATTTGTGGTTACTGATGATGTCATGACCTGTATCCTTTTCGCATTTGTGTGGCTCACAGTCTTTGCTGCATCTTATCTTATCAACCATCAACCATCTACCTACTTTTTCTTTTGTGAACCAGCACTGGCATTGGGTTATATCTTTAAAACAAAATACACTGATAGATGTCTCACTTTCACCCCTAACCTAACCCTTTTAGAAAACAAATAATAGAGGCTTTTTAGGTGCAAAACTGTATGTGAAAGTGAAATAAGTTCAAAAGACTATTTCCCGCTTGTTTTTTTTTAAATCTTTGAACTTTTTTAACTGGGCTACACACACCTGACTCCACTACTTCCACATATATATCAATACATTATGTAAAAGTTTCCATGTTGGCATATAGAACATACCTTTTTTGTAGGGGATTGGCTTTTATAGATTGTTTGTTTCTCAAACTTTGAGTTGGGTGGATCAGATAGGTAATGCATGTGCCTCCACTAACAGTCGTTGATCTTTCGTGTCTGTGTGTGTGTGCTGATCTCTGGCCGATATGCCCCCTCCTTTGTCTCTATTGCACATCTTGCCTGCATTCTGTCCCGTTGCACGCAGACACGGTGCCGAACAATGTTTTATCTGTGTTCATCCCCTATCCCACCACACTTTATGACTGCCTTCCCTAGCCTTGCCTCGGACTGTTCTGCTCAGCCCCCAATCTGGTTCCCTTTCATTGACAGCGTCCCCACTTTCCCTCCCCTCTCTCGCTCTGTTCTGCGGCATTCCTCTGATCCTTACCTCTGTCGCTGGTCAAAGAGCAACACAGGCAGAAGACAACAGAGGAGAGGGAGGCAGGAATGTCAAATTCTGTCTTGCGCTGATACTCTTGGACTATCGCTCATTTTCCGCTTTTGCTACTTCTTCGATTCAGCCTTGTGGTCGACTTACGGTTAAAGATGGCAGAGTGTGGGCTTAAACTCAGAGGTAGGAACTTTTTTGACAGGTGTCTGTGTCTTGTCTATGTCTGTGTGACACATGGCTTGATGATGAGGTGTGCCACAGGTGGAGAAGCTAGGCGTGGAGCTCTCAGACGGCAGACAAAGGTGACAAAGGCTGCATATTGTTAGCGCTCATCCTGCAGTCTGATTTTATGACCACAAATATTTAAAGCTTTTGTCAATTACTATTTTAAGGAGGAGTATACAAATATGCATTGCAAGCAATGTCATTCATTATGTCAACCAGATTTCATATCAACGATGTATTCCTCTATCAGTAAGTTAAGCCAATAGTTGAGTAGCAACGTTTCAGTAAGTGGCCTCTGTATCTTTATATTAATATGTTTGACTTTAAATACATTTGCCACTTAATTATACTTTATTGGATTATTTTTCATTGCTGCTCAGGCACTCTTACACTCTCAAGTTGTATACCCTTTCTTAGCTGATTTACAGTTTGCTTGTTATACCTCTCTGACTTGGCTAACTACTCACACTTCACACCAGCCTGCTCCGATTCGAGGACCTCTCACCCATGCTTGTTCACCCCTAATTACACCCGTGCACGCACCTAGGCACACCGTAGAGGTGTTTTTTTTAAGCTTTTTAGCGGGGATATGGACTAATCTCACTGGACGTTCCAAGTGTTTTCCCTACAAATTCCCAGATCTTGGCGAGAGAAGAGTGTCAACAAGCTGTGCCGGCTGGGACAAGCTTAGACAAGTGACCACTGGAGGGAGGAGGGAGGAATGCAGGGGGGGAAATGATAGGAATTCTATGCATTCCACTCAACTGATACAGTCAAAATACAAGCACATGCAATCAAACTGTGAGTAGGATAGAGCTTACATGCAGTTTTGTGAGTAGCCTACATATGTAAGGAAAGCAGAAAGATTTCCTTACATATTGTTGTAGGTCTGTGTGTCTGTCCTCCTTTGTAAGGATTGCATCCCAGTAGGCTGTGGGTGGTGCTGCGCTGAAATACAAGACAGCCAGCAGCTGATCCTTCGTCTTTACTGTCATCAAAGGTGGAGTTCACCCTGGGAAACTTTTTTTTTTTACTTTTTATTTTGTTTTCATCTGTAGAGACCCAAGTAAAGCATGCACTTTGCAGCCAGTTTCACAGAAAAAGTGACTTTGAACACTGACAGCTTTCAAACACACTTCCCAGTTTGTGATTCTGCCAAATAGACTTTCAGTAACTTCAGCTGATCTATTCAGTTAAAATTCTGAACAACATGGAAAATCTCGGTTTGAGCTGTTAAGTATAACTTGGTGTCAGTAGGGTAACTGCTGCTCACTGGTGAGGCTACACTTTGTAAATATCTATATTTGTATAAGCTGTGGGCTCTCATGTTGACTGTGTGATGCTGCCTTGGAAACCCTGATGGCTTGTTTGATTTTCACCTCAGGGCCTCCCACTGCCCCCCCTTCACTCTGCTGTGTGGTCACAGGCTCTCTCCACCTGTGAGAGAGGGAGGGGCTGTGCTAATAGACTGGGGGCTGTATATGTTTATGTGTCTGCTCTGTGTTCCCAGCTGGCTGCTCCAAGTAACATGTGTGTTTCCGCAAAATGTTTTTCTTGCCCTGTTATGTCATGTTGTGAGGCTTCTTTTGTGGTTTATTTCTGACAATCTTCTCAGAGCTGATGAGTTTTCCTTACGTAATGTTGGTTAACACTTGGTCAAGGATTTAATTTTTTTTTTCATAATGAATTAATTCAATTATTAAAGTGGCTCCGAGGAAATTTCAGTTTGTTATTATTATTTTAGCGGTCCCTTTGGAGAACAGCGGTGGGGTTTTAAACGCTAGCTGTTCTAAACACTGTGCTCTTTATGCTGTGTGACGTGAACGTGCATTTGTGTACATATGTATTTGCGTCATGCGTGTGCTCAGTGAGCTGTGAGAATATAGCCGTGGGATTCCTCTTCCTGATGTAATCACTATTTCCTGTTTGTCTCTCAGCAAATTTACTGTACATGACTCTGCGCTGTCTTCAAAAGAGCTCGTCTGTGACATCCCTCTGCTTTTTACTAATGTGTGTGAGTGTGTGGTTATTTGAAAGAGGTTGACTGTTTGTAATGCAAATAAATGTGTCCATGAGTCTATTGCTTTACCAGGCTAGTGCAGTCTTCTCATTTACTCAATGGGCTGATGATGGGATATTGTTATCAAATGACCTAGTGACCCATTAACAGATTTCCAGCGAACACTTTACCAGACTCGCTGAGATGTCTTGGATAGGACAAGGCTTTATTAGGACCCCTGAGGTTCAGTGACAATGATGATGAGCCTTTTTAAGTTAGTAAATTCAGTCAATTTACACAAGGCACATTGAAATGTGTCTTTTCGCATATCCGCTCTCAAAGACAACCACACTTTGGGAGGGGGTCAGAGCGAAGGGACAGCCATAGAACAGCGCCCCTTAAAAGCAGAATACTGACAAAGTATGGGGTTTTTTTTTTTAATAATTTTTTAAAAATAAATACTTATGTTTACTGCCTCACTTTGATATTCCATCTTAAGTTATGAGTGTGTTTTTGCATTAAAAATCCATTCTATGGTAGTTTTGAATTTAATAGACTTTTGTTTGTGTCATACTGGACCCTCTGAATTAATCTTCTTGAAGCTATAACACTCAAGTGAAGATGAACACCAAGTACATTAGGCTTGGTCTCACTGTACAGTACAGGCACATGCACTCAACACCACTGACCACAGATGTACATTTACGATCACAGCTGATTTGGCAGGTTGTTTACAACTACCTTAGTGTGTGTATCTTTCCATTTCCTGTCGTATATATGTCAGCACATAAGAGGTATGTAGCACACCCACGGCGGTACTTGTGTGGGCAGTTGTAAATAGTCATACACGTGTAATGATATATTAATGTTGTATAAACAGACTTCCCCTCCAGTAAGGGTATTTTCCTGTTTCTTGCTCACACACACTCTTGAACACACACTTGCACACGGAAACCTGTGCCATGCTTTGATCCGTGCGGTGGTAAGACATTCCTGTGCGGTGGTGAGTAGGAGCAGCGGACAGATTGAGACGGAGCAGCGTGTATGAATCGAGTGCATTGTCCTGTCAAGTTGGAACGGTGGAAAGCCCAGGAGACGTGAGCCCACAGGGTCCCTCTCCTCAGAGGCCCTACATAGGGTGCCGATAGGGCTTTAGGCACAGGAGGGCCTCCACATAGGGCCACATTTTTTAGAAAAGGAAAATTGATAGTGTGTTGAAAGCATACCTGTGCTATACCTGTCCTGCTCCTGACTTGCTCCTCATCTGTCTTTTTATCTCTCCGCGCCGGTGATAGCCAAGGCCGAAAGCATTTTGTTTTCGAGTTTTCCACCTGTACGTACATCTGTCCTTCTGGCAGGGCCATTCTTGTGAGCGCAATTTCTCATGAACGCTTTGAGGGAATTTTTTCAAACTTTGCACAAATGTCCTCTCTACTTCAAAGATGCACTTAATACATTTTGGAGGTCGGTCACTGCAACCTTACATATTGTCAGGTTGCAGTGACCTTGTACTTCTCAGGAGCTTTACCTTCTTTAAAGCATTGCCCACCACCACTGTACTCTCACAGTTCTGCAATTGTATGCCTAAGCCTCGCTAAGTGTTTTTGCCAGCAGTTTTCTCTCTTTTTGACTGCCTCTCTAAATCTTGTCCCTTGGTTTTTTTTCCATTTTGTTTTTTTGTTGTACTCCACATGCCTGTCTTTCTTTCTTCAAGTCTTCTCATCTATCAGGACGTGTGTAACCATTCCACCTGTGAGTTATTCCCCTTTGATTGATTTCCCATCAGTTTTCCCTCTGCTATGGCTCTTACCCTTTGTCAATCGCTCTGTCGTTTTCTATTTTTCAACAAGACCCTTTTTCTGTCTCCTGTTTCCTTTTCTCCATCATCTTCTTCATTAGTCACCGCCTTCACCCATCACCGCTTTGTCCTTGTCACCTCTTAAGAAAGAATCCAGTAGGTGCTATTGTAGATACTAGAGATTTATGTGGAAAGATGGGTCAACATGTCCTCAGGAGGGCCTTTTACAGTGTTATGGTTAATAACACTTTAAAGACAAGGGCACGTAGAAAACGACAGAGTGCAAGTATCCAGTCTAGCGAAGTAGCCTTTGACTCATTCCAGTTATCTTTTGACACAAAAATAACCCTCCATACTTGCTTTATCAGCCCTAGTCTCTTTCTCCTCTGATTTCTAGAACATTACGTTATGTCATATCAATTATGTTTGTCTCTTTCCTGCTGTGAATGTAATGTCATTTCGTCCTCAAACTTATTACCACGCATTTATATGTATTATGCTGCGTCCAACATATTTATCAACTTAGAAGTTTCCAAATTCAGGCCATGGATTAATGTAACGTATGGAATTCCAAGGAACAAAATGGAAAATGTATAACATTCACACCCCCGATACTTAAACCTTTCAGTTAGATAATGAAAAAGTCCCAAAACAACCTTCTCCTCCACCACTATTTATGTCATCCTCTCACCCCTTCACCTCTGGCCTCCCTCTTGCAGAACATTCTTGTTTTTATGCCCCTTCTCACCCTGCCAGCGGCTGTGCACACTGCACACACACACACACCATACCCTCCACACACCCCAAACAAAGAGGCCGACTACTGCGGGGGACGATGATCATAGCCTTTGACCTTTTGTTCAGTTCATGGTGCTTTACACAGCGGCTAGTTGAATGACAGTGGCAGTTTAACGCTCATAAACACATAGCCTTCCACCACTTCTCCACCCCTAGATCACAGTCTTAGACCTCAGTCACGGTGCTTGCAAGCAGACGTAAATCTACTACTTTTTTTCTTGGCCCATTCCCTCAGGTGGACAGACAGCTTTATGAAGTGTTTATTTAGGAGGCAACAGGGCTGGAAGGGCACACCAGAGACAGAAACTAAACTCGCACAACATGGCAAGCTCCTCACAGCACATCAGTGAATAGCTGGTGTATTTTAGGTGTAGATTCTCTGGTATAGTGTGACAGATAACGCTTGTTTCCTCACCTGTAAAACTAAGAACAATCCTGTTGTTGCTGCTGTTGTTCTGTCTTTGCCACAGGAAGTTCCTACTACTGCCGAGCTTTGTTTAGGAATGTCATTATGTGTCTGCAATGATTTGATGTACTGGTGTATGGAGTTTAATGATCTACCACTCTACATCCTGTGATTGTTAGTTTACATGACTATATGTCCATATGTCCATGATAAATTCTCCACAAGGCTTTTTAAGGCCTGGACTTTGGACTGCTGTCTACAAATAAAGATTTTTTTTCATAATTCTCCTTTTGATTTTGTTGTTGTTGTCATATGATCTTTCTTTCCCGATGCCAAATAACTGTGCTCTTTGCTACAGTGCTTCATTGCTGTATGCACTTCACTACCAGTTCATCCACGTTAAAACGCGTTCATAGCTCAGCACATCAAAATAAGCTCACTGTTGCAAATTGATGGAGTCTAACAGAAAATATGAACGTATTCTGTGCTTATCTGTCACATCTGGCCAATATCCGATCAGCTAAATAAGTTCAGTATAGGGGCTGATGCTGATCTGACGAATCAGAGTGGCTTCCATTTACAATCCAGGGTGATGACCTGAAAAATATTTTCCTTAGTCGAATCCAAGACTTTGTGTGAGCTGCTCCATTACAGGAGCCAGCCATCGGGCAGGCACTTCAAAGCAGCTGACCCTCTGCCTGACACACAATGAGGCCTTATTAGAGAGCCATGTTGGAGAGCACAACGAAGGAGCAGTGAGGGAGTGGAGTCAAGCGGGAAGAGAATGTGAAATATTTGGACAATTGTAGTCTGAGAACAGGGGAACATTATATTTGGGCTTTTTTTTTCTTTTTGGACTATGTGGTGTGTTACCTTTTACTTCTGACACGGCACACCTTTTGATGTCCTGAACACATTATCCAAATACCCCAACATTGTGTTCCAGTAATTCACTAATGTTCCAGCCACATTGACCCTGATGCTTTTAAGCTTGACACCTCCAGCTATAATTACCATTTACTAGCATGTCGGTGGCTCCCGAAGTGTTAACTGTGAACTTTGCTGTCATCATGAGATTGACCGTACCTGTTGCCCTGAGGCCCAATTTTTGTTACACCTGTTTTACCTTTCTAACAGCTCTTCTTCTTTCTGTTCCTCAGATGAGCATGATACAGTACAGAAGAAAACATTCACCAAATGGCTTAACGCACAGTTCTCCAAGGTAATGTGAAGGATTTGGGACCAGTTCAAATCAATGCAAAAACAAATGAATCAACAAATGAAGGTCTTTAAAGTGTGACTGTAGTGGTTATTTCAGTCCTAAGATTATGAGTCTATTTCTGATGCAAAACTGTCCCAGGAGACTTTGTCCTAATCTGAAGAGGTACTATAGATTTACTGCTATAGACTCAACTTTTACAATGTATACGTATCATTGTATAACTATTGTTGCACTTACACTTGGCACATGGCAATACATTGGGATCTTTCCTCTTGACTTGAAAAAACAAAGCACCAAACCTAATTGCAAATATTCTAAACAGTGGACTTAACAAATGATTTTGTTTTGAAGACATGTCTTAGTCCATTACTCCAATACCCAGCAACAGTTTATTTCAGAGCGCTAATGGCTTTATATGTGTGGTCCTGTTACATCTCATCATGCTCGTAAACACGCTTTTCACAGAATTGTGTTAAACATTTTAAGACTATTTTTCTAACTGGTCTTGTTTAAATATTTGCCCTACTCTCCTCAGACAGGCCAACGTAATCTGTGAGGCCCTTCTTTACTCTTACTCATTACTCTTAACGGTACAGATGGCCTAGTGTGATTGAGCCCTAGTTCCACTTCTCTTCGATGTTTTCTGGTTGTTAAATGTCTTTGTCTTTGTGATAGCAGTTGTTATTAACTGCCTTACTTTCTCTTTTTTATTTTTGACCACTTATGATACTCTCCAACGTTGCCTGTTAAGTGTAGCTGCATCATATCTTAATGAATATGGCCTGCATTGGGTTCCATTTTTCTTTCAACACCATGTACATTTTATGCCTTCCCAACATATGTATGTCCACTTTTGTATTTCCTTTGTTGATTCATAGTTGATATTTTACTTTTGAAATACAAATGTCTGAGTGTGTATGTCGTTTGGCTTGTTGGTTGATCGCTAGCTGCATTGGAATCAAGATAATTGACCTGTTCCTGTTGTGCTGTTTTTCTCCAATCAGGCGGGCAAGGCTCCCATCAAGGACATGTTCTCAGACCTGAAGGATGGGAGGAAACTGCTGGACCTGCTGGAGGGTCTCACTGGCACTGTCCTGGTCAGTTTGCATATGTGTGCATTAAGACCTTTTTTTGGTCACACGATAACCAGCAAATTATAAAGAAATAAGAATTCGGACAAAATCCCTGATATTTGTTTGGCGTCACTACTATTGGTTTTTCTTATCAATACACACTCGCCAAAGTTTGACTTCATTTGGAACTTGACCTGTGAGTGCATTTTATCAAGCTACACCAAGCGCACTAACATACTCCAGACTTTTTTGGGAAACCCATGCATTTAAAATACAGGAGCAAAGTGTTTTTGTTGCTGAGACGTGGCTGCTGCATCCACTTAAGCTTGTTCAAGCACATGTCCTAACCCGCATTTCAAAATCTAACCTAAATCCAATGTAAACTTCAGAGCAACACAAAGTGCCTCAGCACAATTATTTATGTATCCTGGAATACAAACAAACAAATCCTATTCCTATTTGATCAATTGTAAATTAATAGATGGTCTTATATTATTTAGACTTTTGCCCATTTTTGCATTTTTCCTGAAAGACATTTTAGTTCCTTCTTTACAAAGGATTTTCTCAACATAAGATGAGAAATAGAAATAGATTAAAAAAGAAGGTATTACAGTACAATGCCCGATGGATCCTTTTTTTCATGGCCATGCCAATGTATGCAAGTCTTCAGTGACCAACCATGTGCTTACAGGCATGCTTTTTTTGGATGTTCCACTTTTATCAGGGCAACATGCCTGTCACCCCTTCAGCAACATATCTGCTTTCTAGCACCTGCATCATACTAAGTGCTTACTGCCTCTATGCCATACTTAGAGGTATGCACATGTGTGGCACACACACATACACACACACACACACTCCTTCTCCCTGATACCAGAATAATACTATAATTGGGTGCTAATGAGTGGTTGAGGTATGTGGAGACTTAAAAAGGATTTGCAGTTGGCAGCTTTTCATTTTCCCATTCTTTCCATAAGTTGGCCTGTGGACATTACTAATGGGGTAATGGGTGTGATGAATGTATGGTGAGTAGCACTATGCTGAGTGATGGCATACCTTCTCTTGGTTAAGAATGGCCTCACGTTGTGTAGTTTGAACCTTGGACAATATTTTCCTTTTAATGTCATTAATGAATGCTTGTAAATGAATGTCACATTCCATCCTTCATATGTTGAAACACCATCCATCTAGGATGCTTTTATGAGCTGTCAAGACTGGAGCACTGTTGATTTACATGATGTTTATTTTTTCCTGTGGCCTTATTGGCCAGTGAACAGTAAACATGCTGACACCTGATTTGCGCTGTATTTCCTGTTCCTCAGACCAAAGAGAGAGGCTCCACCAGAGTGCACGCTCTCAACAATGTCAACAAAGTACTTCAAGTCCTGCACCAAAATAATGTGAGTACCTTGGGTTTTTCTGCTTGTGGTCTTGTGCGTGTTTTGTGGTTGCTTTTAGCCAAATCAATGGGCTCAACCAGGTGCCATTAAGGTTAAAGAGTCTGCAGGTAACATACAGTGCAGCATGCTACAGCTAGAAAAAGGGAACTACAATGCGCAGAAGTAACATTAGATGTAACTGTGTTTTGTTGAAGTAAAACCACACAAACTCTCTAGCTACCAGAGGTGTGTACATTTCTAGCCTAGCTGGCACTAGATTCAAACCAGTAACACTTCCTGTAAATATAAGGATACATGTCTGCCTGTGTCCTTTTATTTGAATGTGTCATTTTTTTTGTCTATACAGTTCTGTGTTTTTCCTCACTCTGTCGTCCTCGTTTGCTCCTTCATTCCCTCATCCCTCCTTCTCATCTCTGTGTACAATAGCTGGTCTTAATGCCTTGACCTTAGCGGTAGAATACAATGGGCAGGGCATACTAATGGGAAGTAGCAGAGGCGTCTTTCTCTCCTGCAAGAGCCGGAGATTGTCAGCTGGCACTGAAAGCCATAGCTCCCACGAGTTTTTAAAGTTTGCTGAATGGAGCAAAAGGGGAAAACAAGTATATATAAAAACCACATATATCATTGTTATATCTTGACTTTAAGGTCTTCTATTAGCGGTGGACAAATGTGACTTTTTCGTGCACATTTAACCTGAGTCTGAAGCTGCATCTAAAGAGCAGCGGTTTCCACAGACAGCACTGAAACATGTGTTACTTACAATGTCACAATAAAGTGCAAAAATCACGTGAATGGCAAGTGTAAAGCTTTTCCACTGTCACCTGCAACGTGAATGACGGTCATTATGTTCGTAGTCTGCAATCATGGCGACCCAGACACCTTTGCATTTATAGAAAAGAGGTTTTTTCAGTGTTTTTCTGTGTGTGGGAGACAGAGGCATATAAAGAGAGAGAGAGACGTGAGATCTTGTGGCAGGATGGAGTTAATTGGGACTAGAGATGGGTCAGAGGTCAGCTCCGCCTTAGATGGAGAGGTTGCTTTTCAGTTTGACCAGACACTTGACCTCATGTTCCGCCCTGTGCCTTGATCCTCTTCGAAATATTTATATGTAATCAATCCACACTTGGCCTCACCTCATATGTTACGTGTCTGGCAAGGCCACTGTCAGACTTTATAGGTTGCATTGGAAAAGCTGTAATTAGGGTGGTATAATCCACTGTGAGGCGGAGACGCATGGTTCACAAGTATTCAACTGTAACGGTGTGGACCCTCATTAAGATTTGAAGAAATACTCTCCAGAAAGGCACACTAAAGATCACAGTTGTGACTTTAACGACAGTGCTACGTTTTGTAATATAAAGCATCAACCATCTATATTTTTAAGAGGACATTATGGTTACAGCAGCGTCTCACTATCTTTCACATCTTTCAGGTTGATCTGGTAAACATAGGAGGCACAGACATTGTAGACGGGAACCACAAGCTGACTTTGGGCCTCATCTGGAGCATTATCCTTCACTGGCAGGTGAGCACACATATTCCCATGCATGTGTTGATCATTTCTTTCCACACGCATCCTGCACACAGATACAAACACAAAGGCTCATTGGTGTTTGCGTCTACTGTGAGCTCACAACCGACTGATGCTGCAGTGGGATCAAAAAGTACAGATGATGGAAAGTTATTATTGATGTGCAGACATGCCTTCATGTTTGTAAACATGCTTGCTTAACATCCACTTCTTTATGTAAAGTTTGACCTGCCAAAATTTGTTACAGCCATTAAATTAAAAAAAGTAAGATCCAAAGGTTTTATTAAGCAACCATGACAGCAAAAGTAAGTGAACGAGAAGTTTATTCAAAAATTCCCAAATTGTATGTTTTTGCCTTTCTTGATTCACAGGTGAAAGACATCATGAAGGATATCATGTCCCACCTGCAGCAGACCAACAGTGAGAAGATCTTACTGAGCTGGGTACGCCAGTGCACCCGCTCATACCCAGAAGTCAATGTGCTAAACTTTACCACCAGCTGGGCTGATGGCCTGGCTCTCAACAGCATCCTACACCACTTCAGGTGAGCTGTGATAATAGACTCCGGGAAGTGATGGTAACAACAGTTATTACTTTTTTTAACGCAGCAAAATAATTGAACCATATAAAAGGTCAAAAATTATTTATCTTCCGGTAGATTTAGATTAAATTGTAGTGCTTTATTGCATACCATATTTTGCAAGACTGCATTTTTCAGACTTGAGAGCTGTGTCTTATCTGCCATGTTGTGATATTTGCTGCTGGGAGATGAGTTTTCTGCTCCAAGTTGACATTGCATATTTCACGTACGCCCTTTGACTCTGAATGTAAATCACAGACCAAATGCCGTCAAGAAACCAACACCTGGAATTTAGAAATAGCAGATGTATGAATCTTTCTGTGTGTGTGTGTGTGTGTGAGGGAGAGCTTGTGAGGACGCTGAGGCTGTGTGAGTGGCGGGAGGTCAGGGTGACAGGTCAGCGCCTGCCGGGTGTGTGTACACTGCTTGACTTAGTCTGTTTACGCCTGCCATGTCACTGTTTGCACACGCTCGGTGTGTGCGTGTACACTGTTGTCAGTGAAAGAAAGAGTATGGGGGGAGGCGCTAGCGGTGTTTTCCCCCTTCTCTGTAACCCCTTGTCCTTACTAGTCACACACACATACACACACACGTACGCACAAACACAAGCGCACACGCACACGCACACAAGCCTGTGAGTTATGAGAAAGGTGTTGGTTTAGAACTGGGCCAGGGTTTAGGTGGATCACTGAACACACACATTCCACACCCGACTGGCCTCAACACAAGTCTCAGTTGCAAGTCTCCTGCACAACCAAGGGATAAACCTTTTCTGTACCCAGGGTCCATATAAGTTCCAAATATCTATTACATTAAAAAATAAAAATACTGCATATAAAAATAAAATCTACAAAAAATCTTCTAGAATTGCCCACCCACTCAATTATACATGTTATTTGTATGTTTGTTACATGTTACATGTTTGTTGTGTTTTCAGGCCCAATGCATTCAGCTGGGATCAGGTTGTCAGACTGAGCCCTGTGGAGAGACTGGACCATGCTTTCACTGTAGCCAAAGACAAGCTGGCTATTGAACCGCTACTGGATTCCGAAGGTACACTCTGAGCTATTTTAAATGTTCCCATATTATTCACTGATTTATAAAAGAAAAACTGTAGAAATATTTATGAAAATATCGCCAGGGAAAAAGTACCTTTTCACTACCTTTTATAGTATTCCGCAAAAAACTAAAGTTGATTAGGAAATGACAACCATTTTACTGCCAAAATCTCCCATCATATTCATACATATGTGTTCACAAAGCTTAGCTTCATGTCCTGCCAGTGAAAGTCACGGTGGAGCAAATACCTTGTGTGTTCTTTGGCTGAAGATCTGTAATAATTGGTGTTTGCTCAGGCCGTTTGTCAAGTTCCTGCAGCACGTAGATGCTCTGTGTACATGTATATGAGCTGTCTATTCGGGTACTTCTTGTTATGTCAAAGCTGATGGGCATTCACACATGACCTGTGTGAATGCCAGCTGTAATCAACAAGACTTGCCTCAACCTGCCCTTTTTTCTCCCCTTCCACCTTTCTTACCATCTATCCGTCACCCTTAACTTCTGCATCGCTCCATCTGCCATGCCGCTTTTCCACTCCTGCAATTTACACCTCTTTATCCCCCATTATCATGCTTCATTTGTGTCTCTGATCTCTGTGCTCTCTCTCTCTCTCTCTCCCTCTCTCTCTCAGACGTGGCGGTTCAGTTACCAGATAAGAAGTCCATCCTCATGTACGTCACGTCCCTGTTTGCTGTGCTGCCCAAAGACGTGAGCATGGAGGCTATCAGAGAAGTGGAGACGCTGCCACGCAAATACAAAACGGGGTCCGAGGACTCGGGTCCAGGCATAAGAGCTCAGGTAAAAATGTACAACACAGCAAGGCACATTTTGTGCTTCAGCTGGGCTCACCTCACTAGGATGCTGTAGTAGCCAACAGAGAACAAAACTTCCCTTTTGAATTTTACATTTGTGCTCTGCACATGGCAATACACAGGCTGCAAAAAGATCTTACTGTACGTGACTGTGACTATTTGGTGCATACTGAACTGAATAGGGCTTACCGGATTTCCTACATGATGATTATGTGTAGGGATACACCCCTTTAACAAAAATTAGAAACAAAAAAAGAATACAGTATTATACAACCTCCTTAATCCCCTTGGTTACATTGTTTCAGTAGTGACACAGTGCTACAGACCTGCAGATATATCTTCCCCAGTTGCTGTCAGTCAGAGCCACCCCACCCCAGATAGAATGAGTCACTCCCTCTCTGAAAAAGCCATCTCCTTCTTTCTTTCCGCCGCTGCTCATGAAAAGCACAGCAGCAGGCGCAGGCAAACGGGGAGGAGAGCCGTGACTCACCCCTCTGACATTAACCAACGGAACGAGCCACATGCCGCTGGAAACGCAGGGCTGTAAATGGACTGAGGGAAATGAAGGGAATAAATTGGGAGTGCAGGGAGTTGCAAGGAAAGGTTGTTTTAGCATTAAGGACGTCGCTGTGATAGTGGGCAGGTGGCTGATATGCACGTTCAATTCCCAACATCTGTGAACATTTCTCAATAACTATTTCTGTAGTATCTTAAACGGACAGAAGGAGATTCCCAGCCTACTATCACTTGTTCCACTTTGTTTGTTTTCAGTCCCTCCTAGCACACTATACTCTTTGCTTTCACCCACATAGATGCAGCCAGTTTCAGAGGTTTGTAGTTAGAAGTCAGAAGATCCAGAAACCATCTCATATGTTTTTTTGTATTGCCCAATGGGCACATACTTCACACGTCCTGGAACGACTGCTGGAAAAGTCTTTTTGAAAAGTGCTCTGATTGGTCCAAGTAGGGGTTTACTTTCCTGGCACACTTCCCCTACTCATAGGATGTGATGCGTAATGCTGCTGGTAGTGAGGCTGAGTGGAGGAAAAATAAAGGCTCTTTTGTTTCTGACCAATGTTTTTGGTTCCACCCCTTAGTTTTTTTTTTAGATTTATACTATTGGCTGATTGTTTTTTAGGCAATGATTGTTTTCAATCTATTTCCATGTTATTGCACAACCCGCTTTTAAGTTGGAATATATCACCGATAAGTGCACTGGCGCATGCATGGGGTGCATTACATGCTTCAGAATCACAACGGCAAAAGTAATGAATACAGGGATGGAGTTGTGCAAATCATCTGGTGATAATAAAGTGTTCTGGTGAGCCAGACCACAGCTATTTTACAGCCGTTCAAGTCAATAAATAGACCAAGGCTGCAGTTCTCTCTCTCTCTCTCTTTCTCTCTCTCTTTCTCTTTCGCTCTCTCTCTCTCTCTCTTACTCTCTCTTACTCTGATTTTCCCATGTCTTTCCTCCTCTCCTTGTTGCTTTGTCTCTGCCAACCCACACTGGTCCAACATAAGGACCTATAGCAGGGGTGTCCAAACTACGGCCCGCGGGCCAACTGCGGCCCGCGGCCCGCTTTTTATTGGCCCGCGGCCGATTTTAAAGATATAGGGCCGGTTTCGCAGACATGGATTAAGCCTAGTTCTGGACTAAATTGTACTTTCAATGGACAATCTCCATTCAAAATTCCATTTAGTCCAGGACTAGGCTTAATCCATGTCTGTGAAACTGGCCCATAATGTAATATGGCCCTTTGAAAAAAAAAAATATATATTTTTTTATTTATTTTTATTTTTTTGCATTTCTTAGTTAAACCACTAGTACACTAGGGGTGTCAAACACTGATTGATTGGCCCGTGGCACATTTTAAAAATATAATGTAATATGGCGCTTTTAATTTTTAAATAATTTAAATGCACTCATTATATTACAGAGAAATATGTCCCATAAAAGAAAAAGAGCACCAAGCCCATCCCAGAGATAATATTTTATTTTAAATTAATATTATTATGGAAAATCCATGTGTCCTTCTCCAATAGCTTCTAATTCATCTGGCACAGTGTCTCCATTTTTTTTCATACAAAATTCTTCAGCTTTAGCCTCTTAATTTCCCTCTCAAAGTGCACCAGATTCATGCATTTCACTTTAAAAACTTAAAAAAATCTCCCGGGGGGGCATACCCCCGGACCCCCCTTGGAGGGGCGGGATCTCGACTGGCTACTATCTTCACCCAGCTGGACATTGGACGCAAAAGCAGAAAACACTGGGTGTATCAATGGCATTTAACAAGAGGGGGAATGTAAAGTGTTGCCGTGAAGAAGGATTACAATTTACCAAAACACTATGAAACTAAACATCAGAGCAGCTACATGGCCCTTCGTAGATTTTTCTGTATGTGGCCCTCAGTGAAAAAAGTTTGGACACCCCTGACCTATAGTATTTTTGTGCCTTATTCCGAAATATCCCAAAAGGTAATTGAATATTTTCAGCAGGTGACCTTTTCCTGAGTTCACTACACAGACATTACTGCTAGATAATTCCAGGCTGGAAAACAAAGGTCCATTTGACTGGTTACTGTACCAGGCCCCAGAAGCCCATTAGCATTTCTGTCATCTTTGACTTCATGGCTGCTGCTGCAAAGATTTTATCTCCCGTTATTTTCAGCATCAGGTAGATCCGTTAAGCTCTGTCATGTTTTTCCCCCCACATTTCATCTGGGATTGTTTGTTAATGCTGTTGTTTAACCCTGTTTTCAGAACAAGGTTTATTGCCAAGTAAAAATGTGTAACAGTCAGACATGTTTTCCTTCTCTACTTCTTATTTTGAGGGTGCACCATCCACCAGTGGCGTGGCGTGGGGATTTTTTTTGAGGAAGCCAAGTGAGACAACACCTTTTAATCTACATGTGTATTGGGAGGTGGGGGACAGAAAAGAGTAGGCTACGTCGCAGCTTGTATTTAATGTAACTACAAGAGCTATTATAGCGCCTGGTCACTTTACCAGGATTTACACACGCCTGTAATCTGTCCGACAACGCTCGTTCTCTCACTCACTCACTCACTCACTCACTCACTCACTCACTCACTCACTCACTCACTCACTCACTCTCTCACTCACACACCTCCTAATTGTTTTATTAAATTATACAATGTATTATAAATGCACCCCCCACCCGACCGGAATGCACAACTAGCCGCGTAATGCCCAATACAAATTTGAATTCATTCACAATATAATTAGGGGACGTTTTATAGGCTATTTTTCACGTCCTTAAGTTTCACGTTCACGTGAGACATGACTCACACAATCAGTTATGTGCTTGACATACACACATACTTTCTATCCATACTTTTCGTTTAAGAACTAGGGCAAATGTTCATTATACAACACTACTTAAGACAACCCAGAACGACTTCAGTGGATACCAATGCAACTTAATCAAGGCACAATTAGCAATAAAATAACACAAAACATAACACATAGCTACACGGACAGTAAAGGGAACAGTTAACCCGCGCCGGGAGAAGGTGTGTATTTTACTCACTATTTGTAGAGGAAGGCCATTAGCTGAAGATTGCCGCTACCAGCTAGCCACTCGGTGCGGACATAGTTCTCCTCCCTGAAAGTGCGATAAACTTTCTTTCTCTCCACACGCATTGGCCTGCCGTCAGATTAGATTTTTAATGGCTCCTCAATTGGCAGTTTGGTAAAATATTTTTTTACTAAATACTCAAAATCTCCACCCTCCATAACTGTTCTTGCTAATATGATAACAATGCAAACATGCTAATCTCCCGCTATTGTTATTGTTGTTCAATTTCAGTGACGTTGATAATGATGCTTTGATTTGATTGGTGTGAAGTCAAGGGCCGAGTGGCACCCTCCTGACCAATCACAGGAAGGCAGTGTCAAGACAATAGCCTCATCTGATTGGTCAATCCTTCTTTCTTTTTTTCACCAAGGGATGCCAGCTCGGGCTGGCTTCCTCGCGGACATACAGTGTGCAGTATCGTGTTTCGCCGCGTCTTCAGACTCTAAATGTAAAGGGGCGCTGTTTCGCGCATTGTGAAATGCCCAATGAGAGGAGAAAAATGGGGAAGAAATGACAGCAACACAGCACCAAAGAATTACTGAAACTGTTAATACATTTTTTTTTATTGGATGACAACTACAGCCTAAAAAACAGGGAAGCCTGGCTTCCCTTGGCCTCCGGGAGAAAACGCCACTGCCATCCACAATGTTTTCAAAGTGGCTGCTATTCCTAGAATGAGGATTGACCTGCCCAGCGTGCCAGGGGCAACTCCCAGCTACCCATAATAGGCCTGCAGTTGTTTCTTTCATTTTTCTTTTTTCTCTCTTAACTGGGCAGGGCATGTCTCTCTGCATGCTTCAGTGCAGCAAAGGCCCCTCTTAGATGTCTGGTTCTATTTTAAAGCTCACCAACTGATGGGTTCTGATGACAACTATAGTAGAGGACAAACAAGATGATTTGAACATGTTTGTGTTTCATGTACATTGTTGTCTAAGGAGCTTTAGCTTTTCGTTTTATCATGACCATTTGATGTGACATCAGGGAAGAAAAAACATTTATTTCCTGTTTTAAATACCATAGATGTGACCTTCTATAAAGACATAGAAGATACAATTGTACATGTTGTAATTGTATCCTGATCCATGTAGTCTGTGTTAAAGCTGGGGTGGAGGATTCGGGGAGAAAATGGCAGTTGGGATAGAGATTCGAATCCAAATGCCTCAACCGCTCCACTTGTTCTCTTTGGTCCCTCCCCTATGGTCCCTCCAAGACACGCTCTACCAACAAAGTCGTGCCAAAGTGAATGGACAGTCCCAACAGCCAATAAGAACAGAGGATCGGAGCCTCGCTCTGATTGGTCAAAGTGTACAGCTCATGTTAATTTTGACCAATCAGAAATCACATACCGCAGCTTTAAGCCAACATCTTACTATTTTACAATAAAGATGTTAAATAATAGTCAGCCATTCTGGAGTACACTTGTTGCAGGGTTTTTCCTGGCTCAGAATGGGCCTTTGGGGCGTCAGTACGCGACCGACTTTTTTTGGGGTCACGACTCTGTGCAACAGTAAAGGCAAACGGTTTGTGTATTTTAAGAGGGTGTGGGGTTGGGAGAGGGCAGTTTCTGTCCATATAAAGAGCATTTCAGTCAGCCTGTCAATCACTGCGTTACCATGGAGCTCACTGACGCTTATGAAATCACAATAAACAACTTGTAGATATGAAGTCAAAATACTAATAATGCCTAGGACTACCTATTTAATACTTTAATTGTTTCTAATTGATCTAAACCATGGAAATTGCAAGAAGGTAGGGCTGCTCGATTATGAAATAATCATAATCATGATTATTTTGAGTAATCACATTGTGTTATCACGATTATTAAAAACAGTTAATCATTGATTTAAGACAACAAGGTTTTTTTCTAATAACACCATGACTTTGGACTTTAAACAAAGGCCTAATTGAACTGAAAACAGGGAGAATAGAAATAGGCTAAATAAGTGAAACATATTTTTAATAATTGAATAAAATAAATATGTCAAAATAAAAATAACCAGTTGTAAATGGTGTTGATAGGGCACGTCTTTTGATAGCATTAAATGTAAGGGCATGATTTATTTACATCAAGGAGCAGGGTGGATTGGCAGTTGCATTGTAGTGACAGTTGTGGAGTCAAGGAGCTTTAAACCTCCTGTGTTCTTTATTCATTGATTGCTTGGTCATAGACCACTATGATTCGACAAATTGGTCGGGATGTCTAGAGGTGCAGATCAGGTCGTATATGCCTTTTTCTCTCTCTCTCTCTCTCTCGCGGTCGCTTAGGCTATGTCACGTGACTCGCGTGTGTGCGCGTGACATATCTTGCACATTATTTTAGTTTGTTGTGAGTCTGAAGTGTTTTCAGACAACACAATTAGTTTTACCTTTTATTCTCGTCATCTAGAAGTTTTTCAAAACACCCGGCAATGCGCAACATCTCCCTCGTACTCTCTGGAGCAGGTGAGGGAGGGGCCGAGCGGAGCGCATAGCAGAAGGGTTCGCTGCATTTACAAGCCTGCATGCCCCGGCGTGCGGAACAATGATAGTTTAATAACGATTATTTTGTTTTCATGATTGAGGGAAACCGTAATAGTAATCGAAAATGTAATTCAAGTTATTGCCCAGCCCCTCAAGAAGGTCGACTTAAATTGGGCTGAATTTGGAGAGGTTTTAAATAGCTAGCCTATATTTATTCTCAATCTCTATCATTTTGGCGCTCCTGATTTTCCTTTGGCGCTGGATAAATCCGCTTTGGCGCGCGCCAAAACTTTCTCTATGCAGGAAAAACCCTGATTGTTGTCAAAATCAGCAAAAATCTCCTCACGATCTGCTACGTGTTCGTACTGTGTGTGTGTGCACGCTGAAAAAAGATTGGTTGTTAATACACAGCCTAGGCTCTGTAAACTGGTATGTAAACAAAGGGTATGTAAACAAAGGGGCTCGGACCAACCCACCGTAGCAACATGCAATTTTACAGAGCCTAGGTCGTGTATGAACACCAGATTTAGCAACCAACAGGTGGCGTATCGTGGAGAGATATTCAATAATTAAAGTGATTTGGACAACAAGCGTTCTCCAGATTCGCTGACTCCACCTTGAATGCAGAAATGATTAACCCCCTTATGTAATGTTCTATAATCTCCTTGACCTCTTTGTCAGAATGTGCAGATGGAAGGCAGCAGCCCCCGGCCTGAGACCCCCAGCACCCTGACAGAGACAGAGGGGGAGATGGAGGGCGGTCTGATGGAAGTGGACCTGGACAGCTACCAGACCACGCTGGAGGAGGTACTGACCTGGCTGCTGTCGGCTGAGGACGCCTTACAGATTCAGGACGAGGTTTCGGATGATGTGGAAGAAGTCAAAGAGCAGTTTCACACTCACGAGGTAGGAGGTGACCCGCAGCTCGGCTTACAGGCTCTTGCACACTGAGTCCCTATTTCTCCTCCAAAATTGTCAGACGTTAAAAAAATAAATATGAGCTCACGTTGCGTCAATCACGTTTACATGTTTTCGGATCAGGTTCCATTTTCTTGTGTTTTTAAGCATCCTTCAGGTGTTGTTGGTTGTCTATGGGTTTCTACCATATTGCCAGCCGCTGCATAGGATCAGGATACATGAAATGCAGATGAAATATACGGACTCAGTGTGCAAGAGTCTTGAGGCTAGCACAGTGTTATGCATGCTCATATAGAAAAAAAGCTGTCTGTAACAATGTAAAAGGGTCACAAATCTTGCAAACAAACACAGAGACCACATTTTTTTTTCGATAATTTTTTTGTCATTGTCAAGCTTTATTAGATAGTACTGAGTTGAAATGGGGAGACAGAGAGAGAGGGGGGATGACCTGCAGTAAAGGTCCACGGATCGGACTCGAACCCGCAACGAAGGCCGGAGCCAATATGGTACGCGCTCTATCCACTACGCCACCGGAGCGCCCCACAGAGACCACATTTTTTAGATGAATTCATTTGACACTTGTATTCAACACGTGTGTTATTTGTAGCAGTACATTGGTGAGACTGCAGATAATGTCCTAGAGATAGAGGCCTCCCACAACCTACAGTACATGCTCCGTACTTGTTGGGAATGCCAGGAATTCTGCTGAGAACAGTGGAGCGCAGCACCCCATGGTGCCCTGGCGCAGTGCTTGCTTGCTTGCTTCAGAAGGCGTAGTTGCATGGGGTTTGTGTCTGCATGTGTGTAAAGGGGCTTTGGCAGGATTCCCCTGGCTAAAATGTGAATATTTGTGTCTGGAATCCAGGTCAAAGCAGAAAGCTGGTAGTTAGAATGTGAGCAACATGACCCAAAGCCTCTTTAACAGCTGGCTGTTAAAGAGGCTTTTCAGAAGCTCTAAAGAAAAAAAAATTCAATCCAGTTTTCTTTCGGCCTTGCTGTTCACCTACATACACCAACTGCTACAGCAAAGCCTCATCAAAAACAATTTGCTCAGAGGTGCAGACAAAAATGCTTACTCATCCAGCGGGCTTCACAAAGAACACACAATAACTCAATTCATTGGTTTTCATATCGCTCACTACAAAAAGCAGCAAAAAGCAGCTGTTCTGTTGAGTTAAGAAACAACCAAACTCCTTCAAAGCTGTCTTTTATTCTTTCTTGGAGCATTTTCTCCTTCTTCTTCTGTTTCGCAATTGGCCTCAGTTGGCTACTTGACAGTCTCCCCTTCAGTTTGTGCTTAAAGGGCTTGTCTGACTGTTGCTACAGCAACACTCACACCTACAATGGTGCAGAGGTGATGCCCAGTGCTTCTGCAGGGCGTTATTAAGTGTTGTACCAAGTGAAGTTGGAGGTTGAGGAGAGAAACATATCCAGATGTTAAAATGTGGGTGCCAAGTGCCAGCATGAAGCCGTAGATTATATAAGCATTGGCAATGGTAGGCCTTTGACTGGTTCTGGATAATATTAAGGTTATGTAGTTCTACACTGCCTCCCTTGACTTAACATAGTGTTCAAAGAGATGGTGAGTATCTTTCTCAATGTTTATTATCTCGAAATATGTCTCAGGCCTGTTGTGTTTTTTGACATTTTTGCCTTTAATGCACAGTAGTGAAGTTAAGAGGCAAGAAACATGTGGAGCAAGAGGGGGGAATGACTTGCTTCAAAAGATGAATCATCTTGAATCGAACCGGTCATGTCACGATTATATGGCATAACCACTCTGCAATCAACGAACTTGGATTTACCATTTAATTTTGAAATAGTTTCAGAGACAGATATTTATAGTACATTTAAATAACCCTAACCCTAACTATTGTTTACCCCTCCTTCCTTAAAAGGCCTTCATGATGGAACTGACGGCGCACCAGAGCAGTGTGGGTAATGTGCTCCAAGCAGGAAACCAACTGATTGCCCAGGCCAACCTGATGGAGGAGGAAGAGGATGAAATCCGGGAGCAGATGAGCCTCCTCAATGCCCGCTGGGAGAGCCTCCGAGTGGCTAGCATGGACCGCCAGGCCAGGTAGATGCACCTACATAAACACCTGAATAACTTCATTAGATTTATTGTAATACCTTTTGCGGTTGTTTATTTCAAAATGGGTAACATGACATGAGTTAAATTTCCATTGGAGACAAGTGAAATTGTCATTCAAAGAAAAGAGAAGCAAACCGTAAGACACGACTTAAAACTGAATTATTTTATTTTAATTTTATATACAGTGTAGTGTGCAGTGGCCACGCATCATGAACCACACATTGTCTAGTGGAAGTAATTTTACTCTGTCTCTCAAAGTGTTATCTTTTACGAGTTTTTCCCTTGAAGAATGTACAAGGCTGTAAGCTGGTGTGTGAGGGTGACACCTGATAAGCCTTGAGCCCTCCAAGGTCTAACAAGTCGGATGCTCAATATTTGTTATCAAGGTTTATGATAGCCACACACACACACACACACACACACACACACACACACACACACACACACACACACACACACACACACACACACACACACACACACACACACACACACACACACACACACACACATCAACAAAAACAACACACACACACACACATCAACAAAAACAACACACACACACATACATCAACAAAAACAACACAACAATTCATAAATCGTACACGTCATGATATCCACATGAGCATTAGTTGGCCCTGATATATTATGTGCTCTGTGTTCGATGACTCATTTTCCCTGGAGTCTTTACACAGTGTTGTCACTCACTGTAGTGTGTGTGCTACTGTGAGGCAATTAAACAAGTAGCTGAACAAGCGGTTTGACCTTAAAGTGTATATTGCGTACATGTCCTCTCTCTCCCTCTACACGCCTATCTCACTGACTCTCCGTCCTTACTTTCTCCCTCTCCAGGCTCCATGAAGTGCTGATGGACCTCCAGCAGCAGCAGCTGCAGCAGCTTTCTGATTGGCTGACGCAGACAGAGGAGCGAATCAGAAAGATAGAGACAGAGCCGACAGCTAACGACGTGGAACTGTACAAAGAACAGATTGAGCAGCACAAAGTAAATAGAGTTTGTGTGATGCCTATCTTGCATGAATCACGTCAATGAAGAATGTGTCATTGGTGTATTGTGGACATGATCCAAGTATAATATGAAATAAATCCAGGTCTCTGTTTGATTGTTTCTCAAGCTATCTGCATGGATATGATCGCATATTTGTATTTCTTTAGGGAACTGCCACCATCCCACTACACAGCTCTTTTTCTTAAAATGATGAGGTCTTGTGATTGTGTTGTCAAATGCTTGATCTGGCTCTTTTAATGAGTCATGTACTGTCTCAATTGTGGCACCATATTGCAGAGTAGCCTCACTGCCAGCTCTGTGAATGGATAACAAACGTGTCATTGTGCTGAATAAACAACTTGTGTTTGTGTTCAGGAGCTTCAGAACGACCTGGAGGCGGAGCAGGTGAAGGTCAACTCTCTAACACACATGGTGGTCGTGGTAGATGAGAACAGTGGTGAGAGTGCCACTGCTGCTCTGGAGGATCAACTGCAAGTACGTTGTCTTCCTCAAGTACATTCAAGACCTTTTAAGGCCCATTAAAGAAAAATGACTTCATCCATGTGCTCTAGCAAACATCCATTTTATATAGATTGTAAGGCTGTAAATAGTTTCTCTGTGACATCATCTGTAAGACGGAGACCTTAATAGGAAGCTGTTTTTGATTTCAGGTGTCTTTGGACATAGAGATCCGTGTACTCAAGTATTTCCTCTGCCTTACATTGTGTCTCTGAATGCAAACATGTTGTATTGAAGTTTGTTTCTGTCCTGCATTCAAGACTTTGGGTGAGCGCTGGGCGGCTGTGTGTCGCTGGACAGAGGAGAGGTGGCACAAGCTGCAGGAAGTCTTTATGGTGTGGCAACAACTTCTATCCGACCAGGTAGGACATTAAGCAAGCTCTCCATCTTTTCTTCCTCCCCCCCTTCTTATAAAACAACCAGTTAGAAAGGCCCACTTGAAAACACTTTTCAATGAACAACGAACCTTTCAGCCTTTCAGAACCCCAATTTTTTTGTTTATTAGAAACCTTTTCATTCAAATATTATGCTCCTCATCCTGCAATTCTTGTATAACACGGAACACACTGTTGTTTTAAATATTGGTATGGTTTTGAATATACAGTAGATATGGATCTGGTTGCTGAATTGAGAACTGAAAACGTTTTACACTGTTAACTAGGCTGTGGGACACCAATTGTGTCGGTTCTGGCAATGTTTCCTAAGTAACTTAAGTTAATACATTTTTTTCCCACCTCACTATTCTATAGAGTTTGTTTCGATCGTGGTTGGCAGAAAAAGAGGAGGCCTTGAGTGAAGTACAGACCAGCAACTTTAAGGACCCAAGTGAAATGAATTCTAACGTGCGTCGAATGGCGGTAAGTAGTCTCTTAGGTCTCTGTAGTTGGCATGCAGCCACAGCAGATACTTATATCATCTTCAAATATGTGTACTTATTATAATAAGGTTTCCATAATTGGTGATGCCTTTTGATTTTTTTTTTGTCATTAAATCCTTTAGATTTTAAAGGAAGACATGGAAAAGAAGAGGAAGACTCTGGACCAGCTGTCTGATGCAGGACAGGATGTGATATCGCTACTGAGGAGCCCTGAGGCAGGAGCCAAGATCACGGCAGACACTGAAGAGCTGACACATAGATGGGACAACCTGGTGCAGAAGCTGGAGGATTGCTCCTTCCAGGTGTGTTTGTGTGTGTGTGTGTTTTTGTGTGGTTGTGTGTGGGGGTGTTCTCCTAGCTCTTTTAACAGGTGTACATATCCATCTGACCAAAATACATAGAAGGTTATCTAAATTAAGTTACAACAAAAGCTTATCCTATTTTGTAAAGAAAGACTGTTTGAGAGGGCGCTCCGGTGGCGTAGTGGATAGAGCGCGTACCATATTGGCTCTGGCCTTCGTTGCAGTGGTCGCGGGTTCGAATCCGACCCGTGGACCTTTACTGCATGTCATCCCCCCTCTCTCTTTGTCTCCCCATTTCAACTCTGTACTATCTAATAAAGCTTGAAAATGCCAAAAAATTATCTTAAAATTAAAAAAAGACTGTTTGAGCAGCTGGAACCTATACATTTGTAATTCTGGCCTTTGCAGAGGCCTTGGTATGACGGGAAGTAGAGGAAGTATGGTGGGGGGTGATTCATTTGAGGTTCATTGAAGAAATGGTAAAAATAATTACATAGAAAAATCCTCCTGCTTATTTTTGCAGTTTCTCACTGATATTTGAACTCTCCACAAAGGTAATGGAAGCTGTGACGGATGCTGGGATGACTCAGGTGGGAGAGGATGTTGTTGTCGTGGATGCTGTGGCTGCGGCTGCGGCTGCTTCGTGCGCTGATCAGGAGTTGGCCCCGCCCGCTCCCCCTAAGAAACGACTGGTAGAGACGGATGCAGAAGTCAGACGACTGTAAGAACTGGGACACACATTGCACAGAGGATAGCTTGCTTGATAGAACAATAGAAATGCAAAAAACCACACTAACTCACTTTTTTTTCTGTGTTTCCGTAGGTATGAAAAGAAGCTGTCTGACCTCCTGACTTGGATTAAAACGTGGAGGATGTCCGCTCAGGCGCTGGCCTCCACACACCCTGAAACCACACCTGACACGTCAGACCTGCAGGAGAAAATAAAGGTAAAATCCGTCAATGATGCAGATTTTAAAACAAACTATTCCTCGTGACTCATGGTTAGAGCATACGTTTAGAAGATCACTGCTCATTTATTAATGTGTTGACCAATCACCATAGGGTTTGGAGCTGGACCTCGCAGCAAAGGAAGCCACAGTTAGTCAAGTGACCCAGGAGGGACGGGTCTTGATGGACCAGCTGGAAAGAGGTATGAAAGAACACCGAAAGGATTCTGCACTATTGGGCAAAAAGTATTTCAAAACAAATCTATCCAAGAATTGTTACACTCATTCTTCTAAAGTGGGCTAAGATAATGGCTCATATTTATCGTTACTTCGAGGCCCATGACTGCAGACTCCACCAGAAATCTTCCATTTCCCTGTTAAATAGTTTACCTCTTGAACGATTTTATTACTTTTCCACTGCTGCCTGGTATTTTCTGGTTATTTACAAGCCTAAATATTTTACTGCCATTCAGTTTTAGCCAGTTTATGCCAGTTATCAGAATTTGTGTGTGTATGTGGACGGAGTAGTAAAATCCGTTAGCCTGCAGGGTTGCTGACTTCATATCATTGCTCATTGAAATGAATAGGCACTCAGGATTTTTATGTGTTTACACTGTTCTGGAGGCATTGAGGGGTGGTGGAGCGGCGCTGCTAAGTTTGAGTGGATTTGTTCACCAAACTTTCCACTGAACTCGACTTGTTTAATTCCCTCATACTTGGAGGTCTCTCGTCTGTTTGGTCTGCTTTCCAATTGTTTGATTGTGTTTTCACTCTCTCTTGGGTCTTTTTCTCCCAACAAAAACTCACAAACAATAACATATAATAACACAAAGATAATAACGGTGGAGTCAGCAATTCTGGAGAACGGTTGTTGTCAAAATCAGTGAATATCTGAAAATAAATCCAGCGTTAATACACAGCCTAGGCTCTGTAAACTGGTAAAATGTGACTTGCTAGGGTGAGAGGCCCCTTTCGCAAACATAGATAAAGCATTCAGACTATTTCAGAGTACGAAAATGTATAAGTTCGAAAAGGAGCAGGCAGAAGCATAATGCAAAAATTGGTATTATGACAACAAGCGTTCTCCAGAATTGGAAAAAAAAACCCATCTTTTAAGTGTATTTGATTCGATCCTCAGCATCTTTTGGCTTCTGTGTGTCTGTCTGTAGAGGGAGTGTGCGTGGACTCGGTGAGGGCAGACATAGACCAGATACAAACTGAGTGGGATGTTTGTGCGAGAGAGCTGCAGGCCGCCAGTGAGCGAGTTGGCACCCTAAGCCGGTTCAGCGCTGTGTCCACGGAGCTTTCAGACCTGGACCGAGCCTTCGAGGAACAGGACCAGTGGCTGGACTCCACTTCGGCTGTTGAAAAGTGCGACGAGGCCCAGCTTAGGAGCCTGAGTGGGGAATGTCAGGTAAGAGCCTCTGCCCCCCGTCCATATTGTCACTTCATTTCTGAATTTCATCCCCTAACCCTTCTGTCTAACCGTTACTCTGAAATTCAGCTCATGCAGTTGCAATATTTCAGTTTTCATAGCAGAGGTGAAACACCTTAAAACACAGTCATAGATCTATACCACCATGAGGGCAAAATAAAATGCAGTAAATAAGAAAAAGAAGGCTAGGAGGCGCCTCTGGTGCTTGTAAAGTCAGTGAATTCAATTTGAGAGGGAAGGGAAAAAGCTGTGAGGGTAATGCATGACTCCATCCAGTAACCGGTACATTTCAATCTATTGAATTATTGTTGCAGTGTGTGTGTGTTGTGTGTGTTGCAGGTTTCCCTAATTTAAATTAAATTGTATTTAAATTCATTAATATGACACTGATTATGATTAATGGCACTCAATAAATCAATTAAAAATCAAACAAATTGCTCAAACACATGCATTTTGTCCAATCAGCAAACTGACTACTCATAATAGCTGTAGCTTTCTGTAATGTCAGGTCTGTTTATCAAAATTACTGTCTTTTAAAAAAAAATCAAGGGAATAAACCTATTTAAAGCCTAGCGATAAAAAATCCCTTTTTGTGCAGATGTACAGGAAAGATTTTCCCTGCTGAATTATTCTTCACCAAATTCTTTACTTGGACCGGCAAACAAAAGTAACACACCAATGATAAGACATCATTTCATACAGATGGATGAACTTTGGTCTTCCTCTTTTGTTTTCCAGTCCCGACTTGTCCAGGTCACCGCCTTGAGTCTGCGATTGGAGCAGCTTTCTGCAGAGGCGAGGTCACTGGGAGCCTTGCCCTCTCTGAAAGACAACATGGTGGTGGTATCGGCACATCTAGCCTCCACGCTGCAGCAGCTGCAGAGCAGAGAGCAAGATGTCAACAAAGGTACTTTTGCCGAACTGTATCAAGTTTTTTTTTTTGTTGAAAAATCTGTGCAGAGGAACACTACGAGCAGGTTCCTCGGAATTGGCAGCAACATATGCTTTTCATATGCTGACATCAAAACAAATCCTACCCCTTCTCTTCTTTCTTTCAGCCTATAGAGCTTTCAGGTTCACAGGACGACTGAAAGAGTGATAGCAGAGCACAGTCCCACAGGCATTCTGTAAATTTGACGTCACTTTTTATGTGGATCCTTGGCCACCAGTAAAAGATGCTGCCCTTATATGGCCTCCTAAAGCTCTCCCAGATGCCTGAGTGTATATGTGAACGATTTAGAGTAAGATCACACCCTCTGTGTCAGCTCCATCTCTACCTGACGTGACTTGGACCGGGAGCAGTCCTGAAAAACCAGTCACTGTTTTAACCCAAGGATTTATGTGCACTCCTTTTGGCCAAACGTGAGTCTGTAAAGGGAGACTTAAATGCTCTTCTGGTCCGCCCGAGACCATTGGTGTGTTTGTTTGTGTGTGTGTGTGTGTGTGTGTGTGTGTGTGTGTGTGTGTGTGTGTGTGTGTGTGTGTGTGTGTGTGTGTGTGTGTGTGTGTGTGTGTGTGTGTGTGTGTGTGTGTGTGTGTGTGTGTGTGTGTGTGTGTGTGTTTGTCTTTTTGTGCTTCTTGGGCTTTTATGACCATGAGGATTTGGATGAGAGCCAAGGAAAACCATTTTGTTTCTGCTTGAGGGCAGTTTGCCTCGCACTGGGACCACTCTCTGCCCCCCTCCCCCACCCCATCCCCTCCCAGTTACCCTCTATCCCTGTTCCATGTGTATACAAACATAACCAGACTATTTAAGCGTTCAATCACCTGGTAATTAATAATGCTTCCAGAGAAGGAGAGGAGAAGAGAGACAGTGGAGGAGAGAAATGGGAACCGAAACAGATGTAGCCTTTTGATATAAATGAGATTGCAATAGTCATACATTGGCACAGCTTATCTTTTTTCATTCATGTAATCACCTTACAGTCTATTAGTAAACATACTTCATATTTTTTCCGAGTTCCTCTGAATTCCATGTATGGTTACAAGATCCCAACTGACTTTGCCTTAAGAAACAGACTGTCAAACATCTGGGAACCTCTTGCAGCATGGAAAACACACCACACGCACAGATGGGGAAAACCAGACCGGCTCACTGCCCCCTTGTGGTTGAAAACCTGATGCTTTACCCTTGATGCAAAAGTTTTGATAACTTCATTTTATAAACAGTTTTCTTTCTTACCTGCTCCCCCATTCCCCCCCATTTCTTTTTCCAGCTTTGGCCAGTCATGAGGCCCAACAGATGTTACCAAGCCCGGTGGAGGGTCTCGAGGCCAGGCTGGCAACTCTGAAAGAAGGAATAGCAGACATACCTACTGCTGAGCAGGCTGTGGAGCGAGCACAGGTGAGTGGAGAAAGTCATGCCGTTAAAAAAACACTAATAAAAACAATGGTCAAGTACCCACAAAGTAAACACACCAGGATAACTACGGACAGAAAACCAACCAGGAACCAAAACCCTAAACTCCCAGGTATCATCACAGAGTAGGCCACAAGTTTTTGATATTTTTAGGATAAAAAAGAAAAAATTAAAGTTTTAGGTTGTCTCAAGGACAGAGACAAGGAAAAAGGACAGAAACAACAGCACATCATATTTCAAAGAATGCAAATTTTCAAGATTTGTTTTGTTGTTGTTGGTGTCATTTATCTGGAGACTGTAGCTGATAACTGTCTCCAGTGTCCTCTGACCTCTAAGCTGAAAGGATTTCATTCTCACCAGTTGCTTTGTTTGTGTCTGCCTATGGGCTTGCACTTATATCACAGCGAGTGCTTATCTCAGTCAGTTGTCAGTTTTTCCCTTTTCCAGCACACAATAGGCCCCTTTATCAGCCAGTCACTTCCCTCTGCACTGTATCAAACCTCAGTGTCGTGTCGGAGGAAAACGGGGGGTGTGTGTGTGTGTGTGTGTGTGTGTTGTGGTATGTAGTTTGGTGACGTGTGTTTCGTTTGTGTGTGTGTGTTACCGGTTGTGCGTTTCTCTCCCCCCTCCATCCTTTGGTGGAATGCGGCTCAGGGCCGGGCTCTTGTTATCGTGGCAGATAGGGCATGGTGCCTGGGGAGGGAGGCTGGGACGCGGCACATTCTGGGCAGCGTGCCCGTGCGTGCAGCATGGGGCTCTTAACAGCTCTGTGTGGAGCCGCTCGACCAGTCACTCAGCCTGTCAACCACCACCACATGCCATACCATGACGGCATCCCTGAGTCCTATTAATTAGCCTAATGCTAGCAGGTGATAGGGATCTGATTGACTAAATATTGTTTGTTTATGTTAAAATAGATTTATATTTCACTATTGAGAAAGGCGATTTGCTTTATTAAATTATTAATGAATCGTAAAAAATGTGTTTTCGAGGAAGGAATTGTAATTGCAAAGTAGTAACATAGCCTTGAACAAACTCTAATATTTGTGTACTTTATGTACAGGGATTTCTCAGTTAAATGTGTCTAGTAGAGATTAGCAGCCCTATGTTTTGAGTCTTTTGAGGAGCAGTTCCCAGTGTACATCAGTGATATGATACCCATTACTGCATGCAGGTTCCATGATTGACAGTGGCAAAACGAACAAACTTGTCACTCCACATGTCATATTTGAGTTATTGTAATTACTGGTTTCCGACTTGTAAGTAGCATTCACGTATAAAACCAAACAAACAGTGATGCCTCATGTCTGCCAAAGTCCACTGTCCATCAAGGTAATGATTTCCAAACGCAGTGTAGTGTTATATTGTTAGTGCACTGTAGTTTCAACTGTCACACCACAACTCAACAGTAAATCAACCTTGTTTACAAAAAGGTCTACTATGTATTTCTACCAAATATGAGGATATTATGAAAATACTTTTAAAGGGTTTCATTATGTAATGTCACTGTGACGTACTATGTCAAATGATGTGGTATCAGTTGGGAGAAATCCCAAGTTGGCAAACTTTTAGAATCCTTACTTAAAATAGACATGAATGCCGCAAATGTTTGCAAACTTTTTTTTATTCCAACAGGGAAGGGGATGACTCACTGTTAACCATTGTTATTGTTAGTGTTACAGCCCAATTTTCTCATGGCAAAATCCTTTTACAGGCCATTAGAGTTTCCATTGTTGACCATTACTTGTACACACAGCTTGGACATTTCATTATAACCCTTAACCCCTGTTCAACCACAGGGCCTGTGTCTAGAGATTGAGCAAACGCAGCAAGCCTCCGATCCTGCAGAACTACAAAGATGGAGTCAACTCTCCTCCAGGGCCCGTGAGGAGCTGGGCACACTGCAGTGCGTTCTGGGTAGCATGAAGGACAAACAGGTAGAGTAGCTGAAATGAATGATATAGAAAGCCTACATGTGTAAACTTTGTCTTTACTTTTTAAAATGGGAATATTAATTCAATTGAATGTTATTTAATTGTTTTATTGTTGTTGTCAGGTGCGTTTGGTGGAAGTGGGACGTTGGTTGGATGCGGTTCAGGAACTGTTGTCTCGAGATGCCACAGGGTTAGGCGACAAGGAGAGTCTACAGGAAGAGTTTAACCAGTGCAAGGTTAGAGGATGAAATTTGGATTTTGACATTCACGATACAGACATCATTTCATTACTACTGCGATTTTACTTTTACTGTCGTTTATGCAAAGAATGCAGTCATTTGACAATATAGATTTTGCCTGTTTCACTCAAATTGAATTGGTAACTACTACTTGTTACTATAATGTATTTATTAATCTGCAAAATATCATTATTCCTCGTTCTTTATCTTTCCGGTAACAAGGAGTATGTGAATGAAATGGAGTCAGTGGAAGGTTCATTGAAGCAGATGGGAGAGAACGTGAGCGCAATACAGGCGGCTGCAATTCCAGGACTTGCCAAGTGGGGACAGGATGCGTTGGACGAGTGTCGCGGAAAATGGGACACTCTCAGCAAACAGGTGAGGAAAAAACTTTTCTCCGACAGCATCGTGTGTTGTTGTGTCCTGCAATTCATGTATGAAACGAATGCGTCTTCTTATTTTGTGCTTGTTCTTCTGTAGTTCAAAGTCTCAGGGAGTCGTCAGCAGATTTTCATTGTGTTTTTGGATTTACAGCTTTGCTTTTGAGGCACCGTAACATTTGTTTCATGTATAAACCTGATGCCGTGTGCTTCCCTCCAGCTGCTGAGCCATAAGGATCGCGTGGCAGAGAGTCGGGAGAAGCAGGTGAATCTGAGGAAGGACCTGGCGGAGATGCAGGAGTGGATGAGCCAGGTGGATGAGGAGTTTCTCATGAGGGACTTTGAATACAAGAGTCCAGAGGAGCTGGAATCCTCACTGGAGGAGATGAAGGTGTGGATATGACCATAGATGAACATTTGGGAACTTATGGCAAATAGGTTGATTTTGACTAGGCCCTTTACATTTTGTTGGACGATATATTTTCCCTATAAACTATCACGATAAAAGATATTATTGTCAACGTCCAAGGCCATTTTTTGATAATATATCATCATAATGCAGGTACAGTCAAGAATATTCAACTTTGGAATTGAAACTTGATTCATGAATGAAATAAATCTAACACAGCCAAAACAATTAAGAAAATAGACTCTGGCTCTGATAACAAAAATGAAACACACGCAAAGCAAAGTCATACGTAGGTTGGTGGACGTTTAGAAAGTAGAAAGAAGGAGTGCCCTTAGCTCAGTTGGTAGGGCGTCCCCCCCCCCCCCCCGGGCCGGGCCCAGCAGCAGACCCGGGTTCGATTCCTGTCTGCGGTCGTTCTCTGCATGTCACTCCCCTCTCTGCCCCATTTGTCTCTCTGAACTATCAACAAAAGCATAAAAATGCCAAAAAAAAAAAAAAAAAAAAAAAAAAAAAGTAGGAAGAAGACTGGGTAAAATGTCTTTATGTAAGCAAACACGCAAGTAAAAGGCCATATCTATGACAGGAAAACTGTCAAGCTCAATTTTACATTTCGCACAATAAGTCAATATAGTCTAACTCATCTAAATCTAATTTAACAAATGTTCCTCTTTTGCTATCGCTGCCATATCACACTCCTCTAAACTGTCCTCATCTCACACAGAGGGCTAAAGAGGATGTGCTACAGAAGGAGGTGAAGGTCAAAATCCTGAAAGACAGCATCAACATGCTGGTGTCCAGAACAACCCCACCTGGTGGGGGCAGTAAACAGGAGCTGACCTCAGAGCTAGAGGAGGTACTAGCCAACTACAGCAAGCTCTGCGAACGCTTCAAGAGCAAGTGTCACACTCTGGAGGTATGATGTGTGTTTATGTGAGGTCTGCCTTTGTGGGAGAAGGTTAAAAGAAAAGCATTTTTATCTGTGTGTGTGAATGAAAATATGTGAACTGGACTGAATTCAGTTAAAAATGATGGCCTCTAATATTTGTGTTGTTGTATAAATATACTTCACAGTTTGTTATTTTAAACTGACAATGGAAAAAGAAGAAGTGCTTGGTCATAGTTCATTTAAGTTAGCTTTAAGTTTAAGTCTTTCGCTTGGATAAAAAGCTGTTGTGAGACCGATTCACATTAACGTCATTCAGAATGTAGAATGCATGAATGGCCATTTTTTTCCATCAACTTTGTACTTCCCATGGTTCAGTAACGGAATGACATGTTGGTCTATCGTCATTCGTGGGCTCCCATCGGCTAATTTGTTTGTTCATTTTGCTGTTCTTGTAAAAATGCCTCACAGCGACTTTCTTTCTTCATATTGGACTTTTAGGATGTTAGCAAAGGCATACGTAATCGAGCTGTCACTTTACACTAATGTAATTTATGTTTTTGTCTGACTGTGCACAACTGAATTAAAAATGTTTTTAACTGTGTTATGTCGTGTTGGGGGTGTGCTCTTTAGGAGGTTTGGTCCTGTTGGATGGAGTTGCTTCAGTATCTGGATATGGAGCAGAGTTGGCTCAACACTCTGGAGGAGAAGGTCCAAGCCACTGACAACCTACCAGGGAGCACAGAGGCCGTCAATGAAGCTCTGGAGGTACAAATGCAAACGCACACTTAATGCAATCACATTTGATTCATCTTTCGTCTTATACATGATTCTTTTTCTTTTGGGTGTGTCAATGATGCCAAACTACACTGTCTTTTTACACAGAGCTGTTGTGGATCTGAATTAACTTTACATTTGTTTCTTAACATTGCCCAATTGTTTTTATTTACTCTTCATGCCAAAAACATTGAGTCAATCCCACATGTAGACAGCTAGAATTCAAACATCCAAACTATACAAAGGGATTTAATACACCAACAAAAAAACATAAAATGATACTGCACTTAATGCACTTACTGAGTAGTAGACTGATATCCTGTATACTTTTTTCTTACTTATTGTGGAAATTAGTAAGTACCGGCAGTTGTTTAGATGGACCAGCCGTCCATCCTTGAATATGGTTGGAGTTGCATTTTTTCATACATTATATTGGTTTATTATATAGAAAAACTGTTGCTTGATCCAACACCCAGGCCAATTTACTAGGCTTTAAAAACTCCCCTTACCAATCTGTATGCTCTCAAATGGTCTGCTGGGTTTGAGACAGGCATAATGTAGGGTAAAATAGAACATTTCATAAAACAAACCGTCCATTTGATATTTTAATTATGTTCATAATCTCCTTGTCTACGGCTTTGTCCTCCAAATTCCTTCTGCCTAGTTTTGCTCTGTTGCTATATCTGAAGACGGCCTGCAGCGTCACTGTCAAAGTCACTTATATCACAGTGTTGTTTCTGTAACATTGCACAGTGAGGAAGGAAATGAAGACCCTTGAAGACAAGATTCCCTCTTCTTCCAGTTCATTTTTGCTCTCTTCCTTCCATTCTTGCTACCTCTTCCAACGCAGTCTTTCACTTTTTCTCTCTCTCTCTCCATTTATCTAAACCTTCCTCTCTCACCCCTTCGCCCGTCCCATTCTCTCCTAAATAGACTCACCCCCCCTGGAGGAGGGCTGTCTCTCTCTCTCTCTCTCTCTCGCGCGCACTCTTTCTCTCTGTCCATTACCTCCGGTAAGGAAAAGCTAATTTTAATGACCCCCACATAAATAATGAATGTTGGATCCAAACAAGAGCCGTCATTCGTCACGCTCTCTCACTTGTCTCTCATTTCTCGCTTAGTTATCACCTTTTTTTTTACTCACCTAACGTGGCACTTTCGGCATCTGTCATTCTTCTGTTTGCTCAGCTATTTACCTCTTTCTCAATCTTTCACACATATGGACACATGCATATTTTTTCATTCATTCACTGGATTTATTTATTTTTCTCTGGCCTTGAGTGTTTGGTTTCTGACATTGGTCCATGTTTTTCTCATTCTTGTATTTTTTTTCTCTTTTCTTAGGCACATTGTTTGGAACTGTGAAGCTGTTTAACTCTCCTGATCTTTGTTGGGACTTTTTCAAAGGATTATTTTATTGTGTTCTAGGGATAAATTCTCTTTTTTTGCTTGATTACAATAACAATTTTCTCGTCTCTCTATTCACAACTAGTCTTTGGAGAGTGCGCTTCGCCACCCCGGGGACAACAGGACGCAAATCAGAGAGCTGGGTCAGACGCTGATAGATGGGGGCATACTGGACGAACTCATTAGCGAAAAACTAGAGGCCTTCAATTCCCGTTACGAACAACTCAACCACCAGGTCAGGACCTTGTCTTTTTGTGGGATGTTAGTCTGTGTGTGTTGCTGTAGAAAAAAGGCATCAATTATTTATTTAATTTTTCTTCCAGATTTTTTGGCATTTTCTTCTTTTACAGTAGGATTTTAGGTTTGATTTTCTCATTTACCAGCATTTATTTGTTTTCATTTTATCTAACTTCCTCCAAAAATTTCCGTAAGCTACACAGAAAGCTGAAATCACTGTATCGAGATTTATATTGAAAATTATCGAGATATATATTGACAATTATACCACATTTGTTAATAAAATTGTATAAAATAAATGTATTTCCATTGTATTTTACCATTTTACCATACCCATTTAAGCACAACGTTTGCATTTTCATTTTGCACAGTATATTAAAAAGCATTTAGTACTCACTTTAGTACTCACTTTGCACTATCACGTCAAAATACTTAACATTCCTGTGTAAGATTGTTGACCATTGAATATTCCATCTTCAGTCTGTTTTCCTGAACAGTTTCATGAACAGTTTCATGAACTTTCCCCTTGAGCTCCTTGACTGTGAACCATTCAAACCCTTGATGTTCCTCCAGGCAGTGAACAGGCAGATCAGCCTTGAGCAGCAGCTGCAGTCTCTGAAGGAGAGCGAGCAGGCGCTCCAAACACTGCAGGAGTCTCTCAACCAGCTGGACCACACGCTCACCTCCTACCTCACTGACCGCCTTGACGCCTTCCAGCTCCCACAGGAGGCACAGGTACGGTACACATGTGCACAACGGGCCCTCTCACACCCAGAGGAGACAAGGCCAGAACCTGGCGCTCGAGGTAGCTGAATCATTGCTTCTGAAGTCTCACCCTTAAAGGCGGAGTCAGAGATTCTGAAGAACGCTTGTTGTCAAAATCACTTCAAGTCAAAATCAGAGAATATCTCTTCATGATCCACAACCTGTATGTCACTGTGTACGGTATGTCACTGTGTACGGTATGTCACTGTGTACAGTATGTCACTGTGTACGGTGACAAAAAAAATCAAGTGATAATACACAGCCTAGGCTCTGTAAACTGGCATGTTGCTAGCTAGGTTGGACTCCCTTTATTTACATACCCTTCGTTTACATACCAATTTACAGAGCCTAGGCTTTGTATTCACACCAGATTTTTTTCACAATACGGACTGGAGGAGATATGCACACAGAATTTGACAAAAAGTGATTTTGACATGGAGCCTGCTCCAGAATCGCAAATCATTGTATTACACAGGGTGTTACATGTACATACACACTCTGAGAAGACCTAATGAATGCATGAACACAGTCATTTAAAAAAAATAAAAAAATCTACTTTTCCTTTAGACCATCGGGGCAGAGATCGCAACCCACGAGGTGACAATGGAGGAGATGAAAAAGAAGAACGTGGCCAACTTGCCTCCCCCCACCGCTGACGGCAAAGCTGCTCGAGGTGGGACCATGCTGGACCAACTACAGGTAACACTGACTCCTGCTGGGGAACACCAGGAACTGCAGGGACTGGTTACTCCTTTTTGCCACCATCATCATGCCACATGCGTTACTACTATGAATACTATATAACTGATCCTCCTTCAGTGGAGAATTATTAAGGGCTTTTCTGATGATCATGCCAGATTTCTATCAGATTTGATCAGATAATTGTTTTTCACCCTAAAAACTGTGAAAAAAATTAAACTAAATCAATGCAGAATGGTCAGGGAACTGTGTGTTTGCTATCTGTGTTGTGTGTGATACAGATGTATGGCTTTCCTAACCACGATTACTCCTTGCAGAGGAAACTGAGGGAGATCACCACAAAATTCCAACTATTCCAGAAACCGGCAAACTTTGAGCAGCGCATGTTGGACTGTAAGAGGGTCCTGGATGGTGCCAAGGCCGAGCTGCACGTTCTGGATGTCAGTGATGTGGACCCCGAAAAAATCCAGCCCCACCTCAGCGCTTGCATGGTGAGAGAAATACAATGAATGAATGAACTGTTCTGTGTGCACTTAACAAATATTCAACAAGGTGTACATTATCTAAGGATACATATACAAATATGTCAGCCTAGCTAACTATTTATATACTAACACAAAGATAAAAAGTCCATCTCAACCCCACTCAAAAGCTAATATTCACTTTGTATTTTGTATTCATAGAAACTATACAAGTTGCTGAGTGAGGTGAAGCTGGAGGTGGAGACGGTGATAAAGACTGGTCGACAGATTGTGCAGAAACAGCAGACAGAGAACCCAAAGGCCATGGACGAACAGCTCACGGCTCTCAAACTGCTCTACAATGACCTGGGAGCACAGGTAATGTATTTTTGTGAACTGAACAACATAATGCAACTCATGTTGAATCATAGGTAACATTCAATATCTCTGAAACCAGTTTAAAACACCTTTTTTTCTTCTTTTTCTATCCCCTCTCTTTCCAGGTAACGGAGGGAAAGCAGGACCTGGAAAAAGCTTTGTCTCTGTCTCAAAAGTTCCAGAAGGAGAGCGCCGCCCTGCAGGAGTGGCTGACCACTAACGAGGCTGAGCTCCAGCAGAAGAACAGCTGTGGAGACATGCCAGCTGACATTGATGCTGAGATTGCATGGGCTAATGTGAGTAACCTTTCATTCGTACTTTTAATCAAATCATATCAGCAGCAGCAAAATAAGTGCTTCTGATCCCTAGCCAGCAGGTGGCGCACAGGGACAGTGGAATGTTCCTGAAGACACCAGTCTCTCTCTGTCTTACCATTGGAGATTAACTGTATCAGCGATATGAAAAGAGAAGCAGGACTGTTAGGAATGTTTGAGTGTTAAACAGCATTGATTGAATCCAATCAATCCACCTTTTTTATGTGGAGCTAATGTGCTGAGAATTGTATGGATGTTGTCATGTCATGGACGACCCCTCTCTCTATGAGAACCCAATTACTCTAATTGAAAAGGACAGACTTTTTAAAGATCCAAAACACTGAGTAGGCCCCCCTTATGACTTTACATTCAGTATTCAAACTTAAAGAGTGTGAATTTGAAATGATCCACAGCTTCACACTTATTCCTCAGCCAGCACTGCAGTATGTTCTGAAGTATGTAGAAAGTAAAACACTTTTAAAAAAAAGTCTTAAAATGTATAAGAAGCTCAATATTCAATCTTGGGTTTTTGGATGTAAAGGCAGGCTATTCTTTTTGGTGTGTGTGTGTGTGTGTGTGTGTGTGTGTGTGTGTGTGTGTGTGTGTGTGTGTGTGTGTGTGTGTGTGTGTGTGTGTGTGTGTGTGTGTGTGTGTGTGTGTGTGTGTGTGTGTGTGTGTGTGTGTGTGTGTGTGTGTGTGTGTGTGTGTGTGTGTGTGTGTGTGTGTGTGTGTCTGCTCTACAATAAATCCTCACAACAGCATAGCTGATGTAGCAATACATTATTGAAACATGAAGGTCATTGCATCTGTTAAATATACTGTTTATTGCACTTTATATAAGTGTTTTGTGTGTGTGTGTGTGTGTGTCCCTGACTCCAACAGGGCCTGCTGAAGGAGTCTGAGCGTCGTAAGGGGGAGCTGTCCAGCCTGACGGAGACGAGCGCTGGTCTGCAGACCTTGGTGGAGGGCAGTGAGGTGGAGTTGGAGGACAAACTCTGTGGCCTCAATGACGCCTGGGGCCGCGTCCGCACCTGGACCGAGGACTGGCTGAGTGCTGTGCTGGTGAGTGCAAATATTTTGTACAGTAAGGCATAATAAATAAAGAGTTGCTGCGTTCTTTATTTTATATTCACTTGAGTAAGTATATCTCCTACCTGCTTTAATCTTTCATAGTAATGTGCGTAGACAAAGACTTTTACTTGCGCCCTTTGACTTTTTGCAATTTTTCCTGGTAGTTAGAATTATTTAAATGACTTTGGCCTTTACGTATGATTTAAGAAAGTTGTTTTTCCCAACCTGGGACATATCACATGTCATTACAAGGTTATTTCTTTTAAAAGATTTAGAACTCAATGAAAACATTCCCTCATTATGCTGTGTTAGTCGAGTGATTGCAGTAGCTACCAAGGTCAACTTCAAGTACTGCTACTTCGAATTAAGGACGTACAAAAAACCTCTTCAATAAAACATATTTACCATTCAAACTAAATACAAGGGTTTTGTCTTGTTTTGCACACGGCAGCAAGTCATAAAGATGTTGTGGAAAACTTGGAGAATCAGCGAATAGTCTTTGTTTTAGATTAAGTAGAAAATGGGGAAAACACAAGGGGACCTTTTGACAGTGATGAATGTTTTTATTTCTTAATGGAAACACATTTTTTGTTGTATGTGTGCAGAGTCACCAGAATGAGGTGGAAATTTTCGATGAGAACTTGGCTCACATCAGCACCTGGCTCTACCAGACCCAGATCCACCTGGATGAGACAGAGCGGATTGCTCCGACAGAGAGGGAAAAGGTGGTCAAGGTGAGGCAGAGGGAGTCCATAGTCTAGTATTTTAGATTCACTTCATGGAAGTTACTGCCCGTTACATTTTACTGGAGTCGATGAAGAAAAACTCCCTCCTGTTGCCTTTTTCTAATAGAGAGATTGGGATAATAAATGGCCCTTTTAGATTTTCCACTGTTTGAGCAGAAACTTTTTATGCTCAATTTTTTAGAGGCAAACCCATTAGGACACATTTAGAACGTTTAAGGCCATTTTTGTGTAGTTCTTTATTATAATTCCCAAACTCCACCATGCGTCACAGAATGAAATAAAAAAAATGATGAAGACGACGTCTTTATGGCCAATAAAGATGTTTGTTGAAGTATGAAAAAAAGGAGAAGCTGAGCATTTTACAGTAGTGTCAAATTCCTTTATCTTGTAGTTATATAAAGTTCTTAACCCTTCCCTTCCTCCCACCACAATATCTGAAGGTTTCCTCTGAATATTAGCTGGTGTCTGTGCCTTAAAACCTTGATCAGTACGTGCTGTGCTAAACTCTTTGGTCAGAACCAAGGCTACGCTGCCATCCAGTCTGAGAGAGAGAGAGAGAGAGTGACTGATAGCGGAAAGAAAAAAACTGATGTGACAAATGAATAACCGCAGCTATTCCTTGGTGTGTTCTCAGAGCATGCTAGAGGAGCTGGAGGACATTGGCCTGCGTGTGGACAACGTGAGGGATCAGGCCATCATTCTGATGACCAGCAGGGGGCCCGCCTGTCGAGATGTGGTGGAACCCAAACTGGCTGACCTCAACTGCAACTTCGACAAGGTCTCCCAACACATCAGAACTGCACAGGTACAAAAGCACAAACTGTATTTGTGTGTCTGTCATTTATAATTATGTGGATTCATTGTGGATTTTTTTTTTTTTTTTTTTTTTTTTTTTAAGTTCAGTCTGTCAGATATAAAGCACCTGGTGTAGTCTGTTTACGTCATTCCATCTGTTCCTTGTGTTTCAGATGATAAGCTGTCTGGAGTCCAGTGGTGTTGATATGAACCAGCAGACACCTCAGAAGGTACAAACCACCGTGGCACTAGCTGTGAGGGGGACTAAATCACATCTCGAAACAAACTACTTTGCCAGTGACAACGATTAATTTTATCCAAACTGCACTGTAACATCTACAAATGGTTATTTTGGAATCTGTGTATGATCACAAATTATACCACAGAGGATTAATTACATTTTTTTCTCCTGTTCTTGCCTGAGGTGTGTTTTTTCTTCTTTCTCTTCAGGTCATTTTCAGCCAGGAGATCCGGGCAGAGAGTCAGACTCAGACTAGCCCTGCTGAGGCCCCACTTCTCAGTGAGGTCAAGGACCTGGAGGCAGAGCTCCGGGAGCAACTGAGGGCTCTGCAACAGCAGCACGACTTGGCCAACATCCTGGATGATGACAAGGTACACAAGGTCACCTTTCAATTTCATCTTCTTGTAGCATTTTCATTGAGTTTTCATTGAGTGCTCATAATTAGGAGGGTTGATAATTATGGTTATATTCATTATGTCTTATTCACATATGCCCCAATTTTTTATTCATCCACTTAATACCCAAAGCCGACTTCTTTAAGTCTGTTTCATTTCTGAATTGAGGTGATTTCTTAAAGTGATTTAGCAACCAAAATTCTAGCTCATATATTTTTAGCATACTCCCATATGCCTGTCCTGTAGCTTAATCTATCTCCACCTCCAGTCTTGAGAACACATTTTATGAGACTGCTATGTATGCTTTTCTGTATTTTTAAAGAGGCCCCAATGCATCGTCCTTCAAAGTAGTTTTTGCTTTGTTACTATTGTGGACAGGAAAATGCCCACTCTGTTATATGTTTGGTCAAATGCTTCTGTTAAAAAATCACTCGCAATTTTTCACAACACAAATATAAAATTGCCCCAGGTTGCCCATTATTCCCGTTCTGAAGTCTTACGAGATTTCCTATGAAGCATATGCCGGTCTACAGGCTACATGAAGCCGCCACCTGATAAGATAGGATTGGATTTGGCATTTCAAGGCCAAACAAGTTTGGAATTCAATCTGTGTTATCAAGGTTTATGACGTTAAATCCACTGCCTGAACACACCTGACCAGTCCAAAGCAAGGTCAGTGCAGTGCGCCAGTCGGAAAGCTCTTATTGTGTTTTAAACAGCATTTTCCTGAGGAGTGTCTTAACGCGTCTTCACTCTGAACAGCTTTTCCTGTGTGTAAGGGGAGAGGCGACTTACAGCTCAATGCCATCGTTCACTTTAAGTTGCTTTTACAGACTGCTGTAGTTTAAAAAAAAAGAAAATAAAGAAAAAAGAGGTTGGAACGGAATCACATCCTCCTGAACTGCTCATTTGACCCCCTCTGTCTCTCTGCACCAGATGGATGAGGAGAAAGCCGGCATGGAAGACTTGCTGAGAAGAGGGGAGGAACTCTTGCTGCAAACTGAAGACGAGGCCCAGAGGGAGGAGTTGAGACTTATGTTGATCCCGCTGCAGAGCCAATATTCTGCTCACAGGGTGAGAAGCATTAAAAAAAAAACCCTGTTCTGTCTTCTTAAAGCAGGGCTTATATGGGAATATATATATTTGTTTTGTATAAGAATTGGCTACCTGTCACGTGTGAGTTCTATGTGTTAAATGTTGCCTGATTTAGGAGTTGAGGGGGCTACGGATCAGGCAGATGGATATCTCTGTGGAATCGTCCTCTTCTATTACCTTCACAGAGCAGATAACAGAGTTTTCAGCCGAGGTGAGCGATTCACACATGCATGTGCATGTACACGTAGACTGTAGCATTTATTTAGCATACTGCACCATGCTGTATTGTCATGTAATACAGCCAGTAAAATGATTACTCTCTTACTTCTGTCTGCCTTGTGTTTGTCTCCTGCTCCTCATAGGAAATGTCTTCAGCGGAGTGTAGCATGGCTCCTTCGCTGACTCCCTCCGACTACCTGTTAGACATCAACAAAGTGCTGCTCGCCATGGCAGACAACGAGCTGCTTCTGAACTCCTCCGAGCTCAGCGGGGGGCTCTACGAAGACTTTTCTAGCCAGGATGACACACTGAGGGTGGGTTGTTACTCACATACCAAAGCCACTATGTTAGATAAAATTCTTTCTGTGAAGAATTTGCAAAAATTGTCTATAAAAACTGCAATACAAAAGCAAATCCAGGGCATTATAAAAAGTGTTATGAAACATGTTTAAAAGGGAAAGGTAATGGACATTTACATTTTTTTGAATAATTATGAACACTAGCTCTGCACATAAGGGATGGGCATTGCACAACAAAGTATTCTAACAGCCAAAGCCTCACATCTGGAGTTAAAGTTAATGAGACCTTTTTATGGAATTTAAGGTTATACCATACACCATAAAGGATTAAACTGGATTAAACCGTGGTTGAATCTCTTAAAAAGTGATCAACACAATATTAAAGTCAGTCTGTTTCAGATACTTAGCTGCTACACTTACAGTGATGTGATTTTCTTTTGTGAATGCCACTGGCGCCAATCTTACTAACTTTTCAGACACTGTTTTAATTTGTAGTCTTTATTTGTCACCTCGCTGTACCTAATTTCTTTCATCTTGAATCGATCTTTTTCTAGACTATCAAAGATAATCTAGAGCGTCTAGGAGATCAAATCACAGGGATCCACGAGCGTCAGCCTGATGCCATGCGGGATGCTTCACCTGCAGAGGTCGCCCAGATCGAAGACTCCCTCACACAGCTCAACGCAGAGTGGGACCGCATCAACCGCATGTACAACCACCGCAAAGGGTGTGTACACCTACTTCACACACAAGTGCAACAGATAAACCCTATATCTGTACTCATCAACCCTCTGTTGTCTATTTAGGATCCTCATTAGCTCCTTCATTGCGGCAGCTTTTCAACTAGAAGTAAAGTGTTGAATTATAGTTCAATCCTTCCAAAGTGTTTCACCGATACAGTCTTGACTGTGTAGAGACAAACAAACCGCTATTTTTAGCTTAAAATGTGTGTCAGGATATATGGTAAGGGCTGCAGGGACATTAAATGCCAGCTGTCTGCTCGTCGGGAGACAGCAGGAACGGATAAAGAGATAGACCAAGGCACATAATCAAGAATCCTACACACACATTGACCTTGATTTACAATCTAAACCGTTCCTTCGGCATAAACAATCTCATGCCTATTCACTCACTCACCTGCTTGCATGCACACACGCACGCACGCACACACACACACACACACACACACACACACACACACACACACACACACACACACACACACACACACACTGACGCGCACATGCATGCACACACACTGGGCAACCTTGACTATAATCGACACAATTCTTTGGGCATAAACAGTCTTCATTTGCTGAGCACAGTATGTGCACATGCTAGAATAAACTCGTAAGCTAATTTTGAACATAGCACACGAATGCTGAAGCATTCCGTCTGTAATCAAAATAACCTCTGGGCATCATTTAATACGAAAAAGAATGGTACATATTTTGTAAAACTGCTCATCCCAAACTCATTTTCCGACCTTGTCTCTCTGATCATATTGGTTGTGCTCCAAGCGATGCTGTCAGAGGAGATAGCCCGCGTGCAGACCATCAGTGCGACAAAGATCTGTTTTTCGTATTAGGCAGTTTGGGTAATCAGCCTCTCGGTCTATGCTCATTTATTCAAACGCGTCTCTGTGAACATTCCAGTGTTGTCAAAGGTTCCTGGTGTTTAATGGAGGTCAGCTGTGCCATCTTTTCTTATCAAAAACTGCGGAATTTCCCATTGGGTAAACAGGATTAATTTCACATCCGCTTATATATTTAGCCCACTCTGCCTTTTCAATTTTGTCAATAGCTAGGTGAACATTGAAAGAGGTTTTGCTTGCTTTAATCCTTCCTCCTGCTCATACTGATCGGTAAAATATCCCTTCTTTATGGGTTTTAAAAGTAAGTGTAGAGAAATAATTCATACTCGTTGTTATCTAAGGTTGTTTTTTCGGAGCCAATATAAGGCTTTAGCTGTCTGAGGCTTTAGCTGTCTGTATTGAAGTTTGAGGTCTAAAAAACAAACTGAATAATTTCCTTCCTCACGAAACATTTCCAAAGCCGATTTTACTAAGCAGTATTTTAAACCCTGCATTGTTTACGTCCATGTTTACTTCCCAGCACTCTTCCGCTCTCCTGCCTTTGTTGAGGCATTAGTGCATATTCCCTACAACTGCTGTTGGTCATGGGAGTAGTGTGACGTGTGTATTTGTTTGTTCCTCTGCAGGAGTTTTGACCGTGCCATAGAGGAGTGGAGACAGTTCCACTGTGACTCCAATGACCTGAGCCAGTGGCTGACTGACACAGAGTCTCTGCTGTCTGAGAGTGTTGGCCCTGATGGGCAGCTGGACCTGGATTCTGCACGGCAACACCAAGAGGTCAGTGGAGGGTAAATGAGCAGGTGGAGGTGTGTGTGTGTGTGTGTGTGTGTGTGTGTGTGTGTGTGTGTGTGTGTGTGTGTGTGTGTGTGTGTGTGTGTGTGTGTGTGTGTGTGTGTGTGTGTGTGTGTGTGTGTGTGTGTGTGTGTGTGTGTGTGTGTGTGTGTGTGTGTGTGTGTGTGTGTGTGTGTGTGTGACTGCTACAAATCTGACTGTAACATGTGCATTTCTCACACCTCCTAAGAGACAACTAAGTCTCACAAGTACAGGATATTTTATTTAATTACTTATTGATATTACATTTAAAAAAAAGATATCTCTGCATTTCATTTGAAACATTAATTAGGAAAATATGGACTCACAAAAACCCATATGTTTTTGTTTACAAGCTCAAACCTTCCCTGGATGCAGCAATAATATGTTTGATGTATAACCAGATTTGTCACTCCTCCTCAGAGACGACTAAGTCTCACAAGTACAGGATATATATACTTTTCATTAATTGAAATTTTTACATATTGATATTACATTTAAAAAAAGATTTCTTGGCAGTTCATTTGATACACTAATTAGGCAAATATGGACTCACACGAACCCATATGCTTTTGTTTCCAAGCTCAACCCTTCCCTGGATGCAGCATTAATAAGCTTGATATACAAGCAGGTGGGTGGGAGAGAATGTAACCCAGGAGATAATTGCATTTTCTTCCCCAAGGGGAAGAATTTGTGCTTTACTGTACCTAATAATAACAAACCAGACTGTATATCTAACTGCTCATTATGCAGAGCGAGAACTGGAGAGAAGTGAACTGAAGAACGAGATGAGAAAGACCCTCTGAATTCGCTTTGTATGATGACTAAGGCACGGTTTCATTTCCCAGACGGATTAAAATTCTCTGAAGCCGCTGCATTATCGCTGACAGCAAACCTCCACCATTCACACCTTTTATCAGTGTGATTTGCAAAGTTCGAGCTACACTCCTCATCCGTCTATCTCTTTCACACGTTTCTGTAGTCTTGAGACGAGGGATCAAGTGGACTGGCATTGAGAAATCAATTAGCTGAACCAACCTTTTAGCAGCCTTTAACAATCACTCACCCGTGCTTTTACGGGCCTGTCTTGGCAAGTTAAATCTCTCTTAGAGAAAGTGGAGATTTGGCAGCTTAAAACCTGGATGTGCCACAGTTCATGCCAGTGTGTCAATCAGAGATTTTCTTGGAGAAATGGACTTGAGCAAAGGGATTTGGACCTGAGTGAAATCGCTTACGCTGTTGGATCGATCCCCCAATTCCACCTTCTTTGTGTGTCTTTCCTCCTCCTCTGTCCCTTGTGCATTGTCTTACTTAATTCCTTTATATGTATTTCAGGAGCTGGAGGAAGGTCTTTCCAGCCAGCAGCCTGTCCTGGTCGGGCTTACCCGCACTGGGGAGCAGATAATCGGGCAACTGTCATCCCCTGACGCGTCCCTGCTGGAGGAGAAGCTAGACACCATCAGCCTGCGTTGGAGAGCCGTCAACCGACAAGTCTTCGAAAGGCAGCGCAGGTATGGTTTCCTCAAAAACAGATAGGATGTTAAGTAACATATGGATAAAAAATGAAGGATATGTGTTCAAATGTGGGTTGTCACATCGCTGTGTCTTCTTGACTATGTTACATTTGGTTTTACAGTATACTGCTGCACAGAAGTTAACGTTCCCTTTCCATCACCACCAACAGTCATGTTTCTTTATCAGTGTTTGGCAGGTTAACATTATCCATGTAGTCAATCGGAGTGTAGGAGTTATTTAAATGTAAATTTTATGATAAGGCCTGCGACCTGCGGGGAATGGAGATCCTAATCTGGGTACATCATATAAGTCTGTGTATGTGTTTGTGTGTGGGCAGGCTGGCTGGAGGGGACTCGGCCTTGACAGACCTGGTGAGGAGACGCGAGGAGCTGGCTGCATGGCTGGAGCAGGCAGAAAACGCTGTCCGTTCCTCACCCGTCACTGCCACCGACGGAGACCTCAACGAACTCAAGGTACAGCAAAGCACAAAACATGCCCTGGACGCTGTGATTCGTGGGAAACGCAGCGATTTCTATTTTGGCTCCAGAGCTTGTTAGATCAAGCTCTTTTCAATGGTCAGCTTTGATTATGTTGTGTTATTCATTGGTCTTTTTTTTTGGTCTGTAGGTTAAAGCGCATAAACCTTTAAGAAACATAACAGTCAGGTTTCAGAGGGTAATAAAGTAAAACTCAATATCAATAGTTAAATCATATGTGAGAAGGGTTGCTTTTACATTATTTCCCGTGATGGGAAGGAGACCTACCAAGACACAGCGGGTCAGCACAAAGTCCATATAGAGTCATTATTAATCACTGTCCATCCCTGATGGTCTGTTTGTTTGTTTTCTCAATGACAAGCAACACTTGTCAAACCCAGCAAACTTACACGCTAAGAACCAAACTCTCACGTCTTGTTTAGAGCAATTCATTTTTTTTGAAGGGATGACAATCACTCAATGTTTATGTCTTCTTTTCCTTCCTCCTGACAACCACCTCAGCCAGACTCACAATGGGAAAAGCACAATGAATGATACATATGTATGAGGCTACATGGAACAACTCTGTGTTTAACTGCTGTACCTTCACTTTATTCTTAATTCCCATTTGCCTTTTTTACTTTCATTTGTTAATACATCACCAAATCAATCAATCCCTGTGGAATTAAGGGTCAGTTCTTTTTTCCTCACAGGCCCTTGCAGAGGAAATGGATTCAAATAACGAACGTCTCGGATGGCTTAACAAGCACGCCCCTCAGATCCTCGCCAGTCCAAGTGTGAACCCTCAGAGCAGAGACCTGCATGTTGGCAAACTGAGAGCCATTAACCTCAACTGGAGCAAGGTGAGCGTAACATAGATCGATTAGTTTATCACTCCGTCACAATATTTCCTGTCCTCCCAATTGTCTTTATGTCTCTCCTTCCACTCCTTTATTTTCTAATCCCTTTTTCCTATGCAGGTGACCAACGAGTTGTTGGAAAAAGTGGGGGAGGTGGAGGTCAACCTGCAGAGCCATGGCCAGTTCCAGGACAGGATGAACAGACTCACTGACTGGGTGGTGGTCACGCACCAGACCATCATAACGCGAGGACTCAACCCCGGCCAAGCACAGGTACAACGTCTGAATACGTCACAGAAAAACAACAACACGCCCACCTTTTCACAGACACAGCTGTGGCACCTTATATGGGTTCTTACATGTTTTAGGCTCTGGAGATGTCCATGAAGGACCGGAAGAAGGACCTGGAGGACCTTTTGGCTCACTCTATAGAGCTACAGAGACGACAGCAGCTGTCGCCTCATGAAAAGGTAATCATGCTAATCATCGCATATACATATACCATATTGCACCATTTTAAAGGTGGAGTCAGCGATTGTGGAGAGAGCTTGATGTCAAAATCACTTTTTGTCATTGAACATCTCCTCACAATCCACTACCTATCAGTATGGTTTGTGTGCTGAAATATATATGTGGTTAATACAGAGTCTAAGCTCTGTAAATGAGTATGTAAACAAAGGGGGCCTAGGCTTTGTATTAAAACGGGCTCTTTTTTATAAGCGCACACACAGTACGGACAGGTAGCGGGCTATGAGGAGATACTCAGACTTTAACAACAAACTTTCTCCAGAATTGCTGACTCCAGCTTTAGAGCACCACAACCTTAGCAACCCGGGCAACCGTGGCTCAGGTGGTTAAGCGGGTTGGCCAATTATCCAAGGGTTGGCGGTTCGATCCCCGCTCTGCCACCAGTGTCATGGTTGTTGTGTCCTTGGGCAAGACACTTCACCCACCTTGCCTCGTGTGAATGTGTATGACTGCTGTATGTTTGAGGTGGTGGTCGGAGGGGCCGTAGGCGCTGAATGGCAGCCACGCTTCCGTCAGTCTGCCCCAGGGCAGCTGTGGCTACTATGGTAGTTTACCACCACCAGTATGACTCTGTGTGAATGAATGGAACCTGGAACCCTGTAAAGCGTCTTTGAGTGCCTTGAAAAGCGCTATATAAATCCAATCCATCAGTAGCTCGCTTGGTTTTGTTATCCATAATTTATTAAAGATAACAACGTGTTGCATGTTTTACAGATTAAGGTTGAGGAGCTAGCAGCTGATTGGAAAGATCTGGACGGTCGACTGAGGGAATCTCTCCAGCCACCCATCTCTCCATGGATGCAGCACCAGCAAGTCGTCCAGTACCAGCAGCTTGGTAAAGACATCTAGGAACGCACTCATTTACAAGTCACGATGTCTCTCATTTCTGTATCACTAGCGCCATCTTCATTGTACATCAATAGTGTCGGAATGAATATACAGCAAATATATTGAACATGTACTTGTATTGGAGGTTATAAGTACTTATAATACTTACAGTGTCAAAAGAACCAGAACATTGCCCGCCACATCTAAACTGAATTTCTGTAAAGTTTATGAAAGTTATATGCCTAACTTTTCTGATGATTATTATCATGCAACTAACACCCCATATTAAAGAGTTAGAAGGATTTTGTGGATGTGGGTTTACAGGGGCTTTAACATATATAATGTCCATCGCATCATTTTACCTTTCAAAGAAAGTCCATAGGTCAACATTACTTACCTTGACTTACCCGCATTTTGTTGGCCCCTCCCAGTGTCGCCTGTCCCCTCAGCTGTGCAGATGGCCAGCCTGATGAGTGAGGACCCCCACCACCAAACCCCACACACACCGGACAATGTGGCGCCCACCGACCTCAACGAAACGGCCACAGAGCTGGCAGACTGGCTCCTCCTCATCACGCAGATGCTCAAGTCTAACATTGTCACTGTGGGAGACACGGAGGAGATCAGGACCACTATGGGACGTCTTCAGGTGAGAAATGGGAGAGAAGTTGTGGATCAACACTTTATAATCGAATAGAACACGTTTTGTTGTAAAAATGTAATTGCTAAATTCAATCCTACGAGCTATAAACTGATGTCTGACTGTGTGTCTGTGTCTTGTTGTGCTCCCGTCCTGGCAGGTGACAAAGAGTGACCTGGAACAGCGTCACCCCCAGCTCGAGGACATCTTCACCCTGGCGCAGAACATCAAAAACAAGACCTCCAATCTGGACGTTCGCACATCCATTACCGAGAAACGTATGTACAAAGCTGGATGATCACACTAGAAAGCCAAAAAAACAACAACGTAACAACGTATTTATTTCCCCTTAGTATTTAAAATAATGTGCCTGTTTTTGGATTGTTTTTTATCGAACAGCACTTGTATTAACAATGTCTTGTTGTAAATCATCATCATTACTTGTTTTCCCTCTCTACCTGTTCTCTATCTCTCTAGTGGAGCGGGTACGCAGCCAGTGGGACAGCACTCAGCATGGCGTGGAGGCGCGGCTCCAGCAGCTGGACAACATGATTGGCCACAGCAACCAGTGGGAGGATCAGAGGAAGGAGGTGAACGCTATGATTGGACACCACGAAGGACGATTCCACAACCTTCTTCAGCAGTCCAGAGATCCCCTGACTAAACAGCTTGCTGACACCAAGGTTAGGGGAAAAGTTTTCGCTGCTAAACTTCTCCTCCCTGTCCTCTGGGTGTCTAGTTCCCAATTCTTCCCGAGTTCATTTACTGTTATTCTGTATCCTTGTCCTTACGGAAGACAAGAAATGCACTCCAGGGACTTTGTCTGCTCACCTTGCTAATTGAGAGAGAAGAATCTCAGGCCAAACCAAACGCTATTTTATAAAGTATGAGAGGTCTTTCACACAGCTGTTTAAGTCATTACAAAGTGAGAAACAGTAAATCACTTCTCTGCAGTTTCACTTTGGGCCTTAATAACACTCGCACACCCACATCATCCATCATTTTAATTTGAGATGATGACTCGGGCCGAGAGTAACTGGACACACATTCTGCTTCTGACACATTACAGGAAGCAAACACTAGAGGGCAACTGAGTTTAACAGAATCCAGCAGGTTTCACAGCTTTCTCCTCCTGCTTTGTGTTGTTCTGTAAAGATGAGTAATTGTCTATTAAAAATGGTTTGGTGTACCTTTTTGGATAGAATAATAGGTGCCTTGGGGGTCATATATGGATGACTTATTTGCTAATGCTAAATTGCAAATAATAATCTGGCCTCATGAATAACAGCTGGGTCTTATGTAACTTGCTTGATTAAGTAGAGGTTGCATTAACAATGTCAGCTGGCTGAGCAGGAGAATATTACATGTTGGTGTTTAAGTGCCTGTGTTAGTTTTTAATTAGATTTTTAAGTTTAGACAATAGGTCATTATTATTTTTGCATAGCTATTTGTTTAGCTCAAGCATATACGAACCTTAACAATATATAAAAAGCAGAGCAGTGCAAATAAATTATATCTATAAAAACAGTGTCCTTCAAAATGACACACAATGGTTGAGTCATATCCGTCACATTTTCGGTGTCATGATGATCCTAACGGCCCCCGCACACATCCTACCTCTACTGCGCGTCTACCTCGCGTCTGCGTCTGACTTTTTGTCACAGTGACTGTGAAATCAACGTAGAGCGAGCACACATCCAACCTCAGACGCACTGCTGAGGCGCGTCGGAGGCACGTCTGCAGCGACGCTCCCCTTCACCTCAGGAGGCTCGCCTATTTTTTTTCTGAGAGCAGCGCGTCTCTCTCGCGTCTCTGTGCTTTAACTGATAGAGAAATACTCTGCTGACAGTCATACCAGCAGCATTCACTCTAGTTACACGTTTACCCGGTGTGTTTATTTCAAAATAAAACATCCCTCAGTCGTATACGCGAATAATCCCTTTATTTCACGATTTAATTGTGCAATCAAAATCCGAGGGATTTAAAACCTAATTTTCAATTAGTTCTGGCATTTCATTTTTGGATAAATGACATATAGAGATCCAATATAGTGAAGAAATAAAAAAGATCATGATGAGCGCAACAGTTTTCCGTTGCTCTATCTGTGTCTACGGCCTTCTTCTTCACCGACCACACACCCCTCTCTCTCTCCCGTATAAATCAGTAAAGTGATTTTTGAAATACTCTGCTGAGAGTCATATTGACTTCATACTGGCAGCTTTCGCTGTAGTTTCACCATTTCCTGGTGTGTCCCCTTCAAAATAAAACTTCCAACAAGCGAAAATATGGCAAAAAAAAAGAAAAAAAATGGCAATGGGGCGCACGGATTACTGTCCAGACTCAATATAAATCATATGCATCATAGATGACATGAAAGAACTTTATTTTTAATGGGAATTATCTATGAAAACTCTATGTAGAAAGATAGGGCTTTTAGAAGCAGCGCTGCAGCAGCAGCAGCTGCTGAGACGTTGCATGTGTGTCCGAGAAAAGTCCGAGAGAGGCAGCAGTAAGGTAACGCGACGCGCTCCAGAGGTAGACGCAGGATGTGTGTGGAGGCCGTAATGCTCTGCGTTGATCGCTTTACAGGCGTTCCACCAAGACCTGGGCCGAGGCCAAGCTACCGTTGTGGCCTTCAACGAGCTGTCCAATCATCTTCTGCGGGAGTACTCTACTGACGACACCCGGAGGATCAAAGAGGTCACAGATACACACAACGCCGCCTGGAACAGCATCAACAATAGGTGAACACAAACTCACGTGTTTGCCTCTACATTTGAATGTGTCACATGGGAGGCTGTATTTTAGCGTGAACTAACTGCTTCAGTAGTTAGACTCATGATTGACTCATGAAGATGGAGTCAGCGATCCTGGAGAATGTTTGTTGTAAAAATCACTTGTCAGTAAAATCAGTACATTTCCCCACAATCCACTACCTGTACATACTGTTTGTGCTGAAAAAAAATCTAGTGTTAATAGCCTAGGCTAAGTAAACGAGCATGTTGCTAGCTACAGATGACCCCCTTTGTTTACATACCAGTGTAAAGAGCCTAGGCTGTGTACAGTATTAATACTATATTCGCAGATTTTGACAAAAAGTGATTTGCTCAACATTTGTTCCAGAATCGCTGACTCCATAGTCATGCGTTTTGTATAGTCCCTGTATCTTAATCATAGTTATTGATTGGCAGGGCGGGTGACCGTCACGCCCAGCTGGACAGTGAACTGAAGGGCCTGCAGATGTCTCTCAGGGAGCTGGAGTCTTTCCTCAAATGGCTCCAGGAGGCCGAGACGACAGTCAACGTTTTGGCCGACGCCTCCCAGAGGGAAGACCTGTCGCAGGACTCCGCCCATGTCAAGGAACTCAGGCGGCAACTGGAGGTAAGGCAGTAATCAGAACAGAAAGTGTGTGTGTGTGGAATCTATGCACAGGTGATAGCCTATTATCTCTGTGTCATCCTTCATTAACGAATCCTTCACCAGTGGAACTGAGGCAGGGCAGGGGTGGGTGTGTGTGTGTGTGGGTGCATCCGTGTGTAAGATGCTGCATAAGGTGTGTAAATGGGAGGGCACCCAGAGGGCGGGTAAGTGCTTGTATGCATTGAGTGTGGCTCATTGATCCTCTTGTCCTTTTTGCTGCTTAGAAATTCTGTGTGTGTGACAGTGTGTGAGGGTGTTTGCGCTTCCTCTCACTTGCTTGTCATTTACCCAGACCTTCCCAGAGGGATGGGTTGACACACATCGCCTTATGCTTTATGTAACATTTAAATCCCAAAATCACTTCATCCCTTCGCCATCTTAACAGATAAAACCGGTAGTAATCTTTTTTTTTTTTTTAACATTTCTTTTTTAATGCTGATGCAGTCAGTCTTGTCCTAAACTCTTTTGGATCGTTCACTGAGAAGCTTTCATTTGCTCTATCTCTTTTTTCAGCAATGGTTCATGATTTGATGGGCTTCCGGCTGCTCTTTGAATCCAGTCCTTTGTCCCTGAGAAAATGCTGCAATGTCGTACATTCAGAACCAAACGCACCGGTCCAATAATAATATTCTTGGTCTCATTGTCATGAATGCCACAGTGCTATAACTCAAAATTCCGGTGCCCAATTATTTAAAGCAGGCCAAGGTTATAGAGAAAAATGACACGGAATGACTGCATGAATGGCTGCAAAGTATTTTAGAAGATTCATTTACTGGGTGTGGACGTGACAATGAGAGAGACTACTGCATCTCATTGTTGAGGCCAGGCAGGATTTGGTCTTTGGTTTAATACGATTCAGATCGCTAGTAAATCCTTTCAGTATTTTAAAGGACACATACTGTATACAACTACTGCACTTTATTCTTCAAAAATGTCAACTGTCTGGTATATGTAGTAAAAAGATGAGTGAAGGAATTCATTATTGAAAGGAATTGCGTATCAGTCAAAGGCTAATATCTTGCTTTACTGGAATCTTATTGAATTGTTTATTGCCTACTTTTATCTTCTTCTTTTCTCCATCTCTGTCTCAGTTGGTGTGGAGATTGATGGCCAGCTATTGGGCCTAGAAAGTGGGATAATGAAACATTGTTCCTTAGAGAGCGTGTACTGACATAGTTATCTACTTAACTCTTTCATTAACTCACAATGCAATGACTCTTCTGCCTCTGTTGCGTGTCCTATCACAATTTTTGGCCACATGGCCGTTGTCATTCTCACTGCTGTTTTCATAAAACGTCCACAGTCAATGAGTTGTGAGTCAAACACCTGTATCTTGGTGTTGAGATAATTGATACCTTACTGTGAGTTACGGAAACTGGAGCTTAAAGACCAATTGGGACTCATAAAGGAACAAGGGACAAGATTGTACGTTTAATTTGTGAAAAGATTAAACAAATAACTCACACCGTGTTAAATAGGGGAGCTTTTGGAGTTGTTGACAGGTTTAGCAATAATGGCATCAAGCATCAATGTACTTTCATGAAGCTGAACATGTATGTGCTTGTCTGTGACCATTAGAGTTGTGTGTGTGTGTGTGTGTGTGTGTGTGTGTGTGTGTGTGTGTGTGTGTGGACCATACTGTAGCATTGTGAGCAGCAGAGACATAAATGCCTCCCCCAACCTTTTAGTTGAGAGCTGCCTGGTACTGTCAGTGCCATTAGTAGTAAGCCAACAACACACCCACTCTCCCAGAGTGGATAGATACTCTGTGGAATAACTGAAATGGACGCTGTACTCAGATAAACCTTGACTAAACAGATCTCTTCAGTAAGCTCATAATGATCCCATCTCTTAGTGACTGTGTGTGTGTGTGTGTGTGTGTGTGTATATTTGTGCATCAACCCCTCTGTGAATGATGATTACTCTAGCTGGCTGTGTAGGTAAGCTGCATGTTGGTTTAAAGGAATTTGTTTGCGTTTGTTTCTCGTCTCTGCCTCGGAGTCTCCCCTCATCTGTACAGAGAGACACGGCGAGCAGGGACTGAGTGCTGTAATGCATCCTGTTGTGAGCACCACACAGAGTGCACCATTGGTGTATGTGTGTCAGCCTGTGCTCATTTGAAATGTATGAGTCACAGTTACGGGGGAGCCTAACAACGTCGGTGTGAAGCGTGCCTGCTGCTCTTGGGCCATGTAGAGGTTTTCATCATCACTTTAAATAAATGCCTCTTGTCTTGCGGAAGGAAGAAACATTTTTATTTTTTTAGCAGCACTTCAAATAAAAGTCAACAGAGGGTCATGGGCAACATGAATAGCTTGAAAATGCCCACCTGTGTGTAATACTGTGTGACCAGTGGCTCTTCAGAAGCCTTTTATGATAATCTGTGTTGATAGAGGACCTACCTCTGCTTTTCCGTGACTCTCTTTTTCTTGTTCTGGCTTTCATCACTCCGCCACTTTCGGGCATCCAACAAATCCATTCTCCAAAGACCTAGCTGTTCTCTGCATCGATAAAAGATGCTTAAAAGCCTTTTTATCTTCTCTTGACCTTTTCCTCCCACCATCTCTTCCCCTGCGCACCTTTGCTCCCACTTTTCTACTTTTCGTTGTGTTTTATCTCTGCCTTTGAGCACCGTTGAGCACTCCAGCTTTTTGTCTCCATTAGTCTTTTGAAAGCTTGCATTTTGGCGACACAAACATAACAAATAACACACACACACACACACACACACACACACACACACACACACACACACACACACACACACACACACACACACACTAGAAATCCAATAAATATGTGGAGCTGTTGTTGTCATCCACTGCTCAATTGTACTTTTCCTATTTTAATGATATCCTCAGGGTTTCTCAACATGGAAAACCATCGGTCTCCTGGATTGTTAAATACTCCTGTTGATTGTATTTTCTAACCATCAGTTTATACATTTACCTATAATATATATACCTTTAGTTTGACATTTTATTAATTGTTCTGTTTGGTCTTTTTATGACATAGTAGAGAGAAAATATGGAATGCAGAGAAAGTGTTACTGACCAAAAGCAACAAAAGTCTCAAGATCCATTTAATTTGTTTTGTTGCTTTCATACTGATAAAAGCATTCTTCGACAGATTAATTTTGTTAAGTTGTCCTTGAGAGGGCTCAGGTGCCTTAGACAACCACAGGCATTGCAAACTCTATTTGCCAGGGAAGACGGTGAGATGCAAATGAAAGCTTCAGATAAAGATTGCAAGTGGAATTTGACTGGAATTTTTCAAGCCCCTGTTTCTATGGTTTGCTGCTTGAATAAAAAAGAAAAATGAGTTTTCTTCTGCCAGTTTGGTAAAACGACGGGCTTTAAACACTACGATACCCATGAGCCTCAGCTGCCATTGCTACGGAGAACAGGTCAGTCAGTTGTGTGAATCACAGCTGTACCTGCAATTAAAAAACTGCTGTGCTGTTGCAATTGGGAATTTGCTAAATTCATCTAAAAAAAATGTACCCTTTATATGAAAGTCAACTGATTAACCCTGTAGTATTAAAACACATGGACAGTCTAATCTCTGGTGTTAGCCCTGCATACGTTGCAGGCATAGCAGGAATTTAAGTTATTTACCAAAATGCTCCTTGTTTTATTTCAGCACGTCTTTTGGGCACATAGACTTGTATTACTGACTTTTATGAAAGGATCAGCTATTTATGAATACAGTTACTCAGCTTTTGTACCCATGATTCAACCAGGTGAGTTTCATATCCATCCAAGCCGTGGAAATGCTCCAAGCTGTCAGTCACTGCCAAGGCAGAAAATGAATGGGACGTTTGCCTCCAGGAACCCTGGACGGCCAAAATTACTCCTCCTTTGCATCTCATTCTTCTTGCTCAGTCCCCTGCTCTCACTCCTCCTCTCCCTCTTCTCGCTCTCCCTCTTTGCCTGTCTCACGCTCATTGATCTGTTTGTTGCCTTGCTTAATGTCTTGCTCCATTCAAGGCTGAGGCAGTGAATGCCGTCCCTTACAATCCTTTTCATCCGTCCCTCTCCTTTTCTTCTCCTCTCTCTCTCTCTCTCTCTCTCTCCCTCCCTCTCTCCTCGCTCTGTGTTTCTCTGTGTGTTTCTCGCTCTCTCTGTGTGTTTCTCTCATTTCGTCTCTTTCTCTCTCCGGATCAGTGGCAGTAAAAAGTGAACCGCGTACGTCCGGCTTCTCTCTTCAGTCCAGTGCAACTCGTGCCTTGCTCTCTTCTTTCCTCCCTGCTTTCGGCCACTTTCCACTCTTCTTTCCCTGTCTCTTTTTGTCCTCCCCCTTTCTCTTCTTCTTTCTCTTTATGTATTCTTTTTTCTTTCTCACTCATCTCTGACTCTGCGCGGTGCCGTCACAAGTGATTTGTTTGATTCTCATCTGGCTCTGCGGTCGGGGTTGCGCGTGTAAATGTCCGCGTGGAGGAGAAAGTGAGTGTCTCATCTTGTCCTACTCGCCTGCATCATTGTTTGAGTGTGTGTGTGTTTGTGTGTGCATGCCGAGAGCTGTGCGAGAGTGTTTATAAAGAGAGAGCTGACTGAGGCTGCACTCACTCTGTTTCTGTCTATGTGTGTGTGTGTGTGTGTGTGACAAAACACAGGGGCATGCTGAGTTAAGTACGCTCGCGAGTGTGTGCGTGTTTTATTTTTTTTCTCTCTTGTGTGTGCATGTGTGGTGTGTGTGTTTGTGAGCATCACGTCAGCTTGGCTGGGGTCTCGTCGGCTGGCTAGGGAGAGGGAGAGGGAGAGGGAGAACAATATGAGCGGGGTAGGGCAGTGCTAGCATGCGGACCAGGAGCAGGCTGCTGCAGACTTGTAGCAGTCTTAAGATGATGGCCATGGTCCGGACCTCCCTCCAGAAAGTGGTGGTCTTCCTACACAGGCTCCAGAGGATGGCCATCTCCTCGCCGCGCTACCAGAAACTCTGCAAGGTATGTGGGCTCGAGTAGAGAGAGAGAGCAGGCTGGAGTATGGAGAGTTTCTCATTTAGTTTTGCCCTTTCTTTTACTTTACTAAATTAGATGGCAATTTGTTTTAAACTTCTACTTTTTTTTATTTTTATGATTTGTCTTTTCTATCCAAACTTTCACGATTTTGCATGTTTTCGAGGGAGCTTGACGCTTTTGAGAATTGGACCTTTTACCATTGTAAAGGCTGTTTGTGTTTGTGTATCAGCAGAGAGACGCAAAGTTTTTGCTGGGTTTGTGTAGATTTGTCAATATAAAAATGACCTTTTGTATGAAAAATAAACAAGGAGTGGCTCACAAAGTAGTCTATTTCTGCCTCATATATTGTTTCTTCTCAATTTTAGTTTTTCTTTATACATAGGTCATTCATCTGTTTCAGACAATGTTGTTTTTTGGGACTCTGTCACCTCCACAGTATTGCTGTTTTAAATATATACCTCTGAATAACAAATAATGATTCCAGCTGTGAATCCCTGTGTGTACGCTTTATATTTCTGTCTGCATACTGTTCGTTTTGAAGTGAGATTGGCTTTATAGTGACGCCAGGCGTAAACAAACCAACAAGGCAGAGAAGAGTATGTGTTGTGATGTATTTTTGTGAGAGGCATCCTGACAGTATATCTTGTGTTGGTGAAGTGGATGGGTCGTGAGGCTATGGGATTCTCTGTGGTCAAAGAAAGGACAAGAGTCTTTCCTCTGAACCATTAAGTCTCTTAATTGCAGTTGTAAACTCACTTTGTTATGAAGTCATATACATGCTAAAATGACACGCAGCTGGACACACACATTCATTTGAAAGGAGTTTAATGGACTGTGCTTCTGGATGTTAATGGAAAAACAAAGTCTGTTGCATCACTTTGTAAGCTGCTACAGCCTGTCAGCTTCTATTGATTTCACCTTAGAGGAAACGACCAGCGGTGTGTGGTGGACCTGGTGTCATTTTGTACTACTGTTGATCATTATTGAGCGATGGCTCTCTCTCGTGCTCCACAACATTGACGGACTCTCAGTCAGAGGGCAGAGGAGGCCAGCTGTTGAGACTGGACAGTGAGAGACAAATGCATCAGACCAGTTACTGATTGCTTGCCAGCTTCAATCCTGTCTCAACGAACATGTGGTGGTTGGACTTAATCCATTCCTAATCTATAAATCCATCACTCTTTTAGTGCTCTGGCCTATTTTGTACTGCGTGTGTTGGGTTGTTTGTCAGTGTTTCTTTGTATTTTTGCCAAAGCGTGTCGTGGGTAAAGTCATATACTGTTTTCTATTTTTTTTATACAGATATCACTTACCCTCTGTAGCCTCTTAAGAAAATGTAAATGCGTCATAAGAAATGGCGTGCAAGATAATGTCCACAAATGTTACTGCAGTTTAAAAAAAAAAAATCTTGTTTAATTATGTGCAAGTGCAATCAGATCCTTCCCACAGGTCTACATGTGTAAAGCATCTGCGGAATCAGCACTTGCCCTTTATTTCATTGTAAACTTACTCCAGAGCTGGATGCTCTTTCTGCTCGGTGCATCGCCCTTAGAGGCCAGTCCTTCCTGGTTCGTGTCCCTACCGGTGGGAGGCATCAGTCATTCCACACTCGATTACCCTCCCCTGGGTCGCATCAGTCATTCCAGCTTCGTTTGGCCTTCCCTTGGGGGAATCAGTAATGCCGGGCTTGTCCTGCCTCCGTGGGGTGCTCTCACTGGCTGCCAGCCTGGAACAGTGACTTTTCCATGATGGATTTGCTCGAGGCTCAACCTCTGGGGTCTGGCCATTCTTTCTGTTTCAGGACAGTCCTAAACCAGGCCACCTGGCTATTGTCTGCTTTGGGAGTATGCGTTTTTAAATATACGAGTGCCCTTCCTTTAAGCGCGTTTAATACGTTTATTATTATTCATTGTCCTGGTAAACATGCTTAACTAATACTTTACTGTAACTGAAAAACATATGAATAATATTCTGCTGAGCTGAATGACCAAGTACATTTTTTTCTTGTCATCATGCTCTCACATAAAGGCTGTATATTACAAGCATGCTGTATTTTACTCTTGGCAGTCCTATTAAGCTGCAAAGCCAAGCTTATCATTTTCAACATATTGACCTCCATCATATGGGTCCTCACTATGTCTTAACAGTGGCAGGGTAGAGCAGGGGGACGTCCTGAATAATAGGAAGTTTATAAGATCTACTGAGTCATAACCTTCTTTTGGCCTTTTTCTGGTAACCAGGCTTTGCTGGTAGCTTTTGGGTGTATGCCTTTTTTGTGCCGTTTTTAGAATTGCATTTTTGTTTTGGTGCGTAAATAGTTTTTTTCTCCCACTTTTCCAATTCAAAGCAATAATGTTTAATCAGGTGAGGTTGTATATTGTACATGAGAAGTTCGCTGGCAAAGAGTACTTCTGAGTAGCATGCCTGGTTTAGTTTATACTGGGACACTCAGAAAGACCCGACAGCTCATTCTATCTGCTCACTTTTGCTCTCCTCTGTCTCTCTGTGTGTAATCACTAGCTGAGAATTGGCTGAAGGGCCCACCTCTCTCCTGAGGAGTGTCCTCCTACTCTCATTACTGTGGCATTGGCTACGACTGTGTGTGTGTGTGCAGCCAAAACCCACGTTGGAAACAGCCCTAAAGCGTAGACAGTGTGGAGTTATGCCTTGTCTTCCCTGTTGTTTGTCTGGCAAATTCTTTGGCCATGTGCTCCACAGTCCTTCTACCTTTGCTTGCGGCCCACTGCTACCCCAATGACAGGTGACTCGGGCATGGGCATAGAGCCCAGCTGTCTGACCTCCCCGTCCTTGAGCTCCACCGGGGTCCTCTAGGTTATTAGCAAGTGTTAGCATTATCACTAGGAGCCTTAGATGTAGGGCATACACCCCCCTTCGGTAACCTGGCTTACAGTCAAATGACAGATATTATTCTTTCACGCATGCTTAGACACATTTAGTTTAAAGAGACACATGCCCACAATATATTCTGTTCTCTCAAACACTGAGACATAGACACCGACTTACTCCGCAGCTAGCCTAAGTGATGAGTCACAGTCTGGAGAATTATGCGCGAACAGATTCATAAATATAGATCATTTAAATTCATCAGGATGGTATTGGGAGAGAGCAGGGACAATACAAGAAAAATGAAGATTGGGATTCTGCCCCCAATCAACATTACATGTAAATCACTGCAGATAGACTTCTATTGGCAGTAGTTGTGATTTCAAATAGCGTTTAAATCACTGATACAACCCAGAGTTAAGACGCACTCCTGTTCTAAATCCCCGTTACTGCAGCAAGTGGCCGTTCGATTAGGAGGAGATGAGGCGAAATAGGCCATGCGACTGACAAATGCCTTCCTGGGATGAGGTGAAATATGCAACGAGCTAAAAGATGTATTATTAGATGCAAATAAAGATGGAGAGAAAGTCCTTCAACTTTTCGGCTTCTCCATCTTTGCACTTTGTATCTCTCTACATCATCCACATCCAGCGAGTCCATTTATTGAGCCAGTAATGCTCGTTTGTGTTTTTGTGCACAATATCGATGGATTCGGTGAGCGCACTTCCATTACTGGCTTTCAGGCAAGTCCCAACAACAAGTTAAACCTGCTAATGTCTTTTGTGGTTTCTCATCAGATAAACTTATGGTGCAGGAAAGCATTATCACCCTCTCAAAATGGGATGGTGGGGGTAAACAACAAGTTTGTAGCTTTGAAAAAAGAGAGAGAAGGAGGAAGAGACAGAAGCTAGGCCATCCATGGAGAATAACGTGTATTTATCTTTAGAGTGCATTACATTTTGGGCATTTGGTCTTTGATCACAAAGTCATTTTAATTGGTTAGTATATTGCTTTTCTAAGTGTGATGATTCATTATATTTTGGAGAGTGTGACATTTAGGGAAGTATTCAGCTCTTGCCATTAGAGCTGGATTTTTAGCTGAAATGTTGCAGTACTGCTATGACTGGGTTACATTGGTGTGTGCCTTTTTAGTCTTTAGGTGATTAGCTTAGCTTATCGTAGCATAAAGACTGGAAGCAGAGGGAAACAGATAACCTGGCTCAAGCTTTTCCTTATCTGGATAGAGGATTTTACAGAAACAAGTCAAAATCATTTGATAAGTATAAAGATACTATGAAAAATGCATCTCTTAGATCAAGAAATCACTGATCCGAAAAAATCAATTAATGATTATTTTGACACTACAGACACATTTCAGGGAGTCATCCAAAGCTGTACTGGATAAACTTGTTTGTTTTTAGACTCAGCCAGAACTCTCTGACTTACCTGACATATTGAACTACACCACCTTGAAAGCAATACGATATCCTAGCAATGTTGATAAAATGCACAAACCACACAGTGATGCATTCAACTCTATCTCAAGGTTATTGCCATTTTTTTCTCTCTCATTCATGTGACGACAGCCTTGCCCCTAAGCGAAGAATTGCTTTAAAAATATGTTGCAACAATACTGAGAGATTTCTAGAGAATTAACACGGAAAGAGAGGAAAAGGGTTCTAATGACCTGGAGGCAACAAGAGGCAGCGATTTTATTTTTATTTTTTTTACGTCCAGCATCCAGCTTGAAATCTCTCTGACCTTCGAGTTTCGCTCACTTCCCCTTCCCTGACACAGTCGGGGTGTGATCCAGGGGGCGACGTAAGTGGGGGAAATAAGATGAGGGGTGCAATCATTTTTGCTGCTGCTCCTTCTATTCTTGGCCCGACAATCAATCCACAGGGACAAGGCCTGAGCTCCGCACCCCGCCAGCGTCCCACCCTGCCAATATCTATGGTAGGCAAACACAAACTCAGTGCTGACTCACGGTCCATATTGTGTTTTCTCTGTGGGTATGTGAGCGTCTGTACCGCTATGGTGCTGATTGAGGATTACACACCGTAATCTCTCCTCCAAAGACATAGCGGCCCTCACTCAATCAGCGTAACATGCACACTCGTGTACGTGAGCACACACTCACACTCACGCACACACACTCACACTCAAATACTATAAGGACAGAATAATCACCAGAGTAGGTTTTTTACCCAATTATTATTATGCAGAATTTACCCACAAATCATGGTGACATTTCCTCCTCTCAGCCGCTGTCACTTCTCTCCTCATTTCTCCCGCTTTCTCCTTCTGTGTTTTCACCTTGACAGTAACACCCTGTTATGCGTAGTTAATTCTTTAAAAACAAGAAGCACATTTGCAAGAAGATAACTTCTCCTCCTCCTTTTTTGTCTGTGGTTTGGTGTTACATTTCCGTGATGCACTGAGCCGAAATGATTCTCCTCTGTTTTGTGGAAAACGCAAAATTCCTCAAAGCTCTTATTCAGATCCTAGCATATGTCTTTGTTTTGCGAGCATTCTGTTTTTTGAATGTTGGCCTTTCCGTGGAGACGTGCAGTTCATTTGTCAAGGTTCCAACATATAGGATCCTCATACAATCACATGCGAGGCAAAACAAACAACTTAAGCGTTGTATTTTTGCTGAAAAAATATGTAGCCACTCTCTCTCGCTGTACAAGTCTTCCTCATCTTCTATTATCACTCCCTTTAGTACACATTTCCATAATACCACCCCTCAGTAAGCCGGTAAGTTAGCATATGCTCTGGCTCCCATCGTCCTTTTTTCTATTTATTCCATCATCTGCCTTTCGCATGCCACTCCTAAATCATTCATGGTCTCCCTCTTTTCCTCCCATCCTTCTCAAACTGTATGCCCATCTTGTTCCTCAGGTCTTAGACAGATGGCTGACGTTCTTCTTGAGCCCGCCATGATGCAGTGCTTATGAAGCACATCATTACATGCTGCTGAAACATTGATCAAACGCTTTCATCAACACGGCAACATCTAATTATGCAGGGTCCGATCCTCAGAGGACTGGTTTTCCTATCGCTGAACCCACACCCGCTCACGCATCGTATAGATTATCTTGAATAATGCCTTGCTGATCAAAACATTGGAAAGTTAAAAGAGTAGAAGAAGAACAGAAAAAATGATGCTATGTGAGAAGGTACCAGGATGAAGGAAATGGGAGTGTCCATTGGTTAAAGGAGGAGGAGAATGCCCTCGGAGGTAAATATTGTGGGCCGGCAAAAACAAAGAGCAACTGAAAATGTTTTTTTTTGTATTTACCCTCCGCTGTTATATCACAGGGAGATTAAAGAGGAATCGTGCTATATATAGTCTGTAATCTGCAGAAGGTTACGGCGTGCAAGAGGAGTTAGCGTCGAATGCCAGTAGAACTACAACTGAGTTTGATCAGTATGAAGGGCTGTCAGAATCCATGTTCACTGGAATATTGAGCAGAGTTTGTTTTTAAATCACAACTTCGTCCAAATGAGTTCTTGCTGTTGACATGTAGTTTTCTGAGCCGAGCAGCTTTCGGTGAAACTAAAAAAACATGCTCTCCACCAAAAATATCCTTTTCACCCAACGTGGTTATAAGATTATACATGAGACAGCTCTGTCAAATATGGTACTCAAGAAAGTTCTGAGTGGGATCAGAGATGTCAGGAGAGGATCAGTGTGAGAAATGAAAATGTTTGGGGGAAAAAACTGTCCAACAACACCAGCTTTAAATCCTCTTGAGGGGTACCTTCACATTTGGGACCACAGACATCAGAGCTGTTTGACGCAAATTAGATTTACTACAGTGCGGGGGTTCATTGGTTCAGCATATTTCATAGCCATCACCCAAATGTCTGAAAAGAGGGACATTTTCACTCACCACCCTGAAGGAGATGAGTCTGGATTCGCAAAAAAGAAAGCGAGGAGGGTGACTCAAACCACAGGAGAGGAAGAAAAGCATGTCACGACTGAAAAGAAAATGGCTGCCAAATGTGTGTTTCATTTATTTTTAATAGAAAAGGGTGAAGGAAGAGAAATGGAAACATGAAATTGCGGAGGAATAGAAAAAGAAAAAAATAGGCATATTGTGACAAGAATTAGAGGTCATAGGACATGGCGAAATGGTGGAATAAGATGAGAAGAAATGAGAGGAAGCATTGGAGAGTCGAGAGAGGAGCGAAGGAGAGGAGAAAAGATGGTCGATAGAAATCTTAGAAATGGCTTTTTTCCATCTTTGAGGTGTGTAGGGCTTATTTGAGGGTCACTGGAGAGACTATAACACACACAAACACACACACACACACACACACACACACACACACACACACACACACACACACACACACACACACACACACACACACACACACACACACACACACACACACACACACACACACACACACACACACACACTTTCCAGAATTGATCCACATGCTCATTTTCAGGCTAAAGGATATTCTCAGATTGTGACTGGGGTGAAAATTAATTTATTGCTTCAGTACATGAATGACTTCATTTTCACGTATGCGTTGCTTCCCACTGTGGACAATTGAGAAAGACCAACAAAGCCTATTAGACATTTGTCCAGTTTACAGCCGGATGGGTCTTGTTGAATGTCTCCCTCTTTAAGCCTCTGTCACCTCGTCTGTGTGTGTGTGTGTGTGTGTGTGTGTGTGTGTGTGTGTGTGTGTGTGTGTGTGTGTGTGTGTGTGTGTGTATATGTGCCCAGTTCGTGCCCGCTAAATATCATTGGGATTAGCGCCTGGGGCTTAATTAAAAAGCAATTACCTTTCGTCGCTGTGGGCGAGAGTGGTTCGACTAATCTGGTAAATAGTGTGAGGGACCCTTAGCGTGCAACACACACACCTACACGCACACAAATTGTGCAATTGTCTGCAGAGTTAAAGGAGGATTAAAACAATTGTTAATAAATGAAGAGGGGTGGTGGCTGAAAGGGGACTGAAGGGACAGTAGGGACAGATATAATGCATTCCCCTATGCCTCTCATAGCCCATGTGTGTTTATTTATGAGGTTAAGGGGGCAAGTGATAGCCTGGCATTCCCAGACCTGCCACTAGGCGCTGGCAAATTAAATTTGCTGCGCGTGTTGGTCTGGAGACGCTCCGTTGAAGCTTATCAAGACTACCAGAAATCTGGTATAACGTTTCAATTGGTTCTATCTAATATGGGCGCGCCAGAGCCCTTTATATGGTGCTCTGGGGAGGACGTAACCGGATGACGACAGTGACGTGCATGCGACGTCGAAGCTGTGATAGTAAACATCAAAGATGGCTGCGGATATGTTGTGTGAGTTTGAGACTGCTTTGGCCTCGACCCTTAACGAATTGGAAGACGGGACTCATAGCTTTCACTAGCAAGTAAGTGGAATGTTCTGTTTTGCCGACCGACAACGGCAAACGTTTAATTGAACAGTTTAACAGCTGTTCGCTAAACGAAAGGGGCTTACGTCACTTGTGCATCGCTCTGATTGGTTGTAGTGCTATCCAACTGCGTGCAGTGGCATTTGAAATGCACGAGTAGGAGCCGCCCCTAGAGTTGGAAATTACTATTGATCGTCGCCAGACCCTCTATCGTTCAAGATATCAGGGTCAGGATTTCCAGGCTAGGCAAGTGATACACCCAGAACCAAATTCATTTTCTATGAAGGGCTGTGATGGCATGCTCTGTCTCTCTCTCTCTCTCTCTCTCTCTCTCTCTCTCTCTCTCTCTCTCTCTCTCTTTATCTCTCTACTAGATCTTTGCTTTCTTGCTCTTTGAAACCCTTAAAAGAGGTTAGCACAGTTACCACCACAGCCAATCTTTTAATTTTAAAGCTCCAATTAAATGTTGCTAATGACAGTAATTAGATCGTCTCTCTAAGATACGCTGAAAAATCCCTCTATGCTTCAAAAGGTATAAGGGAAATCTATAAAAAAAAACTGCCAGTGTGTGGGGTCCCTTCCTTAACTATAACACTGACCTGTATTTCTGAATGCAAAGGAATGCTCCCTTTTCACTTGTAAAACTGAAGATTTATGGGCAAGGGGTTACGAATTTGTCCTTTGGGAAAAGAGTGCCACTCTCTGGGCAAAGTCACTCTGAGCTACAGTTCTCTATATCTGTATAAAGCCTGCTCTTGAAAGACTTTCTCACAAATAAAAAAAAAACTAATCTGACAACAGCAATAAACCAACAAATAATATGGCTCTCCGGCCCACCACCACTGGATATATACAATCTCAAATAGCTGATAAGCCATAGGTTTAGAAGCAATATACACATATTAGGCGAGATCCAGCATGTAAGTATAACATCCTGAAATATTGAATTAGATCCTCTTCAAGAGAAGGAGTTGTGGCGGGAAGAGCACTGATATACTGTCAATGGTTATAGTGCCAGCCTCCTCTGGTCAGCAGCATTGACTCTGTCTCTCTCTCCACTTTCCAGTGGGCTTTGCATATCTATTTGCAAAGTATGACACGCATCGACGCACATAATTGGAATAGTCAGAGAGCCAAAGAGAGGGAATTTTCATATTAAGTTGCATTTAAAAAAAGAAAAAAAAGTCCAACCCAAGACTAACGTTTTTGCAGAATAAAACAGTCTGGAAACTAGAATCCCCCCTACTTACAAACACAGAACATTAATATGTAGGGTCCTCACAAAGAAACTTAGCTACAGATTATGTGTGGTGTGGTAGTAGATCAGGATTTCATTTTGGATTGATGTTTTCCGTCCTGGAGAGAGTCCATTAATTACCACTCTGGAAAAAATACACAAGCAGAAACGCACACACACACACACACACACACACACACACACACACACACACACACACACACACACACACACACACACACACACACACACACACACACACACACACACACACACACACACACACACTGTACACACTCGCATGCACAGGAACAAGAACACACCTCTATCCCTGCCTGATGTATCATAATTGTCCTTTCCATCATGCCTTGCTCTATTTATAGTCCATTTTAAGCCCCACCCTGCAAGACGGTACCATGGCAACTGAATGATTGACAGGCCAATAGAGGAGTACTCTCGATCCATCTGGCACTCGCCATCCTCCTGTTGACCTTCCCTGTGACATCACCAGTGTCTGACTGTCTGGCTTCACTCTGTACTGTCTGTGTGTGTGTGTGTGTGTGTGTGATCATAACTCAGTTCGGGCGACGCTACTGCTAAATGTCCCCTCACACAGAGATATAGCACCCCGCTCACAGAGGGGATATGGGTCATGAAGCACACACTCACTCACATAAACTACCTTTACTATACTTGACTACATTCATTACCTACACCTTAGCCCCAACCTTTGTGCCTGTATATAAACTGGGCCAACACACTTCGAGCTTTCCTTAAAAGCTCTGTCATGTAAAACTAAAAATCTAGACAACATAAGGGTTGCATCCAAATCAGTTGTGCATTTGTTCAAGATTGTTTGATTTTTTTTGTTGTTGATGATAATTCTTTTTTGATTATATATTTTTTTTTGACAGTGACTTCGCAGATTTATCTAGAGATTAGTTTTGCTATACTGATTAATCCTGCTAGATTAAAGAACTGTAGCAGTCAAACTCGTACAAGTTAATTGGTTCTTAACCACCAGTGTCTGTATTCAGGAGATCAAGTTTTACATTTGCAATAGCAGCAACAGTGTTTTCATAATTAAAAGAAAGTAGCAGTAACGACGGAGATAGCTGCACTTTCAAAGAGAAGAGCACCATTTGAACTTGAACATGAAGTTGATCAGATCTCCAAGAAAAAACAACTCATTTGCGAGACACATTCAAGTGGTTCAGGGCAAAAAAAAAATAACAGCAAGAAAAAATCAATAGACGTGCTGGCAGGTAGGCCAAACCCCACTTTTGAGGTGGACTGAGATTTGTTTATTCAGATAAAGATTAACTATTGACTCACAATGTTTATTACAAGCCCAAACCAACTTATTTGTACTCCAAAGCTTGATCGAACCACTCCATGGTGCTAAATTCAAATTGATTTATACTTGCAGCAAAAAAATAAGTTTAAAGTCTACTATCTTTCATTTCTAATGTTTGTTGATAACCTTTGGGGAGCGTAGTGTCTGAAGATAGCATTATAGCATTTAGATAGGGTCAGAAAATAAGAATTTGGCCACGAAACTATTTGAAAGTGCATAGTCTGAGAGTCAAGCAGATAATAGTGTTTTCCCTTCTTATCTGCATCTGTCAGTTGAAGTATTATCATTCAATCTCATCGTCCTTGTTATTATATATTTTTGCAATATAAGCAAGTGTTACGATTATTTGTCATGGAAAGACATCCATCTATCCGTCCATCCACCCATGGCAGTGAAAGTGGAGTGGCACCAGTGGTTTTCACCCCAACCATGTCCTTCACCTAGTCCTGGGGGATCCTGGGCCTAGTGGGATACTTAATGTAATCCTCCCAACATGTTTTGGGTCTGCCTCTTAGGTCTCCTTCCAGTGAGAAGTTCCCACTGAAATACTTACACCAGTTGGTGTCTGGGACACATCGCAATCAGTTGCCAGATTGCTCAACACCCAAGGGAATAAGAAACCTTGTGGAGGAAATCAATTTCGACTGCTTGTATCTATGATATATCTACTTCGGTCAGGACCCAAACTTGTGACCGTAGTTGAGGAGTTTGAATGTAAGTCAAGGGCTCTCTCAATATCCTCCAGCTTGGCAGCATGAGCACTTGAGATTGGAAGAGGTAGAGGTATCTTTGGCAAACAAGCTGAAACTGAACGACAATGGTCACAACAGGTGACACTCTGCTCCTCAGTTTGAGTTTGTACCCAGGGCATTTAGAGTGCCACAAGTGAGCGTGTGTAGCTTTGATCATTATCAACACGACACTCCCTATTGCTGGCCTCAAATGTGTTACACAGTTACTCTTGCAGGCTTAAGTAATCTGTTAGGTTAACGATTCTTCTTCTTGCACACATCTAATTATGCTCTTAAAATCTGTGCCTGCTCAAGGTTCACCTCTGGACTCTGTTGTGCTCCAATTTGTTTTCTGCTCTCTCAAATCTTTTTTCATCAACATACTTCGATACTTCCAAAGAAGGGACCATACCTTTCCCTAGCTACAGTACACGTCATGTTTGTGTGAAAAGAGTGACGGTATTAATACGGTGTGGGTTTCATTGTGTATGGGTTACAATGCTGCACAGCCGGAAAGTAAGAACAGCAAATGCTGGTTGCCATGACAGTGTCACTGGCAGCCCTTTGGGAGAGAAAAAGGACCAGTGAGCAGCAGGCAGGGTGAGAGGAAATGAAAAGGGAAAATAATGAAGAAACAAGAAATGTCATCTACACCCTACACATGTGGCGAGGCTATACTTCAATAGCTTGGTCACAGCTTAATAAATGCCAGAGCCAGTTTGCGAGAAGGTCTCAGAACAATATACCCCTTGCCATCTTACCACCACTCTATTATTTACCACACTAACCCCTTTTTTACCAGCATGGACAGATACACGTAGCACAACATTTACCACAACAAACATAATGAAGTGGACAAACTGATTTTGTTTCAGGTTACATTGATGTAAGACGACTAATACAAACATATTAGATAATATGTTTGAAATATTTTTATCAGCAGACGTTAAAAAAAAACACATTCAATATTTCTTGGAATAATTAGACTACATACTAGTCTTGAGTAGCAGATTCATAGTTTAATCAGAAATACCTGTTAGTTAGTACACAGGCTCCAAAGAGTTCTGGACACAGAACTGACCTAAGTGCCTAAAAGAGTTCTAAAGGTACGAACACACTGCACATCGCCGCGCGGCGAGTTTCAATAGAAAGTCAATGTATTTCGAGCGCCGCCGCGCCGGCCGGCGGAGAGCGGATCACGCGGCGCGGCCAGGGGCGGCGCGGCGCGAATGGGGCGGCGCGGCCGCCGCAGAAGTTGAAAATATTGAACTTTTCGCCGCCGGCCGCCCCGCGATAGCCAATCACCGTCGTTGAGCTCCTCCCGACGTCACTCGGGTGAGTCTGCTGAGCTACAAGACACGTGAAACCTGGCTGGCGGTGCAGTCGGGAAAGGAGGGATAAAGGGAAAAAAGAAGGAAAAGACAGAGAGAGAGAGAGAGAGAGAGAGAGAGAGAGAGAGAAAGTTCCAACACATCGATAAAATGTATGACAGCAGTTTAATGAGACACCTTTTAGTAAAAGGAGCAAGGAATAGACTCACATTATAGAAGAGAGAAGGAGAGAAAGCCAGGGAAGATGTACTGCAGATGAGTGAATATGCAGAGACAATAAAAACTAAATACGACAACTGACACTTCCAAACATTTCCCTAAACATCTGAAAATCTGTTTGGGTTTTCTCTACATGTTGATATGCCGGCGTGAATGTGTAGCCTATATGCACGGCCATCGATACATATGTGCGTGTGTGTGTGTGTGTGTGTGTGTGGGCGGGTTGTGTGTGTATGTGTGTGTGGGTGCATGTGTGGGTGTGTTTACGAAGCTTGGGTGGCAGGTGGCGGGGAGAAATGTGTGAGAGGTGCAGTGAGACCAATACAAGGGCTGATGGCAGAGATGATGAAGGCAGAATAGCCTACTTCAGAGACGCTCCCAACAAAAACAAATCAGTGAGGATGACGACGATGATGAGAGAGATGTAAATAGCGGGAAGAAACTGGGCGTGCACATTCAATGAGTCATCGGGCGGCGGGGGGCGGCCGGCGGCGGACACAAATGAGCCAAAATGACCACGCGGCGCGGAACCTGCGATTCGCGCGGCCAACCGCCGCGCCGCGCTGTGCAGTGTGTTCGCACCTTAAGAGTTATTTGGTTCTAATAGACTGTTAGTTATCCATTCCCAGCGTTGATGTTATTGTATCCGTCTTGTTTAGAACAGTTCTTTTGAAACACTCACCTGCTAAACATTTCTGTAGGTATATGATCTTTGATTACTTTTTTTTTTTAAACAAGAGAAGTCTGTGTGCGGCTGTTAGAAATTCGAATCACCTTAACGCTTATAGCTTGTCACCATTGTTGTGTTTGTAGATACTCTAAGCATATAACTGTTTGATCGGAAGGAAGTGTGATTTGCAAGATGAATACTGAAACACTGTCCAGAGTTCATCTTTGATGGAAACTAATGAGGCAGCTCTGCACTGCCGTTGTAAAAATACAATTATAAGTTACAAAAAACTGACAGCTGAGCGAGATGTAATGCACTTAGTACTCGGATGCGAATTCATACTGAATCATAATGTCCAACCAAAGCTCTCTGGGGCTTTGCAGGCTATATTGCTGCCACAATGCCATTTCATCATATGAAACAGTTGCTAGGCTGATTGGATGGCTCTCAAACCACAGAATGGTACCTTCCCAGTAGTATATGAAGGATATTGGGCTGATATGCGGTGTTGCTGAATTGCTTGTGGAAATTGCATGTATGAGATGAATTGGAAGGGACAAATAGTCCCTGTAATGGAAGGTGGCCTTAGGCTATTTTTGAGATAGGACTCAGGTTCCTAGGCTATTGTGGGTTTTATTCACTGCCGTCCTCCAATTTCAGTAAAGCGTTTCCATAGGAGGTAGTGCGGGTTTTTCCTCTATTTCGTCTCCGTCTACTTTTTCAAGTGTTTTTGTGAAAGACCTGATATGCTCCAATGGTGAAAAAATTGGTCATATGAGATTACACTTTTTTTTTCTTATTTGAGTCCAAGCCCCATTGTTTCAGTCTATACACCATTTGCACTGACAGGCCTGAGCCTTAAGCAGGTGGTCAATCAATTTAGGGCTCCAACCTTTCTGTAGACTTAACACTCATCACCTAATTGCTCAGTTCACTAGTATACTTTAATTAACTGACATGCACACATGCACACACACACGCGCACACACACACTCGCACACACACACACACACACACACACACACACACACACACACGCACGATTGATTCACAACTTTAACACAGAAGGTGCTGACTGGTGTTTGTGAACCATAATGCTGATTGGCTGCACAGTTAAGACGTCACATGCACACTGTCTCTAAGTCTCCTATTTCCATTGTCTCTTTACAGCATATAGCGCCTTGTTTATGCTTGACTGAAATTCAGTCGTGGCTGCTTCCTTAATAATGATTATGTTGTTTGAGCCGTAGATTTGATGGAACCACTGAAACAGCTTTGATTTTATGGACGTCACCAATCTCTTTCTACAATGGCCTTTTTCCTTTTTTATTATTTCAGTGGGATATGTACTGAGAAGATATGGAATCTTGTTGTACTTGATAATTACCTTTAACTATGTTTAAAAAGATACACCTGGTTGTAGTTTGTCAACCAAGCCAACAGATGAAAATTAATGGCATTTTTATGTTTATTTACTATCCATGAGGGATTCTAGTTATTCAAGTTCAACATACAAATGTGATTTAAATGCTGCCAGCAACATCTCAAATGTTTTCCACTTCATGGGGGCTGGTATAGCAAAATGACACATTGTTTTATATTTGAAAGAAAATCAATTTGGAGAGAAAACAACCGGCACAAACAGGAAACTTGGCCTGAAGAAAGCTGTTTTTTGCATAATGATTCATATATTCATGATCCATTTTTGCTTTGATGTCTTGAGAGCCCCTTTTGTAACAATATGTTTGTGAAAGGAAAAATCCCTATTCTGAGAAATTTCCTTTTTTATTTTTAGGGTTTAACTTAAAGTAGGTAATTTTGCCAATACATTAGGGTGACTCACTATTAGCCCATTGTTTCTCCCTTCCTCCGACAGAATGAGCAGCTAGGCACATTAACAGTCTGCATCCAGTACATGAAAAGACCCAGTTTCTGGCTACAGATTCTAGTTTTATTACTTTTCTAAAATTGGCTGTCCTGCTCCACTTACTCAAGGACTCACCTTCCAGCTCCTCATCCTTCCCCTTTCTTAATCGAGGATTGCTGTTCTAATTGTTTCATCAATGGGAAAACAAATCTGAATTGATTTGATATTATTTTTAATCCAAGCCTGGAGTATCTCACATTTTTTATTGATGTTGAAGGCTGAGTCGGGTGAGATTGTTTGTCATGCTGCCTTTCTGTGGCATTTTGTTTTATTGATGCTTTCTAGTTTTATGGGGTGACCTTTATGATAATATCATATGCTGCATATTTCGGCAGTTGGCAGGTGATTTTCATTTCTCCAAATCAGCTGAAGGATCACCTGCTTGCTCTTCTATGCCTTGAGAAAATTCACTGATCACTGATTTATGAAACCATTTATATGCTGATCGGATGCTATTCAAAAAAACACTGCCATCGAAAGAAGGCAGTGGATCCTAGAAAAACACATTAAGACTTTAGGATTTTTTAAGTTTATTCTTTGACTGCAAGACTTTTAAAAACAAACAAACGTTATATGGCGTTAAGAAATTGATTGGTCTAGACTCTAATTGAAGGGTCTCGGAATCCACAAAATTCTAACTTTGTCTTTTCTCCGTCTCAGACAAAGAGGACTTGGTTTTCATTTCAAGACTTGTCAAGACCACAATTGCTGGGCTTATCCTTAAACTGTCAATGTGCATTGTCTGATTTATTTGTTCATATCAATTCTGGGGATGGGATGTAACTTCCTGCCTCAAATACCATTTAAAAACTTTATTATTATCATTATTATTTCTAATCTGAAATCTTTCTTACAGAATTTTCTGTGACTTCATAAAAGCCAATTATTTTATGCAAAATACAAATCTGTTAGCGAAGACTATGGGGCAGAGAGTAGTTATTGCAGCAACAAAGAAAGAAGAGTGCATTGTGTAAGGTTCCCAGTCTAAATTTGGAAAAATAACGCATGACCTTGTTCAGAACCAATTACGAAACATATTTTCCCAAAAAATACAAAATATCTCTCGATTTATTTGCTCTGTGGTTTTTTTAATTAGCTTCGCCCTGAGCCCTTCATAGAACTGGCACAGATGTTATGCCTTCAGACGTGGGACTGGCATATGCCTCGTTTCTGCACCACAGTGCTGTGATTTGAAAACTAGCCTTGATCCCACAGATGTACTTATGTTTCAGAGTCAAAGTATAGACTTCCAACACAATAAAAGGGTCATGTGAGTAAAATGCACTACATGGAGTAGAATAATCCCATTAAGATAAACCCTTTTGACATTGTGCTCCTGAGGTTTATCTTTTACATTTTCTCTTTGCAAGAACAATGCATTATCTGCCTCATCGAATCAATCAAAAGAGTCACCTTAAATTGTTTTTCAGCCAGTGTTGCAATTAGGCCAACACCCTTTTGTCTCCCTTGCCCTTCACACTGTTCAATGCACATAAATGACCTTTTCACAAATACACCCTAAAGAACATTGTGCAGCTAAGTGGAAGAAAATCAATCATGACACTTAGTGGGTCACATCAGATCACCCACTTTTGCCCTTTTGACCTATGCAGCATTTGTTCCTTTTCTCCCATTTGCCTTTCGATTCAGTGTCTCTTGTGCCTGGCAATTTGGAGGTCACAGTTAACTAGCATGCATTGTAAAAGTCTTTTTTTCCTGTATGCCTGTCAACATTAAAGAGCCATCCGTTTTGGCTTAATTTTCCAGGATCAATGGTAGAGATTTGAAAATATCTAAAAGTCAACGAGCCAGTCGGATTAATGACTACAATTGACTGCCTAATGTTTTAGCCCATTAGAACAGTACGTAATGGCAGAATATTTTTTCTTCCCCCAAATGTGTATCTAAAGCTAGATATGGCAGCCTTACTGTGCTGCAGTGCCTCCGCATCAGCAATACTTAAAAAACAAGTTAACGTGGAGAGAGATGATACTCATTGTGCTCTTCCTAAAGCTTTTAGAGCACTTTATTTGAGTTTGAATCAATGCTGTCTTCCATGGAAGAGAAGCCCTGTAACACTGACATTACTCTGGACCGTTGTATTTACATTGACTCTTTTTGAAATGTGCTCATATATTCCTTGTGTTTGACAGAGAAAGAGCTCTCTGCTTGGGCCGCATTAAGCATGGTGTCCATTTTGAAGCCTTAGAGCGTCTGAATGTGTCCGAAGAGTGCTGTATCAGGGAGAAATGGCCAAGCAAAGTAAAATGAATGTGAGGTTGTGTGTGTGTGTGTGTGTGTGTGTGTGTGTGTGTGTGTGTGTGTGTGTGTGGGGGGGTCTTTGAGTATGCTTGCAACATGATTTAGAGATTGGGCTTCAAGTCAAGCCAATTACTGCATCACAACTCTCCCAGTCAGGGTTAAGTGGACTTACAGAGAGGCATGAAGCGTAAATCACGTCGTGCCTCCAAGTGGGTCTGATGACAGTCGTGGTGGGGGGGGGGGGGGAATTATGGAAAAAAATAAGTGCAGAGTTGGGACCTTAAATTTGGTTATAAAAACATAATCCTGTAATGTTCCTTTTCGAAGTTCCACTCAATCAGATTGTTGAGTGCAGATAGCCTTAACATCAATGGTAACTCATTTTTTATTGTTTTCTGCATTAAACTGACTTGATTTGAGGCCATCACACAGTGAATAACATTTTTAGAAAGTGAGTCTGTTTTTGGAACATTCGCGACGGTAAACATCTATCGCCAGCGTGTCCTGGATTCTTCAAAGCATTTCTTTATTTCATTATTTTTACCCTAGAAAAATAGGATCTCAGCCACATGCTAGGTTCAATTACAGAGACGGCTATCATCAGGGAGGACGGCTCTGCAATTCAGGCTTCGTTAAGAAACGTCAGCTGCATTATTATGATATTTTTAAGCACTGCCTATCAGAAACCTGAAAATGTACACAGCACCAGTTGTGAAACTAAAACTGTGCTACACGTAGGATTTGTCTGACCCTTCTATGGTTTATCTTTACTAAGGACAGCATACAATTATGGACATGCTTTTATATTTACAATTACAAAGAAACCGTGTGGCATGCGTTGTAATTTACATGACTCACGTTAGGAATCAGTTCAATGGGAAGTGGATTTAAACACTTTTATTATTTTCTCAGCAAGAGATTGTAGGAAGATATTCAAACGGATAACTAATCGCCTCCTATTACTCAGTGTTCTTATACACTTGAGGCATTTCTGCTTTACTCATTCTCTCTCTCTTCTACATCGCTGATTATGTGCCTGATAAAATGAATTTCAAAGGTCTCATGTCGCAGCCACTGCAGCCTCAGTGCTATGTAATATTACTGTGTTGTTGTTTTTCGTTCCATTTTACAGTTTGTGTGCACTTGGCACCATAGCGTTATTAGTTCCAAGCTTGCCTACGGCTGGCTTCTGTTGTCTCCAACCTTCTCTTGCAGGATTCCAGAATCTGTAAGGTCAACAAACAAAAAACGAAACAGTTTTTTCAGTTGTCATTTTCTACTTTCTTAATACAGCTGCAAAGGGTACATCGGGTTAGAGGAGGGTTAATTGAGGATCAAAAGGTGAGCAGCTGCTGACACCCCACATACCTGAAAGCACTAAATAGATGCAAATCATAGGCATGAAAATTGATCTTAGCGGTCATCTCTCACTTAGACCTGTTAAGGTATATTACGGCCACTTAAAAGGATCTGCAATAAACGTTCTGATGTACTTTTTAGTATGTTCCACATTAGAAAATGCATAATTGCTGTTTCTGAATGATGTATGGCATGAAAGGTGATTTATATGACATGGAATGTTATTTAACTTTTTTTCTTTTTTCGTCTTTGGTAGGAGCACTCAGGAGATGAGCAAATGCCTTGAGTGTGTCCACTAGTACAGCAGTATATTTAATATTTTTAGCCACACTGGAGGTATGGCTCTAGGGGTGGCAATATCTGTCTGTCCATGACTCAAGTCCAGACTGAAATACCTCAACAAATATTGGATGGATTCCAATGATGTTATGTATAATACATGTATGGTTCCAAGGGTTAGGGGGTTCCAGGCCTTTACTGTAGCACCTCCAAATGTCTATGACAACTCCAAAATGAATTGCCTTTTAAATTAGGTACAGAGTCCTGTAGTCCCCAAAGGATGCTGAACACCTGACTAGCATATTTGTCACTTATTCTGACATATCTCATTATCTACTAAATGGTCCGGGAATATAATTGTACAGTTCTGCTTGATTCCCAGAAGATGTGCTATTTAATGACATTTGCAATCCCTGCCTTTTTGTCTAGCTGTTAGGGGTTTGTGCAGAGGTGGACCCAAGCGTGAAACACAGACAATGAGAATGGAAAGGAGTCGTTAGCTATATGAACTTTTTTCATATAAATGCCATTGCCAAATTGTCACAAAGTTGATTAAGCCCATCAGCTCCACAAAAAATCTCTCTGTATTGCTCAGTATGGCAGTCTTTACGAACTGGTGTCACCCCCTGACATTGGCGCCAAAGTTCAAAAGGGGCGTCCACAAAATGTTTCAGTTGTTGATTCTGCTGCTAAGGAAAAACCTGGATGTTCAGCAGAAGGAATACAATTTCAAAAAAGAAAGTAACTGATGATCACAGAAGGCTTACCTCATGTAGATGAACCGACCATGTTGTTGTTATTACATATAATTCCTCATTGGGCGACAGAGGTAGATATAACACTAGGTGAGCCTTAAGCTGGTACCACATGAGATGGAGCAACAATCTGGCCAAAAGTGGATGGGCAGCAGGGGTTAATATACTGAACTTGATGAGTGGATTGAAACCGGGTGTGTGGGAAAACCTGGGATGACACAGGGAAGGGACATGAACACAGCCATCACAATGACACTAGCACCATAAGTAATGTGGCATTTTAGTGTTTTACTGGATGGTTTGCAGGGAAACCCGTAACGTGCATTCAGGTGCCCCTCAAGATAGAACTGCAGTGATCCCTTAACCTTTCTTTATTGTCATCATCAATGCATGTGTCCTCTACTTGTTTTATAACCAAATACTAATTATTCCTGCAGCATATGAGCATGTTAACACTGTCACTGTAGCATGGTAGCATACTTATCTAGATCAAAGCCCTGCTGTGCCTCAATACAACCTCTATGTGCCATTACTGTAGTGTGGCTTTAGACTCTTGATGCTATTTATAGCAGAAATAAGGAGGCAAATCATAGTAATGTGTTATGTTAGATGTGCTAGTTTGGTCTTTTTCTTTTAACATCCCTTTTGTATTACCACATACAAAATGTGCTTTGGAAACAGTACTGTCTCAGTTGTCATTTCCATGTCAGCTTTTTGCTCTATTTAAAGCATCTCCTTGTTACAGCTGTAATAGCAGAAGTCTCAATGATTAGACAGGCCTTTGAAGCTTACCATGAAATTGATGACAAGCTAACAAGTAATCCACAGAATCCATTTAAAGAACAATCCATTTAGGTTAGGCATAACATGTATGCAATGCAAACAGTACACAGTTAACTATATACAGTGCTCTAAAAAATAATTTATTATATCATTTTGCTTATTGTATTTTCTAAATGTTTTAATATTTGTGTGCCGGCAATTTATTGTATGGTGGGATGGTAGATATGGTTGATCTTAACCAAGGAGATTAGAGAGTAAGTAGAGGATTATGATTGCTGTGAAAATGTTCACACAGACATGCACACACACAAGCACACACACCTTTACATTACTAGACTGTTAGTCAGAACTGGTGTCACTAAGTAATGGAAAGCTTTATTAAAACAATTCAGTTAGTTATCATGTCTCCTAGTTTATCATTAAAATGCAGTACATTCTCTCTGTGTTGCCTTTCGTAGCCAAAATGTTCTGTTTTAATGAGACTATGCTTCCTCTCTGTTCAAATCATTAACAGGATTAATTTATGTATTCGCACCGATTTCTAACCCCTGCGTTGCTGTTTGTGTGTCGGCGTATGGTCTTTTCGCAGTGCATCAAACTAATGTGTACAAGTGTTTATGAACAACTGCATATTTTACGGATCCCTTTAGTTTGCCATAATTGGACAGGCCTTTCATCTCTCACTCCTGCTCCTTTTTGAATATGAGTTTCCTCATCCAAGCAGATCAAAGGCACCACTTACAGATTAAAAAGAAGACGGTATAAATATGTGTGTGATGGTGTTGCATCCATGCATGTGTGTCTCAATACTCATCACAGAAAGAACATCTGAGGGAGCATTGATATCAACTCCCTCTTTTCTGTATTTATCACTTTTTGTTTGTGTTAATCCTCCTTATCTAACTTAAAGGGAAGGACATTGTGCTAATTTCTGTTTAAATTAGTATTTTTGGTGTTAATCAGTTTTCATGATTTATTGTTCAAAAAACCCATTAGGAAAAACCCAGCATTTCTTAGTCATTAATTTTCCTCCCATTCCACCCAGCGGTATAATTCTAGTGATCGCCAGTTGGGAAGTACGAACAAGCAGCAGCAAATCTGAACAGTTAGCTAAATCACATTTTCTGACCTGTTCTGATCTTGATAGGCACACCGAATACCCAAATAGATGTGCACAAGCACGGAAAATGTTTTTCGTAATATGTCCCTTTTTAACTGTGCAGCAACCAGCTTTGCACCAACACTGTTTCTGGTCTAGAACCCAGAACCGCTTGTATCAGGTGCTTAGTATGGGATTATCGTGATGACCAAGGCCTACTAAAATTCAGCATGGATTTAAAATCTACATGAGTGGTCCGTAGAAGATACAAACTGTCTCACTGCAATGTTTTCCACAGCAGAATTTCCCAAAAAACTTGAGCTAGCAATGCAGACCGTCATTGTTGTGGTTGTGCTTGAAGTTGCCGCAAGTGTTACTGGAAAAGCAGACACGTACAGAGTAATGTAATGGCATTGGTCTAAACCCCGTGGAAAAGTAGGTCTTAGGTCGTACAAGGGACGCAAGTTGAACCGGCCCTAGCACCAGGCCGAAAGGCTATCATAGACCTATACCCTGCTATACTGAGTTTACTTATTCTCAACATGTGAGCAGACACTTCACCAATATTACTTAAATGTGCAGCAGTACCAGAGCAATACAAAACCTTCATTGGAGTCTTTATATTTGTATTTTTTCTGCAGGTGGCGTGCAAGTCTGCCAATTTATCCTTGTTTTGGATCTCAAACTCCAAAAAAAATAGTTCCCATTGGTTTCCCTGATGTTTTGTCTTTCATCACTACCAACTTGGAATTTAATTAATGTTGTGCTGGACACATATCAAACAAAGTTGTCTTGTGTGAGCTTATATGCAGTTATGAAACTTTTGAGAATATTTTGAAGACTTGGTGATGATTTTCACTTGGATTGGCACATGTAGCAACCCTTTCATGTCGTAGGGAATCACTTAATTCAATGTTAATATGATATAAATTACCGAAGGAGCCTTTTCTTGTATTACTGTGCAGCTGCTCTACAGTTGTGGGCCAGTATTTCAGCACACATAGAAATGTTTTCATTCACTGGTGTAGTCCTATTGACAGCTATCTTAAGAAAAAAGTGTAGTCCTTTTTTTTGTAAAAAGGATTGACCTTTCTGAGTAGCGAACTTGATGAATGGAGTTTTCAAGGGGGAAAGTGAGTGCAAAATCACGGTGACAGTGAGTTGGGTTGCTCGGTAACAGTAGAGTTATACAGAATGTTCCAGCCTTTTAATGACAGGACGTGGCTGTACTTGTCTGAAGCCAGTTTGCATATAAAGGTAAAGCACATGGGCCATAAAGGTTAACAAATTGGTTCTGAGATAAAAAAAAAATATATAAAAAAAATCCATGGAAACATTAACATACATTTTATCTACTGTGACGATATCAAGAGACATAAGACTTTTTAATAGTTAAACTTCCACTAAATCCTTTGTATTTGTCTATCTGATTTAGTGACTGCTAGATGTGCTTTTTCTGTCACCACTCACAAGATGTTTCATAAGCCAACAATAACAAAATCAGCATTTAGTTTGGATGCAACAACAATCTAAAATGTCCTGCTGGTGCATCTATTGACGTATTTTTCCCTGCTTTGTGGAAATTGACCAAGAAAATCGGCCAACATGATAAGTAATGGCCAGAAGTATGGATGTGAAATTTGAAGACATTCGAGGTGAGAGTTACCAGTTTTTCTCCTTTTTTCAAACTTTATCTTGGATTATTTTATTTACACTTTGTCTTGTATTATATTAACACAATCTGTGGGTTAGGATTTGTGTTATGCTGTTATTCAAATGTCACATGTTCCGTACTTCAACATGTCCCCGGCTTCTCTTATGACCCAACATGACTCACACAGACCTCCTAGGCATGCAGAAAGATGTTTAACATGTACACTTGCATCCATCTGTGGCTTTGAAGTCACGAGGCACAACATTTGGGTCTCGTTCCCGGGCTGTTTGAGTAGTGTGCAGGGTATAGCCTCCACGGGGCTGACCCAGTCTGTGTCTGTGTTTGCCACCGTCCTCACCCTAGCTACCCCCCTCTTCTCCTCATTGGAGTTACTGAGCCATGGAAGATACCGCAGAGGCCCCAGATGAGCAAAAGCAGTGCTCCTTTTACTTTTCTCTTCTCTCTCATTTTCCTCCCACTCTTTGTGCTCCTGTTCCTCAGTGATGGAAGCAGCTGTTGTTTGTTCGTTAGCCTTTTGTATATAGGCAACACACATACCATACAGTGTTTAAGTGGTGTGGTCGTGCAATCACACACCCGAAGATATCCAGGCACGTGCCGCAGACACTGCCACACGAACATACACACAAGACATCTTGTTTTCCTTTCAGCACAGTTCTCTCTCAATCTTGCTCTCTCATTGTTTGTTTCTGTCTCTTAAGGGTCTTAAACATCTTACAACACCCCTCTCGAGAGTGGATCTCTTCTTTGATTAGTCAAGAGAATCTGCGCAAGAGAGAAGGCGCGGCTCAAACTGGTGGATGTATATATTTTCGTACAGGCTCAAAATGATTACCGCCCGTGGGAATCTAAGCAGAAAAGGAAATGTCAGTCTTTTCAGGCCACAATCTCTGATCTGAATGTCTCCCTCTTCACCTTCCATGTCCCTCTTTTAGATTAATTTGGATAACCCCCCTGGTGAACTTGCAAGCTCAAAGCAGTGTCACCGTGTCCTCTCCTCATAAATTTGATTGAAATCTTATTTGTCCTGATTTCCGCAGCGAGGTCATGTCAGCCTAATGCATACAGAAACAGCTTGACAGGCTTAGGTTTTCCCTCTCCGCTTGTGTTTTTAGGATTATCTTATAATGTACATGATCTGCACAAATTTTGCTATGACAAGTAGGAGTGAACTTTTCTCACCGATTGATCAGAGGGGTATGCTACTTCCAAATAAGAGGCATGTAACTTTAGAACTGATTTTTGCACCCCCATCAATCTTCGTGTGCACAGCAGAAGCAAATCCACTATAATTGGCCCTGTCAAACCCCCAGAGATCTCATTTACAGCCTGTCAAGTTTTTTTTATTTGATTTTCTACTGTACCCTGGATAATGACTGCCCTTTCAGTAATGCCTGCTGAGAGTATGTGGTGTAGCAAAATAAAATTAAAAGTCACACAAAATGAGTGGGGTAAATGAAAGAAATTGTAAATCGCATTTTTATGTACAGCATCTCCTACTGTGAAAATGGATGGCTAAGCCGTATATAGTCAAGACACTAGACATTATCATTGTGCAAAGTGCATTTAGCAGCAACCTAGTTTGCTTAAAACCACAATTGTCACATCCAGGTTTCTTATGTGTGTGTTTTTTAACCTTGAACAGCCACCTCCTCTTTACTTTTTCTACCAAAAACATTTGGAAATGCAGTGAATTTTGGAATCCTTAAAAATGTCATTCCCTCCATATTTCCACTATGAGAAATTGCTGTGAAGACACCCACATAATAGGTGACGGATGATATTCTTCCAGAGTAGATGCATTTTGCATCACGGCTATTCATTTTAATGAACAGGATTTGTGGATGTATTCTTGCTCCCACACAAATCTGACATCTGTTATGTGTGTATCTGTACCCCCGCTTGTCCTAGACTGACCCTGTACCCGCAGGAAAGGGAACGATAGAGTTTTATCACGGAAGCTGAAAGCACCCACTATCCCATCAGTACAGTGCATGATGAACTGCTTGGTGCGCCTGTGTGTGTGTGTGTGTGTTTATGTTAGAGGTGTTATGTCATTAAAAGGAATGGCGGCATCGCACACAAGAATGTGGGACTCCTATATATTCTGTAGAGCGACTTCAAAGAGCAGCGCAAATAAATTACCTTGAATTCTTATTTATCACATATAAACATGCCACACACCAAGAGACAACCAGATCCATTAAAAGGTAACGCTTATGTGAATCTGTGCGAGGCAGATAATCTGGCCTCACAGGAATGATCCTTCATGCCTATACAATATGTCACTCTTCAACTCTCAAATTGTTATTTACTGATAGTTGCCCCTTGTTGATTGAACCATTATGTCATAGTGGCTCCAAGAACTGATTGGTAGTCAGCTGAATGATACTCTGTCTAATTATTTTTTACTTCTCATCGCATGATAAAAGGGCCTTTTTGGCCGACATCCGTAGGGACACCAAACCAATGTTGAAAGTCATTCCAGCACACTGAATCGTCAGATCTCAAATTTGCGCCTCAGTTAACGTCTGACAGAACAGTCCTCATTAGCAGACACCAGTTGTTTAGGGAGTCAGGGGAATTTAAGGTTAAGGGGCGTGTGCAGTGATGAGGCATATCACCTGCAGACAAACATCGCTGCATGGAATCTATATTTTATCATCTGCATCACCCTGTTTCACAGCCAGACAAAGGGAAGCTCTATCACTCAGTTAACTCTGATCTATTAAGGAGTGCTGAGGCATTTATTAAGTGTGTAACATACCTCAGTAAATTGGCCAACCAGTGTAACCAATAACTTTGGAGACCCTCACTCATTCTTTATTTCCAGTCACATAAAGTCTGAAAAATATTTTTTTGCTAGTTGTCAGTTCTCAGTGTTGAGAGCTCAGGGAAACTGCTGAATGCTGCAATTGACAGCAGAGCCTGAAGGCAGCGTTGGTGTTGGTGGTTGACTCCTCTCAAATTCCAGTGGAGGTGTGCATGCTCAAAAGTGAAGAAAATAAAAAATCTTTCAAGTCGTCCCCTAACTCCCCCCCTTTTGGAGCGAGTAGGAGTGAATGCAGGTCTGCAGGAGTTTGCTGTCCTGACTGCAATTATAGAGCTGGATCTGTTCCCCGGAGAGAAACCTGAAGACATGCCATGATGCACAGAATATTACCTAAGCCGACTTTATACCCATAGACTGCATGGTTAGACCCCTGTGTTCTGTCTTTGTAAAAAGCCAACAAGCAAGATCTTTGTTAGTCAGAAGGGATACCATTTTTATGCTAAAGACTAGAGAACATTGCGTTTGTTTGTGATGAAAATGAGAAATGCATCTCTGGAGAGGAAGAGCTTTGAGAAAGACCACAGGACACTCTCTGCTTTCAATTTTTATAATTTTCACCTTATACCCAGCGGAGTGAAAAAAGCAGCCAGTCCATATGGAGGAAATTGAGTGTTGTTGCGCTGTGCGAAACCATCTTCAGGGAGTGGAATAGTGTTGTACGCTGATGACATTCTTTAAAACTTCTATTAGATTCACAGTGGGGTACTGAATATGAAACTACATGAGCATGAGAATTTAGTCAGTTTAGACCAAGTTAAGAATGTGCTTCTGCTAAGATGACTCTAAGTCAAATCTATTCTAAATGTGATGGGCACACTGAATATCATTGTGCATACAAATAGTCATTTCACTAAAGAACAGCAAATCGTTTCTAACTAGTCTTCAATATCAGGATCTATGGAATGTGAAGGCAGTAACATAAGTAGTGAGATATACATGATGAGGGAAGTTGAATGAAGGATAGGAAAAGGAAAGAGGACAAATTAAGACAGAAACGTCAACCAGAGTCCTGCGAGAGTGATGGCTGAGGTAATTTTCACAGCACGACAGAACACACTAGCGGTGCTATGGATCAGACAGCTCCCCTACAGTCAGACATTACAGAAAGTAATAAGGCAACCGTCAGGCAGTTGTTGTAGTGGAGGGGGGAGGGGTGAACTCAGAGGGAAGGGCGACCTGTGGTTTTAGATATCTCACTCACCTTCCCCGAGAAATAACCTAACTGGAAAATGGAGACGACGAGAGAGAGAGAGAGAGAGAAATGAGTAGGATGAAATAGAGGTGCTGAAACCGAGAGATACAAGAGAGGGAGGAGGGGGAAGAAAGAAGAGTTGGAGTGAAGAGGAGCAGTGGAGGAAGACGAACATGACTAAGAGCAAAGATGAAAAGTTTATTCTGAGGGGTAGGATGGAGAGGCAGGAGTAAGGAAGGAGTACATACATAGGCCGTATAACGGGGAGAGCTGCACTGCAATAAAAAAGAACTCATCACACACTTAAGCGCCCACTATGTCAGTGTCATCGTTCCCTCCTCGCTGTCTCCTGTCCTCAACACGGCTCTGGCAAACTGTTATTATTTATTCCTAGAACACCACCGTCTTTGTTTTTTTTTGTTTGGCACCTTGGCGTGGGTCTAATTGTGTTACACAAAGAATTCTTAGTGTTTGGTTGAATCTCCCTCAAGGTTTGACTCGCTCACCTAGGACGTCATCACAGCAAAGCGTCAGTGTTTTAGAGAAAAATACCCAGCCTCTTTTTAGTTGTTTTTTAAAAGGTACCACTTTTTTTTTTGTTAACAACACAGCTTTTATTATTAGACACTGATGTATCTTACCCGTCATCTCAGCTACACTTTAGTCAGCATTGACTCAGTGGCGTACTGCTATTTTGATTCTGATAGGCATCTCTGCAATTTTTGCAGCCTCCTCTTCTCCCTCAGGTTAGAGAACTTTTTTAAATCAAGTCCCTGTACTTATTCTTACCTCTCTCGACACTTCTTTTTTGTTCAGTCAAGTTGCTTGTTATCTTGTTCAATTCTTCCTCAGTGTCCTTTGAGTGTTTAGGAAACTTCTACTCTTTTAACAGTCTTTTTTTTCCACTTTTATTCAACAACAGGGGAAATCACAAAGTTGCAGTGTAGTGCCATTAACACTATGGCCACAGGGGCCCCGGCAAAAGGTTTTTGTTTAAATGTCAGCGATTCTGGAGAATGCTTGTTGTTAAAATCACCGTTGTCAAAATCAGTGAATATCGATCGGCTGCCTGTCCGTGCTGTGTGTGTGCGCTGAAAAAAAAAATCTACCGTATTTTCCGCACTATAAGCCGCACTGGACTATATGCCGCAGGTGTTATAATGTTTAATTACCATATGTAAGAGTTCGTGCACAATTAAATAGACGGGCCACAATTTAAACCGATCCAGTAGGTCTGCAATGGGGAGAAAAAAAGAGAAAAAAAGCATGGGCTGTACTTGTAACAAAAAAAAATAGCCTAAGTCACCATTTGAAATAAGAAGGGCAGCAGATAATATAAAATTATTGTCCTACAATTTAAATACATATAAATAACTCACCAAAGCAGATAGTTGTAGGCCTATATCCAACCGCGTAATGCTCACTCCGTGTCCGTGAATAATTACCGCGACTAATTCCTCATTAACGGAACGTTACACCGGTCGGTTTTTGAATCTTATCCCGATATTCCCTATTGAAGGCTTCTTAACTGTTGTTGGCTCGGAGCGAATGTGCCTGAAGTAAGCCTTGCTTCTTCTTTTCTTTCCAAGCGGAGAGCACCTTGCATGCTCACCTGGAGTCTACTCATTACTAACTGAGAGTAACAGGTGTCATCTCCCCTTTTTATAAACGTAATTTTATCATCTGCTTTTATCACCGTGTTCAGCTCCGCTGTGGAGAACACAGGCTGCGCTGCGGTGGCACGGAGGTGGCAGTTATTTGCAGTTGATGTTTGACACAACGCTCAGTTTATTGCACTTGCATCAAAATATTTAATTTTGTTAAACTTTATTTTATCCGTTTTTGCCGTTTTGTACACGTATATAACATTTTAAAATAGGGGCGGCCGTGGCCCGCCGGCCTAAAGGCTACAGACACTAATAAAAATAAAAAAATTATTTTCCTCATCCACCAATCGAGTTCATTTGAAACGAGGAGTACTCGAGTACTCGATTACTAACGCCCATCCCTAGTAGCTACAGAACATATACTGTGCTGTGTAATAACAGGGTCGAAAAATGTGGAAAAAGTCGCGGCTTATAGTCCGAAAATTACGGTAGTTTGAATACAAGCCCCGTTTGTATTAACACTAGATTATTTTCAATGCACACAGTAGAGCCAAGTAGTGGATCGTGAGGAGATATTTACAGACTTTGATTTGTTTTTTAACAACAAGCGTTCTCCTGAATTGCTGACTCTACCTTAAAACAATTGTAAACATGTGAGCCCTCTTTTAAAACCAAGCTGAATGTGTGGTGTTGCTTGTTGTCCCTTCAAATGTCCTAGCTGTATTGTCCTGTAACAGCATAGGGGAATGGTGTTTGGAAACTCCGGGGTCTAATCTTTCATCTGGACTGCAGAACTATTGTGAGTCCCACCCTGTGGTTAGTCCCTGAGGGGACAGAACAGGAACTGTGCCTGTAGCATGTGGGAAGTCACACACACACCCGTTGCAATGGTGTGATTACAGTTCATGGAAATATGCATCATCATTTATCATCAAATCAGTGGTGTTACTCCTCATCACATTTGAGTCTAACACAGGTCATTAATCCAAACAATGTTTAATCAACGAGAAATGTGTTACATATCGATTTTTCAACTTTAATGAAGCTCTAAGTGTCACCCAAGACATCGCCTCAAAATCCCAGCCGGGCTATCTGTATGATTGATAGAGCAGTTATTTCGGAGGGTGCACACAGAAACCGTCTGATTATTTCATCTCTGCACGCTCTAACCTGAACCCAAACCAGCACAGCCACTGCGACCGGGAAAACTCTTCTCCTCCATTGAACGATGTGAACTCTCAATAAATTGTCTCAGAAACAGAAGGGGGGTAAATGTCGCAACAAGTCAGCGGCACAGCAAGTCTCCAACTACAATAAAAGGCAGCTTGTAAACAATATGTGGAGAGCAGGTCACTTTTAACTAGTTCACAGTGTCCATGATTTTTATGCTCCTCCTTTTGTTCCCCCCGATAGTCTTTCTGTTTTTCTTTAGTTTTTCATTTGAAGCGAGGGAACATTATTGACATTGAGGTTGAAACACAGGGCAGAGTCAATATTTATGAGAGCAAGTGTATAATGTGTGTGTGTGGGTGGTGATGTTGATGTACATGTGACTTCAGTGGAAAGCACACGGTATGATTACCTGGTGGATTTAGTGGCTGTTATCACAAACTTCACTGGAATGTTTTTGTTGGGGGGTGCGGGGGCAGAGAATGATTTGAATCCAGCCGTTTTCCCACACTACCTGTAATTCATCTGTCTGTTTGCTCTGCTACTGAAACAAACAATTCGAGGGCCTTGAAACACAACCGTAGGCTATCCCGTCACGCCTCTGTAACTAGACGCCTCATTTGCTGCAACATTCTCTTTACTCATTTCATACTCATTCTATTGCTGTATTTCTCTACTGTGATACTTTTTGTATTTCATTAACTTAACTACATGGCCTACTTATCCATCATCATCTCCTTGTTCTGGGCCAGCCAAACAGACCATTGGCCTTTTTCTGTTTTATAGGAGACAATACACCATTGTACAACATAATGTCTCTCAACACATTTAGTGAGTCCCCCCTCTAACATTGAGGTCTTCCATATACAATGCAGGACCATCCACTCAGTTTTTGTTCTCACACTGGTCTCCTAAAGCAGGAAACAACACTTTCTTACTGTCTGCAACACTCTTAATTGGTGCAGTCACCTAGCCTTGGTCCATGCGCTAATTCTACACCTCTGTCGGCCCGTGGTGGAGGCGACAGCAGCATCAGGTTTACTGCTGCTATGTGCTGACAGACCACCAACCACTTACAAGATCTCTTCAGTTCCCAGGAGGCAAAGCTTCAAATAGTTGTGAGGATTGGTGAGAAACTGAAAGAGATGCCCCGCTGGAGAAGAGCAGTGATAAAAGGAAATGGGGAGCGGCAGAAGTCCTTTAGCACTAGTTAGGAACTTAAAGGGCCCTCAGCAGGCCTCTGCTTGCTGGCTGTCAATTCAGCAAGTTGATTCGGAAACAATTTTTTGCATAACGGGATAGTTCAGTATTTTTGAAGTGGGGGTTGTATGAGGTAGTTATGCCCAGTGAGTGTGTTACCTTACAGAGATGGCGGTCAGTGCAGTCAATTTAAATAATTTCAGGGAGATGTTGCTGTAGCACAAGTCAGTATTGTACCGTTGCAGAAGGGGGCAGCGCTTATCTTTTTTAAATATTGCACTCGAGAAATCCGGTTCAGTTTGGAACCCGGTGGAGTGGAATTCCCGGTGAGGGACATAAATTGCCTACCTATGCACACAAGGAATTCAAAGGTACAGTTAATACTGTTTTATTTCATTGATATCGGCCTCACTGTTGAACTTTCACTTTCCTACATCCAATTAAGAGCTGTATTAAGTTACTGCTATTGCAAAACAAAATTGTTCTACTGATGCCGGTTCACATCAAATTCAGTCAACTGGCAAAACACAAGATGTCTTTTATTGTCGAGCCGTCAAATTAAATGCACACATACATCTCGACGTCATTGTAAATGAGGGTCACCCCTCAATTGGTCTCTCGAGGATAAATGAAAGTTAAATAAATAAATAAAACATTTAAACACAACCCCAAGGCAGCTGTAGCATCTAAGAGCCTCAGTCTTGAGGACATCTCCCAAGTGTCTTGTTGACGCACACAAACACAAAAAACCCCACCAGAATCAATAGCTGATTATCAGGCAGCAGCACACAGCGCAACTAATCAATTTCAATTTCCCTGTTTAGGGGCCATGTATATGAATTGCAGGATGTCCTTTTACTCGTTTATGATTACAAGAATGTGACTCATGGTCAAATCTTGGATCCCTGGAATAAGTTATTAGCGATTTGCGTGACCTTTGACTTCCCTAATGGCAAATCTGTCACATCAGCAGAGGTCAGCTGTCAATTGGTGGAGTGGTGGACAGGGGGTTTATAATGTTCACATTAACAGTTTGCTGATTCAGGGACGTACTTGATTTATTTGGCCTTGATCTGTCATTTTCTGCTTATTTTTATTACACTCCAATCGCTCTCTCTTTTTTTTTTATGGAGTGATCTTGATTTTAATCTTGAGTTATGTGGCCATACAAAAATGCTCAGGTTTAGGATACAGATGATGACACAAACCTACTGTCAAACAGAACCATTTTGCCAATGCTGTTCTCTTCATATTCCAAGCTATTCCAATCTATTTATCCTCTCACACAACAATCAAACTGAGAGCTCTGCTTACCTTGTGTTGACAAAAGCAATAATACATTCCCAGGATGTCAAGGCTTAAACTACATTGACCTTTTATGACCTTCATGTGCAAAGTGGTCCTACCACAGCACAATTATTTAAATAGAAGTGCATAAACATTTGAATGTAGAGCCCCAGAACCCTATAAGAGATTGTATCTCTGAACTTGTTGTACTCCCAACTGAGAAGCAAAGGGGGATTACTCTCTTCTGTACGCACGCAAACACGCGCACACACACACACACACACACACACACAAGCTCATGTACATACACGCACACGCACACACATACACACAAATCGGGCCCCTAATCTCCCCAGAAGGGTGCTGCCCTCCTAACAGGAAGAGGAGTGCCTGTGATAACCCACGGCACATGAAGAGACTTCATTGCTTAAGGCGTACTTGTGAGGTTGAGAATTTTAGTGGAATGCTGCAGCTGTATTGATTTTCTTCTGACTCTGTACATTGTAGAGGCAGAAAGTCTGGATTAGATGGGATTGGATGAATCTTAAGTGATGCCACTGGGGAGTAGCTACCGAGCTACACCACAGTAGATGGGTCTGCCAGTGAAATTGGCTCTGCTTCTGTTTGTGGATCTGTGTTCATGTGGCGGTGTTTGTGTTTGTTCACTCCGGTGTTCATTTGTTCAGTTTGTGATCGTGCGATATAGTCGTCAAACTTTATTTAGACGGTACGGCCTCTCTTACCTCTTTACATCATCTGAGACAGTAAAACTATTCTGCTTCTGCCTTCTCTCCTTCAGTTGATGCCCGTTGACTCTTTCACATTTTCCCTTTCTGGCAGTGTTCCCTGTATTTATTTTTTTCTTAAAGCCAAACTGGTTTTTAGTGAGGCAAGGTTGGCTGCATGTTTGAGGATTTAATCAAACATAGCCCGCTTTAGATGAAAAATGTGTCTCTTGGCTCTCTTATGTCCAAAATGTTCTCTTTTCTGGTGTCTCTGACGTTTTTACTGCTGTTAGGGAAAGTAAAAAATGCTTCTTGCGATATGCAATTGGCCAAGACCAGAAAGAGAGTAGAAACATGACTACAGTAACATGATTTAACAGCTCTTACAGGTTTATGAATGGATTGTTTGAATACATCATTGTCTTCCTGGTACACTGAAGTGATATCAATCTGTAAAACATAGCCTAAACCATCCTGGCCTTTACCCTTTTCATAATTTTCTGAGAAACAAAAACATCATGCACGACCGACCCGTATTATTTGTCAAAGATATCTTTACTGAAATCACCAGAAGTATTTTCAGCTACTTTTAAAGGGGCAGTAAATCAAGCCGTAAGCACAACATTAACATGTTAACATCTAATAAAATTGTCGTGGCGAATGTCTTAGCAAACGCTTTCCTATTTACATATCCAGCTGAGCAAAATTAGCATTCATTTGGAGTCCTGTTTTTTGCGCTCCCAGTTCTGTTATTTTCTCCCCCAACTCCTGAGGGGAATATATGCCGACAATATGTAGCTGCTTAACGCTTCACAATGTTCCTAAAATGACCATAAAAACCATGAGCTAAAAGATGCAAAAAATCTCTGTGGCTTTTTTTCACTGTGTTCACCACTCTCACGATAACATGGGCATTTTAACCATTGTTAATACGTGTATAAGAGTATTGATTTATGTTGCTTTTAAAGGTTTCAGTAAAAAAAATAACCTCTTTGTCCAATTCGAAGGCCAGGAAGGCTGAGTCACAACTATACTGACGCAAAAAGAATGTACAAAAGAGGAGCAAGCCAAGCCATAGTAGAGAGGACAGAGAGAGTGGGTCTGGTGACATAAACGTGATGTCACACATCAATGTTGTGGAAAACAATCCCCTCCAATGCCTCAACTTTTTCTTTCCTCTCACTCTTTTGATTCCTACACCGAAGTTCGGTGTAAAAAGTGGGAACCGTTTAATTTCCGACTCTTTCCTCCCTCTCACTTTTTCTTTTGACGCTTTCCTCTCTGCTCTTATGACTTGTATTATTTATCGTTCATGTTACCCCCCTCCCCCCTGTCACACACATCGTCCCAATGCTACTTGTCACTGCCTCTCTCTTCTCAATCGGTCAACTTTTACTTGCTCGAGGCCATGGAAGCGTTACATTCCAACCCCTGTAATGGTCCTAATCTATTTATCTTAGTAATGAAGCCCAACATTAACCCCCACTGCTCCATTCTTAAAGTGTGTGTGTGTGTGTGTGTGTGTGTGTGTGTGTGTGTGTGTGTGTGTGTGTGTGTGTGTGTGTGTGTGTGTGTGTGTGTGTGTGTGTGTGTGTGTGTGTGTGTGTGTGTGTGTGTGTGTGTGTGTGTGTGTGTGTGTGTGTGTGTGTGTGTGTGTGCATTCTTAATGGGTGTCGCTTTTTGTGACTGACATTCTTGGAGTTCCTAACACAAGGTAAAAGTATCAAAACCCCGGTGAGCCGAAATTGTCAAACATCTCCAAAAAGGTTGTAACATCGTTTTCTCTTCTTTGATCTCAGCTTCCGCTCATTGTTGAATTAGTCATGCTCGTCAAATGTGCAAATTTTCCACCAGTTTATTTTGCGTCTCTGACAAGACAGCCCTCAAATAGTTTATATTTGTCGGCTTACATCAAAAATGCAGTTTAGAGGCCTTGAGTATGTAAGTATTTTCAATCACCTTAGCGCACTTCAAAGTCTTTCTCCTATGAATATGCAACGTTGCATTGTGCTTTTTATTTTTTTCTCACTTGACAGCCATCTGTCTGCATGTCTTTGATGCACACCACATGTCTAACCTGCTGTTCAAAACGCCAGCGCAGGCTCTCAAACACACACTTCCACGTACAGGTTTAATATATGTGGAACGCATTTTAAATGTGCACCTCTTTAATATATCCCAATAGAGCGCTGCCTCTACACAAGCTTCTTCAAACATGTTACAAACCCCTATTTTTCAAACTATTTAAAGCCCAACTCCCATGCCTTTATTTTCTATTCTTTTAACAAAGAAGCCTTGTTTTCCTCATAGGTATAATGTTCCACGAGCATAGCTCCATTCATTTGACCGTCTGCCCTCACTTTCTTTCTTTGAACCATCCCTGACATCCTATTTTCGTTCTATTTTTTCGGTTTCTATCCATCTTGGACTTTCGATGCACCCACTATCCCACCTCCATCTTTTCCATCTTTAAGTCGTTCTCATCTTTGAATACTGATACCTATGTTGCTACTAAAGTCTGTATGAAATCATTACTTTTCTCTTAAAAACTCTCCTCTCTCGACCATGCTCTCTGCCCATTCGGGCCTCAGGAAGTGGGTGTGCACTGTTAAGTTAGTTTAGGTGGGGGAGAGAGAGAGGGAAAGAGAGAGAGGTAGGGAGAGGAGGGGAAAGGGAGGATACTGATCAAAATAATAAACAGCTGTGTGAAAGAGTGGGGCCAGTGGCCAGCGAGAACGAGAGCAACAGAGAAAGAAGAGAGAGGGATGTGGATACCATCACAAGTTTGTGAGAGCCCAGAGCCAAAGAGGAACCTTGACTTTTTAGGAAGTTTCCTCGTACCGGGTTCGGGAAAGAAGAGGATGACGGATAGATCGAGCTCTCTTCCTTCTCAAGATGCAAAGAACTAATCGGCAGAACTTCCAAACAAACAGGGCAGCAAGTCGGATTCCCTGTCCAGGATCGGAACGCAGAGTCCCCAGGCTGCTCCCTGCGAACACGTGGCTCCAGAAAAAGAAGAAGGCATTCTTTGACTAAGTGGCCCGGTCATGGCGGTGATTAGGAGGGTGTGATAGAGCGAGAACAGACCGGGACTGGAGACCTGAGGCGCGGGTAGGAAGGCAGACACTGAGGTGACTTTGTGTCTTTGAGCCTCTTACCTTTGCTTAAGGGAACGAGGGGGTAAACCATGTGCCTCTTTGTGCTGCCGTCTCTCCTCTTGAAGTGTATGGGGTTGTGTAACTGGCAGGCATAAAGAGAGCTTTTTTTATCAGAGTAATTGAGAAAAAATGCCCCTGCCCTGGGTTGAACTGCCGGACATGGTGTAAACAGCTGCCTTCATGCCCAGAGAGGAAGTGGAGGGAGGGTATAGTATATAGAAGAAAGCCAGACCTGTCCTCGGTTGGTTGGTCTTACGTTTACATCAGCTTGCCCGTCCCTCAAGACACAAAACCGTTATCACTACGCTGCAGACCCCTCCACCCAAGATTCTTTTGGATTTCCTTTGCAGTTCCAGTGGCCCGGTCCTGGCCAGAGGATCACCACTGCCAGCCTCTGCTTTGTCAAACCTCCAGTGGCACCAATCGTCCCGTTTATCTCAGTCCAAAGCATGCCCGCAGGGTAGCTGTAACCCACCCGTTCTGCTTGGCTGCCATTCCCAAGAGGATGCCACTAACATGTGGTGGGATTAGGCGAGCGCACACACCGGCACGCATGCACAAGTGTTGCCAAGGGGTGTGTGATGTGTGTAGATTTCCTGCTTTGGGACTGCAACCCAGATTTGACCCGCTTGAATTTTTTACTAGAGAGGGGTTTCTCTGCGTCTGGATTCAAGATTGCTCAAACTTTGGATTTACTTTTGGTTCGATCCCCGACCTTGGACGTGGTATCTGTTTTGACCTTAACGACGGGCGGACTCGCCTACCTGTGCTGACTCCCTGACAATCTTCCACCTGTATTGACAGCAGAGGAGATGTAGGCACTGGAGAGTGTAGGAGGAGTCAGTGTACAGACTCCCAACATGATTGGCTTGAACTTCGGCTTGCAGGAGCTATTTAGAAAGTTTGAACAGGTATATACATCTTGATTTTTTGAGGATGCATTTTTAATGACGACTTGGTATTGGTCTCACAGATTGTTTTGAAAGCAGCCTTTTTAAGCACCATGAATACACCGCCACCATTCATTCTCCACTCTCTGTTTGTGGTTGTGGACCTAATTTGTACACTTTATGAGGTCTGAGCAGCCATTATTGGACTCATTAAAATGGAATAATCGGTTCTGGCCTGCTTTGCTAGTTATTAGAGAACAGCTACCATGCATAGACAGAATTAGTATAGAAAGAGACCCGGAGCCTTGCATCAGGCTCAATTTGTCAAAACAAACCTCGACAGTAATTGCGTTATTCAGTGCTGAAGACAAACATGGCTTAGCCCGGTAAGGGTCACTGTAATTTGTCAACATAAAGCACTTCACATAGGCAAAATAATCATCGAAAATACTGTGTTTATGTGCATTTATACTTCAGCCACAGCTTAACTGTGTGTTTAATGCCTTTATCCTTCATAAAGCTCTAAGTAGTAGTGGTGACATCAGTTTCCATGGGGAGATTTTGTTGCATGCTATCTGCGCTCCAACCAGCCCATGGCCAACACATCTCTGACACTCATTACAGTGTGCAGTAGATCCAGAACCCATTAACCTTTCCGCTGCCTATTCCACACACACACACACACACACAAACAAACACACACACGAAGATCTATGCGTGTGAGTGTGTGTGGTAGCAAGTCAGATAAGTAGAGTTTCACTTGAAGCATTATCTGCCTGTGTGTTAAGTAATGTATATGTACTTCTTGTGTATGCTTGAATATCTGGTGTGTTCACAAATTTATTTCACTTTCTTCGATTAATGCAGACATCTTTTTAGCCACTTCGGTGTGTGAATTAGCCTAAAAGCTTACTTGCTTGGGTGTGAGAGTGTATGAAGGTGTACGGAAGAGATCCTTTGCCAGGATTGAAAACCCCATATTGAGATTATTTCAATCAATAGCCCATAAATAAAGCTTGGAACAGTGGCAAACAGAGGCAGTTTCCAGCTGACAGGATGACCTGTTGCACCCAAATGCTTTTTTCATTTTTTACTTTTATTAATTTTTTGTGTAATGTTTGTGTATGGGTGTGTTAAAGAGCAAGAGAAAGCAAGCAAACTATCACCTCACTGCAGCACCAGAGGACACACATTGACATACATAATCCAACTAGCTCAAGGAAGTCTTTCAGTAAGAAATTTTTAAAGGGAGCTCTGTAAATGAATATATGTGCCTCTGTATTCACACACAGCAAGTGCCTTTAGTGGTGTGTGTGTGTGTGTGTGTGTGTGTGTGTGTGTGTGTGTGTGTGTGTGTGTGTGTGTGTGTGTGTGTGTGTGTGTGTGTGTGTGTGTGTGTGTGTGTGTGTGTGTGTGTGTGTGTGTGTGTGTGTGTGTGTGTGTGTGTGTGTGTGTGTGTGTGTGTGTGTGTGTGTGTGTGTGTGTGTGTGTGTGTGTGTGTGTGTGTGTGTGCGCAAAGTTAGTGTTACCTCCAGGGACAGTAGAAGTGCTAAATAAAAAGTAAAAGGGAAGCACTTGGGTAATGACTTGAAACCCGGCCAGCTGGCTCAGGGACAGAATGACTCGCTGCCTTTCACTCTTCGTCTGTCTCTCTCTCTTTCTGTCTGTCTGTCTGTGTGTCTGTCTGTCTGCCTGCCCCCCCTCTTTACATTTCTCTCCTCTATGACCTTCATTAGAGGCATTTGATTTGTGTCGAAAAGCCAGCGGGTGATTATCCACACAGATCACAGTGGCGGGATTTGCCTCTTGCCATTGTGAAATGTCTATTGGCATTTCGCAAATTGCAACACCGTACCACAGATGACTGTGGCAATTAATAGTTGTTTTGAATGTAGTCTGGTTTTACTGTAGCTGTACTGTACATCCACTGTGTGTCTCCCATGCATTGTCCCACATATTCTGTCCCTTGCTGCTGTGTGTCTCGGTGGTGGGTGTATGCTGTATATTTGATGAAAGGGTTTCCTTTATAGTATTTCCCCTCTATTCAGAAGACATTGGTTATGGTCGATTCCAATATACAAACATTCTAACAAAGAATACACCGGCCTAATTAACAGAATCGTGAAAGCACTTTTGCCAACACTCTTTTGCTTACTGTTAATAACTTCTCTTTGTAGTTGCCAAATGATTTTAATGATACTGAAAATGTAATCAAACCTTTCCCTTGATAAGGCAGTTTTACAGACCTTGTAAAATGAAACTTGGTTGGTTGTAAAGTTTCCAATCTTTTCTGCCACAATGGGGGAAAAAAAATACACTGCAGCACCTTCGGGCACTAAAGACGGGTCATTTCACACACAATGACCAAAGTCAGTTTCTTTATAACTATGCTGTTGTAGGCTATAGGTCTCATTAAACTTCTCTTATCTATGCAAATGTATTCCCATTTGCAAATCTCTGCGCTGCAGGCGGTGATACATCCATATGGTCTTGAAGTCTTTTCTTTATCGGCAGTTCAGATGGGTTGAACTGAAGGGAGTCCCGCTAGAGATAGAGATAGACAGAGAGAGAGAGAAGAAAATGGAGTGGTTCTACTCATCTAAAAATAAAATGTTTGACAGGATCCTATGCTTGCGTCAGCTCCCCTCGTGGTTCAACGCTCGCACACAAATACTCACAGACACCCTTTGGGATGTGGTTGTGTAATATACCTGCCTTGTTAAGGAATCTCACACACATACATGTGCTTCGTCACAGTATTGATTGTAGTGGCCTCTTGCCGCCACACAGACACACATCAATAAAGTATTTTAGAAGATATTGCAAAATGTTAGGATATCAACATTTGTCTATGTCTGGTACAACCTATTGGAGCAAAAGTATTGAGGCAGACATAGCTTAGGATTCAGCTCTTGGGTAGGGTGAGCCTTCGAAATCAGTGAGAGGGTAGAAGTAAAAACCTTTTTAAGAGCCAGTCAAAAAGTATCACGAGGGTATTCCATGAAAATATCAACTTCTCTGCCCTCTGGAGATGTGGTGTGCAGCACGCTGTGTGTGAACTCTCGCAAAACTTGGCCTCGTGTCAGAATCCAATGCTATTTTTTGAATCGTGAATAATCAGCTGTGACAGCCTAGAAGACTGTGATGTCCAGCTTTGGGTGATTTTGATAGGAACTTGTTTTATTGCTGCCCTTGACTGTACATTTGCTCTGAAAAATGTGTTCCCCTGAAGAAATGACAATTTTTGACAATTCTCCTTCATCTGTGTGTTTGTAGGACATCCAGGCGGAGATTGATGCCCACAATGACATCTATAAGAATGTGGACGCAAACAAGTCGAAGATGGTCAAGGCCCTGGGCACCTCAGAGGAGGCTGTGTTCCTCCAACACAGATTGGATGACATGAACCAACGCTGGAGTGACCTGAAGGCCAAATCCGCCAACATCCGGTGAGTAAATCCCTATCCAGATTTCCTTCTCTTTTGATGTTCTCAACTCTGGTAAGAAAAACCCATATTGACAGTATGTCTGGAAGATGGCATGGGTTCAAGTAGGTCTGTGCTTTCTGATTTCTATCAATAGCCCATGGATAGAACATGGGATACTGGTAATTTTGCAGCTGTTCCAGTATTCTAGGAAATGGAACATTGTGAAAGCGATTTGTGTTTCTTGTTACAACAAAGAAAACAGAACAACAAAAACGAACTATTTCTGAAAAGTACAGATTCTTCACAGGCACATAAAGGCCAAGGCTACTATACACTTTAAACTCATCAATATGATACACTATGTTCTTGCTTTCATCTGGACCATTCCCTACTCTCATGATGGAACATAACTTACATGTTGTAAATGATTGGATAGCCAAACCTGACGTGCAGCACATTGTGGAATATTCACGTGGGTTGTTGTTTCCTATCAGCTGCACAGATACAGTAACTCCTGTTTTGCACAAGATCGCCCTGAAGGGCAGGAATGAAATACAGCTAAAGAATCAAACCAGAGAGCCAGCCACACCACTGGCACATAAACTTCTAAGGACAGAGACTGTGCCGCGTCAGCCACAACCTTGGCATGAATAAAATAAGATTTGGCAACGGGTGGGGAAGTGGAGGGTGAAGAAAGGGAAGGTGGAAGTCAAGTTGACAGGGCCAGATGGAGATGTTTGAAGACAAAGAGAAGGAGGAGGGAGGATTGAGAGAAGCAGCGCAACAAAGCAACAGGGGCAGGTGGGAAAGGTTAGAGAGCCTGAACAGAAACCGGTGGAAATAAATAAATTAAATAAGGTGCCAGGAAAGATTCCGTACTGGAAATAGTTTGGTCAAGCAGTGCAGAAATTACAGGCTGGACTTTTTCCACAGGAAGACAAGGGAAGGAAAATAATAGAGAGTGAGAGAGCGTTCTGTGTGTCCATATGTGTGAGCATTGGAGTGTGCATGTGTGTTGATTGCATACGGCTCTTAATGCCTTAATTATTCCATTACATGTGTAATTACGGCCAACTCGGCGAGCGGCAATAGGAGGTCTCTGTACACAGTGTTCAGATGCATTATGCCCCGAGGACAGGAGAAAAATAGACGTGCTTATCAACACATATTGCATGTGTTGTACCACCCACACAATTAGCAGCCAACTGTGTTCCCATTTACGAGTGACAACTCCTACCAGGTGGGCAGCAAGCTCTCCCCAGGGGGTCAGACATCGAGTTTCTACCGGGATTTGTAATAAAAGCTTTTAAGTAGATTTTGTGTTTTTTCTTATAAGCTTTAAATCAATTTCATAAAAATGCAAGAACAAATGTGGCGTTACTTCTATATAGAATTATCTGCCTGTAATAGGTGCTAAGTCTACATGTTTGTTAGTGAAAATCTGTGTGGACATATCATAAAAAGGAAGAGGCAGTGCTGCAGGACAGATGTGTTTCTTGAACAGACATCAATCTTATCAGGAAAAGACTGTATACGCTTCATCTGTGAAGGTTTTAAAAAATGCATACTGCATCATTTAACTCATTTAATATGCAAATGGTGTAATGTTGGCAGAGCTCATCTGGAGGCGAGTGCTGAGCGCTGGTCTCGTCTGCTGGGCCTCCTGGAGGAGCTGTGGAGGTGGATGTGCATGAAGGACGAGGAGCTCGCCAAGCAGATGCCCATTGGAGGAGATGTGCCCACTCTGCTGCAACAGCAAAACCACTGCACGGTACGTACCGTCGGCCACAGGCAATGTTCCCGCCAAGCTGTTTAAGATTTATCATACCTCGTCACTCACAGTCTTCTTCAACTTTCAAGAATGTTTTTGTTTCTTCCAGTTTTCCAAATAAGATTTATGTGTTTTCATCGCTTATGTATATGGATTTTGTAAGCATACGCTAAGCTCCTCACGTTGAGTATTATGCATTCAGTTATCTACAGTCAAATGTGCTATGTTAATAGGCTGTTAAAATGTATTCACTCAAGACTCTCGCTGATCAAAGTAGTAACTAGTTATGCTCCTGCTACTATGGTTCATTTTGTCATTCCTATTGGTTCCTGGAGTTTGTTGATCTTTCTTGTCATAATAAGAAAAGTGCAGGTGTTACTATTAACAATAACGATGACTGCACAGTATCAGAGCAGTAAACCCAAGTAAAAGTGTGCCTCAGTCTTCTTTCGTTTTATTATTTATATCTACATTGTCCTACTGTCCTACATTTCAAAATAGCTCTTTCGAAAATGGCCTATATACTTTGTATTCTCTAGATAAATAAAAACACACTGAGGTGGCAACTTTCTGCTTAATTAAGCATCAATCTGCTCCCAGACTAGGTCAATCAAAACAACACTGGATTAGACTGTAATATTCTTGTAATATTCTTATTCTGAAGAAAATCTTGCACACACTACCAATACTCTGTAATGTTCCCCGACATCCGCCGATAACCTGGCTGATGTAGGGTGTTTTATATTGCGTTTGCATTTGCTCATATACATCCATTTGTGCTGAACAGTTTAGAATGAAACCAACAGGAGGATACTGTGACTGTGATCGTAATGCAGCAGCAGTACTCCCCCTTGACATTATTAGGCATCAAGCTGGCCAGCACAGTGTCTACAGTAAGTTTAGCTCTCCATGGTTTATCATCAGCAATGTTGTCATGGCCAATCAGCAGTCTTCATGCACCAAACCTGTAACAGAGCTAGGTTAATGACCGACGTCAAAATCACTATTACGCCTTTAGCGTTGCTCCTTCCTCTTTTCCCTTATACTTATTGTTATCCATCACCTCTATAACCAACTGTATCATTTATTCCAAGAAAAGGCAATCAATTCCTTCATTGTACGAGCCCCATTCACGCCTTTTATCATCAATGCTATTTGTCATCACTCGTTCCCCACTGTATTATTTATCGTAACTACTGGTTACCGTGATAGTGTATTGGCGTGTAATTGCTTTCAGATAGATGACTCACCCTCTGGCTTCTGTTTACTCCGTGTCTGCTGGCCGCTACTATACTGTTGATGCTGCTCTTGATATCGTAATGCGTTTCATCGCACCACCGTTCACCAGACTATTATTTTGTTCCTGCAAAACGCCTTGGGAGTAAACACATGTGTTGTCTTGTGTGGGCGCAGTGTAAAAGACACACTGAGACAAATGAACAGCCTCCCAGTGAAAAAGACACACGCTTATCCATCACATATGTGTGAGGGTGCGTAAGATGCTTACTGGATTTAACAAAATAACCTGCGCGCAGTGCACGTGCACCTATTTTTCAGATGTCTAAGGTTTCACTACAATGTATTATTAGGTTATTATGTATTACATTAGCTGTTCTTATTACATTTGGTGGATAAGATTACCAGTATAATCTAATGAAGCAATAATGCAGCGAGAGACCGCCATCACCAGAAGATGTTGAAATGAGATATGATCTCACTTATAAAGAAGTTAATCATTCACGCCTCAATATGAGTCCATGGAAGGAGAGAACAATGAAAAAAAAGAAAAAAGTAATAAAGAATGCAATAGGATATTTTTTTTTCACGCTTAATAGAAGTCCAGAAATAGAAACACAGGCTTTATACTATATAACGACTTTGTGCGTTCATAGTCCCCTTGATGTCAATTTGAGATATTGGGCAATTTAAATAAATTGAATTGACTTGACATTATTGCGGCCATTCATTTAAGTGACAAAACATGGATAAAGGCAGATAACTGATCTACTTTGGAGCCAAAGAGCAGCTCTTGTCATCGACAGACAATCAATTTCTTGGCTGCTGTAATGCCTGCTAGGTGTAGTCTTTTAATGATTTAATGAAAAAGCATCATTTAACCGCGGAACAGATAACGCTAAAGAATAGTTTTCCCCAAGACCGTGGCTAAAAAACCTCATAATGCCATACTGTATCCAGGGAGCAGAAAATACACTTTGACAATGATCTGGCCCTCGTTATATGCAGTCTGCCGAGTGAAAAGAGTATAGGAATTCAGTGGAATTTATTGGAAGAAAGTGTTTTTCTGCTACATTGTCTGCCAGTTAGGACCTGCAATCAAGCACTGAATATCGTGCTGTTCATTTCTGTCTGTGATTTGAGCCACGCGACAATAAACGCCTGTCCTGGCTAATCAAATGAAGTTTTCCTGACATTTAAGATGTCGATGCCGAGTGGCTGACAGAGAACAGAGACAGGCCTCTACCCAGCAGATCAGACAAGGTCCATTAGATAAGGTATGGGGGCTGAGGAGCGCACAATAACCGCTGGAAAAGACAATCTTCTCCTGCATCTCCACTTTTCACTTTCCCTGCTATCATTGCCCTCTTTCAGCCCCTCTATCTGGTTTTCTTCTTCTCTGCGGTGTATGTCCTGCTGATGGTGTCCCTTGCCTTTCCTGCTTCTCCTATTTATTTACAGCCTTTCTTCACACATTAGTTTTCCTCCCTCCCTCAAGTCCATTCCCTTGTTCATCTGCGTGTCTTCAGCTTTGAGAACGCTAGAACAGGAAATAATGGAACAGGGGGAGTCGAAGGCGAACTTTTCATGTTGGCTCTGTTATAATTTTTCCCCGTCACATCCTGCTACACTGTATTCTTAATAGATTGGCCTGCAGGTATTGGCGACCCTGAGAAGGCCAAGGGTGCTGAGCAGCACAAAAAAGCTAGGGCTTTGAACACGTCATGCTCTATTACTTGCGTACACTGACACGCACACACATGCACACACACACACACACACACACACACACACACACACACACGCGCATGCACACGCACAAACACGCGCACAAGCACATGCAGTTCAGACACTGACTGATACCCACACACCCCAGCTCTTTCAGTGTGAAGGGGGAAATATGTGTAGATATATGGAAATTGGTATCTATGAGGCAGGGCAGGCAAGTTAAAAGGTATATTTTTTTCCCCTCTTCTTTTCTGGGAGACTTTAAGATATAAAAGAGTAAGGGTTAAGCCACTTAACCCAACCAGAGAGTAATTGATATTACTGTTTTTTAAGAATCAAGAGGGAAGAAAAAATATTGGAGTGCAGCGGTCCGAACAGAGGAGAAAGTGATGGACAGGAGGAAATAAATTGATACAAAATTAGATCAGGCGATCAGACTGGGGGAATATGATGGAAAATGGTTTATATGTGAAGGAAAGGAAAGGAGGTTAGCACAGACAGAAAAAGATAAATATTGTGCACTTTCATCAGCTTCTTTTTCACTACATTTAGTTTCTAACACATTCAATTCTGCCCGAAAGCGGCTGTTAATTGGGAAACTCGCCAAGGGAATTTCTGAAAAAATGTGTCAGGAAGAGGGAAGTGTTCTCTCCTCTGTGTATTGATCCTTGTCTGGGTGTTGCCCTGCCAAACTGGCCACAATAGCATTTATTAATCGGACATTCAATTATCCAAAATAAGACCCTTTTGTCAACACCCAGCTGATTAAACTCATCAATCCACTCTATTAAATGAACAGCTTTCAGATCAAGGGACCAAGCGCTTGTGGGCATTTTAAAACAAGTCTTATCTTCGAGCAACAGTTGCCTTTTTGTCGACATCGATAGGACGGTCCAGTCTGGTCTTTTCAAACATTCCTCCAAATGTTTCTGAATGAATAATTACAAAGACAAACGGGCATAAAGTGTGATTCTATTTGAATTGAAATTGAATTTTTAACTGGGCGGTTAAATAAGTCTCAATATGCTTAAGCAGCGTACAATTACCCTGTCCAGAGTGAGGAGAGGGTCTTCTAATCTGCTCCAGAACCCATCTTAATCATTGTGCCTGCATGATTGATTAGCACCATTTGCGCCTGAACGGACAGGTCGTATAAAGGAGAATAAAATGGATTAAACTGCTGTGCTGGATGTTGCCTTATCTCCCAGGAAAGGAAGGACTTAAAAAAAGATATCACAATTGCCTCTCTTTGTGTAACTTTTAATTGTTTCTGTCTGCTTACTTTGTGTGTGTTGGCAGCAGTACTTGTCTCCTGACAGTCTGTATTCCAGCTGGCTAAGGACACTTTTTCGGCTGGATTGAGTCAAGTGCTTGCTAAAAACAAAAATGGTATTGCTTTATCGTCCACTAAAGGATCATATGTCCTCTTCACACCTCAGCAGTAGAACGCATTGCAACATTACAGCTGCTTTGGTCCATTTTTCTCAATGGCAAATGGCTTAAATGACTATGTGAAATGTGTCAATAGCACTGATGAACCCACCCGACTCAGGAGTTCCCCTTAAAGCTCTAAATAACGTTTAACTCCATTCAGCTCATTGTTTTTCGGTTTTACCACTTTTATTGGTTTGGTTCTCTCTCAGAGCTGGCTGGCAGCTGTTGCATTAAAATTACTGTCAAAACTGAGTGTAAGCTACCTGCCTAGCACCAAGCAGCAGACGTAGCACGTAGCAGCTTGAGACTCAGCTATTTCCCTCAGGCATAGTGTAGACCAAAAAAAACACAGAGGTAAAAAGACAGTGAATGTTGGATTTTCAGTGCATTCTTCAGGTGACTTTAAATGAATGCTAACATTTCTGTGTGTGCTGGATGTGTGATGTTTGCATCTGGTTTCCACAGTCATCACGACATCAGTAAAGTAAAAACTTTGAACTTTAGGGACAATGATTGATTGATTGATTTTATTTGACTATTTTATATAAAATATGAACAGCACTCTGTGTCATACATTTAAAATACATGGATAGTCAGGGATGACACAATAAAGCCCAAAAGGCTTATTTCCATTGTTGTCCCTGTGGGGCAGGAGACAAGGTAAAACAATACAATCAACTAATGATTATGCCGGTATTCCCTTCACCAGATTAAACACCCCTAAATTAATATCAGGACGTTTTTGTGTATATATAGCCCGCCAAGTCTATTTGTTCCTTGAATAAACCTGTTCCACTATAAAGTTTATGTGTTCATCGACCCCTACACTTTTATATGGCAAAAAAAGACCAAAAGCCGATTTACACAATTCCCAAAAGGTTTTACTTTTCACCCAAAAACCTTCACACCTTATATTACCTTAAAGGCTCTGGTTTTAAAGCATGTTACCCTTTGACCCCTGCCTATCTCCAGATCTCCCCCTGTGTTGATCCCCTAATGACCCTTACAATTGTCTCTTCTAATTTATCCTAGGTTAAGTCCAGATTTCAGACCTTTATCCTTGATAAGTTTTTAGAAAGGAGGAGATTAGATAATAGGTTTTTAATTATTCTGGTGGATGAATACCTCACATTTACCCCTGGCTTCAAAAGACTACCGTTAAGTCCTCACTAAGTTCATGCACCTGGATGAGCTTGGCCAATAGATAAATGCAATTCCCTCCTAATTCAAGGAGTGTGTTTATGGGATGTGTATTCTTTGTTATCAGTAGTGTAGCCGTAGTGTAGATTTGAATTGCTTACCTCAAGGGCGCCGCGATCTCTTTAAAGAAAAACCCTAATTAGGTCCTTGTTCCCAACACTAAACTAAAAACTCAGGCCAAAGATTTATAACGTTTTCAAGAAATTTTATTCAACCAATATAAAAAGATTATACGTTCACAATATAGAAAGAAAAGATAAAATAAAATTAAAGGAAGGAAAATAAGTACCTACACTCCCATTAAAGTGGTTAATATATGTAGAGAAGTATAAGACTTAACTTATGTGTTGTATGTCCTTTGTTCACATTGAATTTAGTTCATGAGTTCTCCTATTTCAAAGCTTGTTCACTGTCTGCCAACTTTTAAATCCTTGACTGATGGCCGAGCTTTCAACCAAAGTTATATAAACTTGAATTCCTTCAAATTTTTATAACAATGGTGATTTTGCAACACAAATAGTCAAGTTAAGTTGTTCCAACAGTTTATTTTGTTGTTCCACAAGAGATCAGGAGTATTCTCATCTTCAGGTTTTTCAAAGCTCCACTGTCTGCCAACTTTTAAATCCTTGACTGATGGCCGAGCTTTCAACCAAAGTTATATAAACTTGAATTCCTTCAAATTTTTATAACAATGGTGATTTTGCAACACAAATAGTCAAGTTAAGTTGTTCCAACAGTTTTAAAACCTCAACTCGATGCTTTTTTTCCAACCTGGTTCATCAATTAGTTACTATCAATAACCCAAATAGTCCCTTACCAAACTTCTCAGAATAGACGAGGAAGAATTGGTTCCGAGCCTCTTCCCCTTCTTGAAAAGAAAAAATAACTCCCCTCAATTTTTCTAAGTATTTTGCACTCAAAAGGATTCAGAGTGTTTCTTTCGAGTTTTTCTTCTAAGTTTTTCGTCCATGCTAAAAGAACAAAAAAGTGGAACAGTCAACTTTCCCAAAAACCCTACTCTCTTGCTCAAAACCCTGGCCTTAAATAGTCTGAAGACAGAGAGAGTGGGTGTGTGTATTAGGAGGAGAGAGGGTGGGGGTAAAGATGAGGGTGTGTGTGTCCAGCTCAAGGACCCACTGCCCCCCTTGTCTCTCTCACCCCTGACCTGTCCCAGGACAAGCCCAGACATGCCTTTTCAGAGAGGCCTTATGAATTCACAATTATGTATATATTTCAGGATAAAAACTTGAATACAACACTTTTAGTGATTCTACCTTAATATTAAAGGTCACTTGTTACCTTGCCTGTCTTATTCAAAATATCATACTTTTCCCTACGAAAACAAGAAATATACATTTCACATTCTCCTAAGAACAAGATATGTACAATGAAAAGTTGAAAAGCAATATTCTTGCCTATCTCAACACAACAAAGACATGAATGATTAATCTCTTTGCCTTTGAATAGTTGTGATCAGTCATAATAAAAGAGACCAGAAGGGCTATAATTTCATGTCTACAATTGACATTGAGAATGACTGTCTCCCACCCTCTCCATCATGTGCTAGCCCAGCACGGGAGCACATTCAGTTACAGACTCACATTACCAAGATGCAGCACAGAGTATAACTTAAACCTTCTGAATAAGCAATTATTATTTATAATTAACCCCCATGTACAATACTTCTGCTGTGCAATAATTTAATTTAACTCTAAAAATGAATTTATATATAGTGTAATTATATTTTAATATGTTACTTGTCTAAACTATATTTATACTGATAACACTTCTGATGGCAATATTTGTACATATTGCATACCTGTACTTACATTGTGTAAATATTTTAGTATAATGTTCATACTTGTTTACTTATTCTTATATAAATACTGTTATATTTCATTGTTAGGTTATACATCAAGCAAATATTCTTACACTTATTTCTTTCCCATGCTTCTTTTTTAAATTGGGCCAACTAAAACGAACCGAATTTCCCGCCGGGGATCAATGAAGTAGTTCTGATTCTGACTAGGTTCGAATATATATTATTCGCAGTAAGAAGCATAAAATGTGTCAGCAGTGATCTAAAATCCCTGGAAAACCTTGTGACACACCATTGTAAAATATACATATCCAATACATATTTTAAAGAAAATATTCAAATAACCATGTTGTGTCAGTAACTGTCACTGAAGAAACTCGTGTATGCATTCATTATTAACTGTGCCTTACTATTTCATTAGCTGCAGAGCACTCACTGGGGCTGTTCTGACACAAAATCTAATTTGGGTTAGAAAACAGAAGTTCACACACTTGCCTTCACTACAATTACTTAAAAATACTCTCTCACTTCTATTATTAATCTTTTCTTGCTCGAGGAAAATAAGAACTCATCAGTTTTCTGACAATGGGCAATTTCATTGGAGGTGAGTGAGCCCCTATTGTGAAAGGCTGCTTCATTCCCCATCAGGGGCTTTTGCCATGTTGAGAGATGATATATTGTTGTGGTCTTTTCATCAGTTTTTTTCCCCCCTGGAAGAAGATGTGGTAATATGTGGAGACGCTGAGATGGCAGGGAGTGCGGAAAGAGGATTGTTTGGCACAGCTCTGGAACTAGCTGTGTTGTGATGTTATCTTATTGCCTCGACAGTAAAGGGCACACAGTGATAAGAGTTTGCTGCACTACTACGGCCACACACATACACAGACCTGGAGACAAACCCCTCCCCCCAAACAGACTTGACCAAGGTCAAAGTCACTCATGGCAACAAGATACAGTAGAAGATCGTATAAGTATTGTGGATTGATAAGACTCCTTTCTTCCTCTAGCGTGATCATATTCTTATGTGCCAGTGCTTACAACTATCAAAAAGGAGTAAAGTAAAAGTCGAGACCTGTCCCTTTTTATCTTTGACATAGACACCCGTGTCTTATCTCTCATAGGCCAGCTGGGACTCAATAGAGAAGAAATACCCACCTTTTTCTCAACCTGAAAGCTGTACATGTGTTTGATATCTACGTCTTATGCTCCCTTTGAAAAGTGTGTCCCTGTGTGACACGCGATCATTTCAACGCGTTGAAAGACTTAGTGTTGGTCTTTGGTATTGTTGTCTGTTGGAAGTGCAATGGTCCCCTATGGCTGGATGACAGAAACAGAGGCTGTGTCTCAACAGAGGGATTCACTTGGCACCACTTGTGTCGCCATTGTTGCAACCTTCTGTGGCTTTGGCTGTGTCTCTTTGGAGCCTTCGGTTAACACTGAAGGGCAATGTTTGGAAGAACAATGCTGCCGTCAGAAATCCAACCTTTTGAATCAACCTTTATTGATTGTAGACAATGAATACAATTACATTTGGCAAGATAGAGATCTAAGTGTGGTTATCATGATGTTGTTATTGAGTTTCAGGGTTCATACATGAACTTAGAATCAACACATGAGAAAATATTCTGATCATGAGGTCCATTTTGTGGGCCTTCCTAAGCTTTCAATCATATGTCAATGTTAAAATGGATTTTTTTCTGAACAATAGAAAAAAATAATTAAACAATTAAGCTCAAGGGAAAGCTCATAAGTGTTCTTTTTATTACAAAAACAATATATAAATATTAGAACAAACTTATTTTGCATTTCTTCATAGCTTGCTTGTAATCATTATAAATTGGACAGCATAGATTTCCAGAACAGTAATCAGATTTTTTTTATCGCACACTGAAAGACCTTAAACAGCAATCTAGCGCTGAAATAATTAACAGATTAATTCATTCAAAAGTCTATGGAAAGGGAATCAACAAAGTTTTGCTACTTGAATTAAAATAAATGTAATTGAATTGAACATCTGGTCCCAGCTTTGCAAATATAAGACTATGTTAATTTCTCGTTTTTATGTAAGTGTAGTTTAAATAACTTGGGTTTTGGTAGAACAAAACAAGCAATCTAAAGATGCCACTTTTGGAGCTGGGGATATACTGTATATACTGATGGATATTATTAAAACCTATTTAGGCATTTTATAAATGATGATCCATCCGATGATGAATTATCAACCTTCAACATTTACAAAATATGCCTTATGCTGTATATAATCTCAAATCTCATAAAAGTCAACAGTATAAAAACAGGGTCCGAGTAGGTGAAGATATAGGCAGCAGTAGCATTTGAGTATTTATCATTATGCAGGTCAGATGAAAGTGGTTTTCATGCCTGTCAGTTGAGAACAGGAATCGGCATCATCTTTTTTGAAAACAACAAACTCAAGGTCCACTTAGGCCTACATTAAACCACATCTTTGTGCTATCTATCTGTGGATGAAGTATGTGCAGTTCATACATAATTTGCTTATTTTCACACTAACTAAACCAATGCTAGGTTAGTACATAGAATAGCACACTGTGGAGCATACAGCTTGCTCGTTTGATGTCATAAATATTTTTGTGTCCCTTTTTACGTCTGGTTGTTATCTGGATTTATCCAACCAGAGACTTTTGCTCCAGGATGTTATTTGAGCTCACACTGAGCCACTATCTGTGATATGCAAGGATGAATTTTGTGTGACTCTACAAAACTGATATCAGAATATTGCACTCAAAGCAACATGCAAATAATATTGGTGAATGAACAACCTCTATCAAACTCAATGCAATCCCTTTTTTAAGCTTGATTTAAGGCACCAACAAATCTGGGAGTGCAAAACCGAAAAAGCAAGAGGTTGGTTTCTACCGGTTGTGGTCCTCGCAGCTTCGCTTCCCCACCCTCCTTCCATCTTAGTGTCTCGGCTCTGCATACGCACCTATTTTTCCCTCTCATTTAGTTTCTATCTCTCAAGGTCCCCTCTCAGAGCTCCCTGTCTATTATGTTACCGCCGTGTGAGCTCGGAGGAAATCACTGAAACGGAGCAAACCATTTATTAGCAGGGGTGATTTAATTTGTGTTTAGCAGGATTTTACATTCCATCATGATGGTACGTTTGTCCACGGGAGGCTGTGTAAAATTCTCATCGCAGAGGGCTGAACTTAACTTTTACAGAAACTTTTACAGAAACAGAATCTCTCCGAAGGGATTTTTAAAAAAAATTAGAACATAGAGTGAAGTGTTTACATCACCAGGCCTCCGAGCAGACTGTCACTTCCAGTCTTCCCACACTTCATCTCTTTCTCGTCTCTATCACACTGACTGTCCCCGGCATGTTGTGGGCACATGTTAAAAACAGAATTAGTTTTTTGCATCTCCTTTTTTCCGCTGCCTCAGTTTTTAATAAAGTCTGATAATTTTCAGACTTTATCAAAGCGAGCCATCCCATCTAATCAACCTGCCTCGCAGCATTTTAAACTACATCGCCTCCGCACAAAGCAATCACACACTCCAATAGGCATTGAAGTCCCCCGGGATCACACTTGTATTAAAACAAGAATAATTATACTGTTACATGCCATGCTCACTCCCCATATCTAGTGTTAACGCCTTCTGTGTGCTGGGGCAAGGCCGACTTAACATAAGGTTAAGAAAAGTGTCCGTCAAATTGGTTTCAGAACTTTTGGTATCATTTTCTTTTATTTTTTTTTTATACTGGAGTGGTGAGCTACTGTGTGGGAAGATGGGTGGCGGGGTTGCTAGCTGGCTCTGTAATGAGAATTCCTGCTGGGTTATAGCTCCCAGCAGCTCCACTTATTCTGCTGATCTCTCAGCTAATTTCACACCGACCTCGAGGAAATGCCCGGTTTGACCTCGTACGCTTGCCTTCAATCTCTGCTCTGCTCTTGGACTCCCCCGCCCCCCCTCCACCTACCCACAGACACTCCTAACATAGCAGCTCTCCTGCTCTGACCTCTTTCTTTTCCCTTTATTAAGGAAAGACATGGCAGAGAAAGTGTTTTGTTATGCAATCCCCTAATGAGCTGTTGAGAGCGTTGTTTATCTCGTCCATAAGGTGAACGCGAACATCTGCTCTTGTTCTTTGCTCGTGCAGTATACTTGCGTGTGCTAGTTAATCCTAAATGCCTTTTTTCATAATAGAATGAAAGTCAGAGCTGATTTAAACAGAAGTTGTTGATTAGTAGATATTCTGTGCGGGGGGAGCAGCAATCTGGATACAATGCTTGGTTCATAAATACAGGTTCAATGGGAGTTCATTGGTGCAGACGACATCTGGAGTCAAAACACACAGTACGCATACCTGCAGCGGAGAAGCATCAATGACTTTTTTCTGTATTCTATGTTGAAAACAAACGTAGCTTACAAAAGTAAACTGTATTTCTCATTGGTGATGGCTTGTTCTGTCTTCAGTCATTGCGAAGGCTTGACTGGATAACACACAATGGCTTCCATATAAATTGAAGCCCCTTTAACCCTTTGGCCTTACATTTCCTCCTGCAGACGCTACGGTCAGAACTGAAGGAACGGGAGCACTTGGTGAACAGTACTTTGGACCAGGCCCGGATGTTTCTAGCTGACCAGCCCATAGAGGGTCCAGGAGAGCCACGCAAGAACTTGCAGCCAAAGACTGGTACGTTTTTACTCCCTTTTTTAAAAATCATCTGCATTTTTATACCATTGTCTGGGGGGAAAAGTCGACCATTATCTTTAGCATCAGCTCAGCTTTCATCACTCTGTGCACGGAGTAAATGTCAAAACGTTATGGCCCCGGCAAACTATTTTGAAATAAGAAATGTTACTAAAACTGTCCCTTATAGTCCATATCAACCAGTTTTCATGGTTTTTATTCCTGCTTCCTAATAAAGCAATTTCTAGTATAAAAGAGGACCTTATATCAGTCTCAAGCAGTCTGATCCTGCAGCAGTACAGTAAGTCTTTCAGCACTTAATCAAAAGTAGTGGTTGACTTTTACACTCGGACATTAAAATAAAATGGCGGATGATAAAAATTGTGCTGGGAGAGGGATTTCTGACACGGACCCTTGACATCACGCAAAGTTATAGATATCTGTCATTAGTGGGATGTCTTTAAGAATTCTCAGCAGGACTACATATTAATACATTTAATAATATCCATTTTTGTTTGAATATTTAACGAAACACAGCAGAGAGAAAATTAGTGGACAGAAAGAGGCGCGATCACATGCATCAAAAGGCTCTTGACTGTATTTAAAATTGGGGTGATGTTAAGATTATGTTCTGAATCTCACCAAAATGCCTTTGTAGACTTCACATCTACAGTAGTAGCAGAATAGCAGTGATGCTCATTTGGTACATTTTGTACAAAAATCTCTTTAAAATTCACAATAAGCCTGTCGTGTTGCCTTTAAAGGAAACACAACACACTTACACACTTATTTGGCCCAGTTTTAAGGTCAAGTGCCCTTGAAACAGCATTTAGTAAAAGCTGAGCTGGTGGTCATACCCATATCAAACAGAGGATCCAAATAATTAAATATGCATCAACTCATTCAGCATTCCCTCTCTGTCTCTTGTGATGTGGCAGGGAAGTCTTGTTTAAGTCAGCACATTTCCCCTTCTAACTGAATCCCCACTGTGTAAATAATTAAACTGACCCATGGGACTGTGTAGGGGCGTGGCAAGACTTCAGAGTGGATTCCGATAGGCTCGTTGTCTGTGATCTTTGATATGGATATCAAAGCGTTGCCTCATTGTATAAATAGATAAAAAAGCTGACTTAAGATCAGAAGCTGTGCTTGTTATTTAATCAGAGAGGGGATGGGGTTTTTTCAGAGTGACACTTTGGAAAAGTCTTAAAAATTGTGTTCCATTCAATCTCTGTCACTTCCCCTTGTCTATTCCACTTAGTTTACACCACATGTACTAAATAACTAAAGACAGACAGCATCACATTGTGTGTGTGTATGAAGTAAGTATCTCCCATTTCTGCTAAAAAAGAGACTGCATCGGGGCCATCGGGTGAAGATGGTAATCCAGTCACTACCCTGGAGACGAGACCTTAGAACTCATAAAAGCTGCTCATCTTTCTTCTTTCTTCTGTAGTTAAAATTGGTATTTGGAGAGCAGTCTTCTCATCTGCCTACACTTTTTCTTTCCTCCGCAGTCCGCATCCTCTGAGGTGTCCCAATTAACCTCTTCTTCTTTCTTTCTCTCTCTGTCTCTCCCTTCCTGCCCTTCCTTCCAGATCCCAACACCCCGGAGGAGAAGGCCCGAGTGTTGGCCCGGGCCATCCGCGTGCAGACGGGCGAGGTGAGGGAGCGGTGGGAGCGTCTGAAGGGACACATTGGCGGCTGGCACAACCAGGTGGAGCGCGCGCTGGAGCGTCTCCAGGAGCTGCAGAGCTCCATGGACCAGCTGGACCTGAGGCTGACCCAGGCAGAGGAGACCAAGGCCACCTGGCAGCCTGTGGGGGATCTGCTCATAGACTCTCTGCAGGACCACATCGAAAAGACCGTGGTGAGTCACAGGAGTAGGCATTGCCGCACTACTACAGTCATAATCAAGACATCAAGGCCCGGAGTTAGACAGCCGAATCCATCTGTATCATCATTACAGCGCGCTGCTCCGACATCAATTTGAATACATCTCATCTTCCCTTTTTAGAGATGGAATAAGCGCTTCTGGAGAATGCTGGTTGTCAACATCACTTTTTTGCCAAAATCAGTTATTATTCTCTCACAATCTGCTACATGTTTGTACTGTGTGTGTGCTGAAAAAAATATCCAGTGCTAATACACAGCCAAACGGTTATTTTGCTAGCTATGGTGGGCCCCTTTGTCGACATATCCTTTGTAAACATACCTGTTTACAGAGCCTAGGCTTTGTATGAGCGCCAGATTTTTTAAGCGCACACATAGTATGGACTGGATTGTGTGGATATGTTCACTGATTTTGACAAAGTGATTTCATCAACAAGCGTTCTCCAGACTGACTGACTCCACAGTTAACTTGCAGGATCTCATGGAAGACTGCTCAAAGTCTAACTTGTAAATTCAAAAGCAAAGACATCGCTGCCAATTGTGATTTGTTTCAGTATAAGAAGTACTAGCGGAAACGGCACATCCATAAAAATAAGTCTGTGCAATATTGTGAGTGAGACTTGGCCGTGAAATCTCGCCCAATTAATTTGAGGATGGAAGGCAGGATGGAGTTTGATCTTTCTGTCTCGTATTGTTTGCAAACGCGACTCGTCAAATTTGAGCATGTCTTTTCCCAAGCGGACCTGGCCGAGGAACAAGCACCACATTTAGCTAACAAGAAGGAATTTGAGAGCACTTCCTAATAAACAGGAAAAAATCAATAGGAAAGTGACAAAGGAGAAGTAGAGGACAGGCGAGGAGAAGCCGTGGCACCAAACTTAGTCAAATGGTGGCTGACAGGTTGCATGAATAGAGGGCTGCTCCTTTGCTGTTGCACTCGTTTGGCTCTCTGTTTCACCACCTCATATCTTAGAGACTGCTTCCCCTGTGGTACGGATGTCTGTCCAATTATCTTCTAATGCCCATTTCCTGTTGGCATCTACTTAAAAAAATCTATTTATAGACTTTGCTGCAACTGTAAGTGAAACACAGTCAAAATATGCTGTCATGAAGTTCTATTCCAAGCTTCTGGAGAGTTTAAATACAAATGATAGCAGGTGGAAAAAAAATCAATTCAATTCTCTATCTCCAATAAGGGATAATAAAGTCAACACAAATAAAGAGCAGTTAAGATGACATTGAGGATAACTGACCTTCTTTGCTACAGGATAAGTGTTGAGTGATGCTATTTATTTTTTTACAGTTATAATAAAGTTAAAATATCAATTCTTAGTCCTGCAACAACATCTAACTTCTTGCTCAGGCCTTCAGAGAGGAGGTCGCCCCGTTACGTCAGGATGTCCGAAACGTCAACGAGCTTTCTGCAGAGCTGACCCCATTGGACATTCAGCTGTCATCCACCGCCTCAAGACAACTGGACCAGCTCAACATGAGGTGGAAGCTACTACAGGTAGTTCAAATCCTCCTCAATCGTCACGCCAGAGCACACATATTGTACTTTGTATCGCTTTCCCTTGTGTTCTCTGCCACTTTTCTTCCCCCAGCGTTTTTGTCCACAATTGACTAAATTAAGGCTTTATTCCCCCACTGTCTCCCTCTTTTTGTTTTTCTTACCTCCTCCTCCTCCTGTCTTTGTCTCCGTCTCCCTCGGCTTTCTCTCTCGTCGGGCTGCATCACTTTGCGTTAGCCAAACACGTATGGGACCATAGAGTTAGTTGTCCCTCTTCCATTGTGTTGTCTGTTTCATTTATATGCAGCTCTATTCTCGCTGCAACACTTTGTCACTGCAAATCAAATGACGCCATTGTGACACGACACCAGTCCCCATCCTTGGCTCTCCACGCACTTGTATTTCTCGGAGAGGGACTTTTTTTTTTATCTCTGCGCGGCAGAATTTCTCAGTCTATGTAAAGAAGTTTATGTACAAGTCATCAAAAGGAAAGAGGAGAGATGAGAAGTGGTATCGTTTGTGAATTGGGGAGGGAAATCGTCTCTGTTGAGTTTGTATGGGCACATGAGCATACAAATCAGAATAGTGTGCACGTGACTTGAGTCAGTTGGTGGAGGACCGAATACAGGTCAGACCGCCCTGCTGCGGTGGCATACTTGTTAGAGACACAAAGCAGTCACATTCAGAGATTTCAAAGACAACTGTCACCAAACGTTGTCATTTTGCAGACTTCATTTGAAGTGTTTCTTGTCTACATTGCAGCTGTAGGCATATGTAATGTGGGCAGAAAAAAGGCGCGTGGGTAGAATAAAGCAAGGAAAGGGAAGCAATGTGTCAAGAAAGAAATGAAATCTTTGGAAAACTAAAGTCATCCCTTTTAAAGTGGGGCGCTGGCGCAGAGTCAGACTTGGGTAGTTGGGCCAATTTGTTTCCTCGTGATATTCCCCTTGTACTGTACAGACATCCACTAATAGTCTTACTGCCCAAGGAGAATGACTATAACTCCAATACTGAGTCACAGGATGGAAGCTTTCAGCGGGCTGCACACTGTGTCTGTGTTGTCCGCTCTTTTTATGTCTTTCAGTTTAGAGGAAGTTGACAGCGCCACTAATAAGCCAGGTCCGACTGTGTAGTTTGATGATTTGGTTTTCATATGTAGACAGCTCCCATCTTCCTCTCTGTGGGGCAGTGGCCATTAGTGTCCAGAAAGAAACTGAGCTACTGGCCTTTCAATGCCCATTTCCAGGATCCCTGTGTGGATAGCTGATATCTTGCGGCCATAATGCCTGGTGTTTGTGTGTGTGTGTGTGTGTGAGAAAGTTTAAGTATTACTGACAGCCAGTTCTGTCCTGCTATTCAGCCCGATGGTGCAAAGCAACCTCACAGCCATGTCGGGCACAGGTGCACTGCTGGAGAGGTCAATACACATCCTTCCCAGGGATGCAGGAGGGAAGGTGTGCGTGATTGATAACTCAAACCTGTGTGACACTTACCCTAACACTGAGTACGCTGCTTGCAAAGTTGAACAGTCAATCTAGCATTATTTATGTCGAAGGTATCCATTTCCTTCTGAAATACAGTATGGAACAATAACATGTAATTGTGTCCTTTATGGGGACATCTCGGGTAACTGTGCACGGATGGTTTTGATCATATTCAGGATATGATACATTCCTCTCGAGGCAGTGCATGATTCTGATATTATTCAGCTTACAGATCTGTGTGTGATACAAACATGACTCCTCCATGTCTCGCCATGTTTTTTTTCTGTACCGCTTGAGTTACCACAACTGCAGAGGATGAACCAAGTCTGCTTTACTTTTCACTGTAAATCACTAGTAATGGAATACATTTTCTTGCCGGACTTTTTAGTGTAAAAGTGATATTGTCATGTTTAATATATTTTTTTCTTGTGTTACTTACTATCTTCTGCATAACTTTATCTGCTGTGTATTTACTGTGGCTGTTGTTTGTTTTGGTCCGTGTGGTCAAATACCTTAATTTGTCAGATATTTTAATTCTCTGGATTACCCAAAAACAGACGTTATAATCTAGTTTTTTGTATTTCTTAACAATTCTATATTCCCAAAAAATGTATTGCAGTTTATCACAATTTACATGTGGTTGGAAATATTATAAACGTTATGCTAATAGTTAAACAGGGATCAAGAATGGATAACAGTGATCAGGAATCATGGATAAGTTTACTGCAGCTAGTATGTTTGTTTTCACCAGACATAGCTTGCAACTGTGACCCAATGAACCAACTTGTTTGTATGTAAACACACTGTCTTAGCTGCAGTTGGTATCCAGGTTAGAAACAATGTGAAATATAGATTGGGGGAAAATTCTCCTCTTTTCCATTAGTTAAATCAGATTTTCAGCTGTGCTATATCATTTCAATACAATTGTACATTGGTAAATGACATAGCATAAACATAGGGTATATTAACTCTATACCCATTCAAAATATGACACAGTATATATTTATAATTCTAAAACGTTTCCCAAGCTTGGGGTTTTACAGCAAATCCTTTTTCCAACTTAATTGCATTTAAATTGAATTCACTCCAACCATGACGCCCAATCCACCAACTGTATAGTTCAGGTTTGGTCCAACTTTCCGTCCCACAGCTGACCGTCTTGTGTCCTTGTCTGCGTGTCCGTTCATGATGCAGGTGGCGGTGGAGGACAGACTGAAGTTGCTTCAGGAAGCCCACCGAGACTTTGGCCCCTCCTCCCAACATTTCCTCTCCAGTGAGTACAGAACCAATTACCTCTCGTAGGAAACAAGACCATTTTGGGGGGCTTTTTTTCCCTACTCGCTGACACCGTAACACATCCCCTGATTTTTTTTTCCCCTGTCCCATCTTCTAACCTTCAGCCCTCTCTCTCTCTCTCTCTCTCTCTCTCTCTCTCTCTCTCACTCACTCACTCACTCACTCACTCACTCACTCACTCACTCTCTCACACACACACACACTTACTTTGCAGTTGACGCGTTTTACTCCTCCTCAATAATGCAAATCTTAATTACAGCTCTCCACTGACTCCCTCCTCTTTAGGGGGGTCATTAGTAGAGAGAGAGAGTAACTTAGAAGGTTCGAGAAGAAGCTACAGAGACGAGACAAATGCAAAGGAGTGTGAACATTAAACAATGCAGCTGGTCTCTCGCTTCCCGTGTCCCTCTATTTTCATTTGCTACACTGATACAGCCATTAGTGGTTCTCCTTTCTACTCCACCTGATTGACTTTACTGGCTGTCAGACACAAAATGGATGCTGTGTGATTCAGAGCAGGTGGTAAGTCAGGCCGCCGTGGAGACACACATTTACCATGTAAGTCCTAGTGGGAGCTCAGCACGACACCACACTCCGCCTCTTATTTCATCTTCCTGGCACTATGACTCCATCTACTCCATCACACATTCCCTCTCATTACCACCACAAGCTTAATATTCCCTCAGGGATCAATAAAAGGGCCGCGTCCTTATCTCGTGCCATCCGTCTCGTACACCTCCCAATCTCGCTCAATCTCTTTCTCTTACTGTCTTTTCATCTCTCTATCTGAGCGTAAAGCTGTGTCAAGGAGGTGGGAAAGTGGGAGGGGGATATTTCAAGCGACATATCTGCTCTTGAAAGCTTCTCAAGTGTTTTTATTCAAATGGTTTCAACACCGTGTCGGCTTGTCACTTCCATCATTTCCTTGATGTGTCAGCATGTTATGTTTCTCCACAGTTTAAAAGTTATTTATCATTTTCATGACCTATTTGCTCTTTTCCCTCATTCTGCCAAGACAACAATACCAGTTTATTTTATTTTTTTCTCTGTCAATTTCATGCACAGCAAGACTCAGCTTTTCATAGCTACACTTTGTTGTTATGAATGTGTTAGGTGTGTGAATAATTGTAAGTCAAGCCCCAAACACTAAATGGATTATTGCGTGGCAAAACTGTGCAATGTTTATTAAGATGGTGTTTTGGATTTTAACTGATTTCTTTTTATTTATCTCTCTCTCTCTCTCTCTCTCTCTCTCTCTCTCTCTCTCTCTCTCTCTCTCTCTCTCTCTCTCTCTCTCTCTCTCTCTCTCTCTGCAGCTTCTGTACAGCTCCCCTGGCAACGTGCTGTTTCTCAGAATAAGGTTCCATATTACATCAAGTAAGTGGCGAGAAATTGCTTCGATAGCCATCTTTGTGTCTGTATGAATTGTGTGTGTTTGTTTGTTTGTGCATCAGTGTGTGTCAGTAAACTTTTTGGATGGGGGTAAGCATTCAAGGCAGAACAGTGAGGATATTGTCAGTAAAATGCTGTTGCTTTCAAAACGCTTCATTTTTATTTGGTATTTATCCCCATCTTCATTTGTTCAATGCATTGTCTTTTAGTTGTTGCAGTTTGGGTTGTGAGCACTTCTGAAGGGTGATACCCCATTTCAGGTTTATTTGTTTCATTTGCCCGAAGGAAATAAACTGTGCATTTCTTGAAAGGCGAAGGTTAGATAACAGTGATAAAAATGAACAGAATTATGTGCAGCACGTTACTTTTATTTGGCTTCTTTCCCCCCTTTTTGACCCCTTGGATTAATTTTGTGGCAACAGCTGGGGTCTTGACCCCCCCCCCCCCCCAAGTTGGGAACCGCGGTCATGGAACTGTGTTTCTTGACCTAATTCAAACCTGCATATTGTGCAAAATATCTTCAAAAAGACATTTCTGGAATATGCTTTCTAAGCCACCTATAGGACCACATTGTTATTCAGGTTAATGCAATCATGCTGATGCCTGACATACTGTCAGATTGTTGTGTGATCTTGATTGCTTTAACTGCCATATTTGTAAGGAAAATGGATGTGAATGTAGATTTCCCACTGATGTATTCTCTTCATGGTGTGGCCAGTATGATGACGATGGTGATGAATTTAGGGTTTTTCCTTTTGTATTTTTTTTAAGTCCATAGCGGACTATAAAATAGTCCATTATCTTAAACGTTTTTCTGCAGGGAATCTAATACTTAAGTCTTTTAATCTTTTTCACATTAAAGCCTGACCTCTAGTTAGTTACCTCTTATATACATCTATCACAAATGGCCAGGTAGCTATTGGTCCATATATATTCTGTGCACGAACATCATTTATTTCTTCTCCCAATTAGGAGCTCCTTTCTGCCGATTTGCTCCTCTGTGCATATTAAAATTCAAGCCGTTTCAGTTGCACATTTCTCATTCAGTCCAACCTTAGCACCTCCCTTTAAATAGATAATACCTGAATCCCAGGAAAGCTTTCCAGATTATTCTAATAGTGGCTACAACAGCTTGGGCCTTGCTTCCCCCATCTAATTTCTGCCAAATCAGGCCAAAACAGCAGGTTTCTACTTAAACAGGCGGCTACCAAGAATTCTCTACTCTTCATGAATTGTCAGTCTTGACAGTTAGAAGGACCTCATTATCCAGAAATCATGTAGCTGTATGTCAGTAAACTGCTGTTCCAACTTGAATTCACCCTTATTTTAGCCATTAGTTAGAAAAGCCTTTGGGTAGCAGTTATCTTGTCAGTCCTGCTTTCTTTGTTTCTTTAAGTTGGGACATTGTTATAGCCTTACCTATGTGGTTTAGGATGATAAAATGGGAGTCATTTTCAGGGCTGGCCCATTCAATTGCCTTGCGCCCTGCCTCGCAATGTCACTGTCTCAGTTAAAATGTGAAATTGCCATTTTTGAAAGATTCCCCCTTGTGCCATTGTCTACAGAACAACACGCAATAAAAGCTTCAGCTGTGGAGATGTACAGGTCTGGTCTTATATTGGTGATAGGTGAAATGTCTCAAAATAGTTTTTGATACAGAACAATACACCAGTAAGTTCAAACGGTGAATTGAATCATTTTGGAACTTCTGAGTTGATGTTTTGGGGAGGTCAAGATAAGACAGAAAATAAGGACACATGGCAGAGAAGGAGAGAGATTGGGATTTTTAGACCAAGAGAAGAGGGGAGGCAGAGGGACACCTGCGCTTTGTTTGGGCCTGCAGCTTTTCTCTAGAGGGGGATCAGAGATGAAAGCTGGACACAGGAGGACAGGCTTATAACTTAAGAGTCAATAACAGCCTGTGATCACAGATGTGCCCAGCCAATGAACCCGCATCCTCCCACTCGCACAAACAAAACACGTGTGTGCACAAGGGCATTCGCACAAAACAAAACACTCTCATGCATCTACTCACAAGAAATAGAGATTCACATCCTAACATTTACAAGAACACACTCACACACACCCAAAGATGCGTATGAAGTGTCCCAACAGAAACTAAACACACACGTTCTATCCACGCCTCTAGATTGGTTTGAATAGGTTTTTTCCTCTCCATGGGGCAGCTTTCAAATTAACCCTTAATTGCTTTTTTGAGAAATGGGGAAGAAAGGAATCAAACCTCCTTCAACTTTAACCTCAATGTGTGGCTCTTCTTTCATTGTAAAATGAAGCTGGTCTGCTGTGCAGTGCCCACTCCCTCACACACAGATGTACATGCAGGCTGGCTTACACTCACACTCTTACATTATCACTTTATTTTCAGCCTGAACAGTGAACTCTGAATCCATCTCTCTCCGGGACTAATCACAGGTCGCTTTCAGTGCCGTGACATCCTTGGGACACCCTCGTCAGTCTTTGACACATCCATTTCCCCCAAACCCTTTTCGTCTCCTCTCCAAACTCCTCCCGACAAAAGGGCCCTGATTAAAACTGTGCCTTCGTTGTCCACCCCCTGCCGCGAGCAGTTCAAGCGACATATTGGGGGGAAAATCAAATTGCTTCACACAACTTCTGTGTCTGCTGCCTCATGCTGGCAGCCTCACATGCGGTGTGTGTGGGGGGGTGTTTGTGTGTGTGTCGGGGGGGTTTTATGCAAAATTTTGTGGAACAATGTTTTAGGAAGAATGCACAGCTGTTTGAAGTGTGTTTTTTTATATGGAATCCAGATAACCTTGGGATGAAAGAGAGGATTTTTTTTTTTGCAACAAAGACGCAGGGGAGGAGACGTGAAAGCCAGAGTAAGATGTCAGGTTGTGATTGCAGGCACTTATCACCTGTCAGAGACACGTCTTGAGAAGTCTGGCAGGCTGCTGTCACTGTGAAGAAAAGAAAAAAAAAAACTACTGATATCTTCCCATTGCTTAGACTGACATTTGACTAATTCTTGTCTCTTTGGATATCCCGATCGGGAGGTAATAATTCATTTGCACACTCATGGTTATTCAGGACGCACTCTCGGTGCCGCGACAGTGACAAACTCCCAGCAGCAAAGACAAGTGTTTGCTGGTCTGCAGCCAATAGCGTGATGGAATCCCAGACAGATTTAGCAATTGACTATTTCTCATCTTTTTTACTGTCCTTCTGTAATAAAGACGGGCCTAGTCATTACTAGTGGAACATTTTGGTTATGGTTAAGTTGTGGAGCAGGAGAGAAGAAGTGACTATTTACCAATACTTTAACCTTATATGGGACTCTGTAGCAGCTCTGGAAAAGGCTGTGCTACATGGAAAATGTCACAGGAAATCACAATTATTTTTGACAAGCCTAATTGTTATCATGGCGATCTGTTGGTCTGCGAGGGTCAGACCGCACACTCCTGTTGGATGGTTTGAGCAGCCTACTTTGTTTGTGCGCTAAGAGATAAATCTTACAAAAACATCTTGTGTAAGGTTATTTCCCCCACCCTCGCATTACCCTTGTGGCTACAGTTAATTTCATCCTTTCTCTGCCTGCTGCGGTACCCCCTCCCGTGACCCGATTTGATTTGTTGATGCTTACTCCGAGATGCCATTTAATGATATTTATGAAGGAAAATGTCACGTGCGCTGTTCAAGACCCAAGGGGCTTCGTCCTCAGACACTGTCCCTCATCTTGTGAAAGAAAATAACATAAAAAAAAACACCTTTTCACATCACAGCCCACTTTTAGCGCTGCAGTTTTAATTTGCTTTGTATCTGCGAAAGACAATAAGTAATTTCTTGCTTGGGAGATACTGTGTACATGCCTAAAGAACAGTTTTGTCAAATACAGCATGGATAGAGATGTGGTGTCATTTATACGCCTGCAATTCCCACTTATTGCCTTTTATTGATTCATTTCTGAATACATCTTTAATATATGGTATAAAAGGCCAAAGAACCCAGGCCATTAACAAAACGTATTCAATTTACATGTAAAACAGAGAGCAGTAGTAATTGTTAGTCTAAAAAGCTGCAACCATAAACTGTAAATATGACACGAAGTAGTCATCTAACTTGTATATGGATAATCATATTGTTGTTTATGCACATGCGTCCCTTTGCTGAGGAGGTTTCAAAGGATGAACTGTTTGTCTTAGTTTAAATGATCTATGATGCATGAAAAGTTTTTTTTTTTTTTTTTGTATTGTGAAGGAAAAACTAAAACCATATTACAGGTATGAAAGCAATGATTGAGAAGTCCTCACACTGCTTTTAGGAAGTACTGTTGTACTGTATGTGTCTCCAAGAAGCTTTCAAGTATCTACCAGAAAAGCTCAGTTTGGTCCCCTGCTCTTTAATATTCTCTGACGCCTCTCCTCTCACCTATGAATGTTTCAGACTGTGTTATCTTAACTCTATCTGCATCTTTATAGTTGAGTTGGCACGAGTTTGATTTTTTCTGCTCCTACAGGAGAATAAAAAAAAATAGCTTAGAGAGCAAAGGAATGTGTCAAGGGGGAGCGTTGAGGACAGTCGAAACTGACAACTCGGTCGTTTTCATTATGGGATTCATGAGCTGTGGATATAAGCACAAGCATCCTAATGTTTTTGTAGATGAAAACGCTGCCTGTCATATGTGAGTGTGTGTGAACATAAATACAATACAGACTTTTTCATCATTGTGCTGGCTTGGTCTTGTCCATGATTTACCCTTCCAAGCGTCTACGATAAATAGGTTTTATGACGGACTGCTGTTGGAGAATTGTGGCCTGGCTAGCCTGAATATTTCCTCCCAGAAGTCTGTTTGTGCAAATATCAGCAAATCCCTTTCTTTGATTCATTGAAATCCTTTGTCAGTTCAGGCAAGCTCTTTTGTAGTCGCTCTGAATAAAAGACGAGCTCACCCTTAACACGGGTAGTTCTGAGCATTAAGGGTTGCCAGTGCAGGTGCGAAAGTGCTCATAAGCTTTGTACGGCCTTTGAATAGCGATGAACATCTGTGCATGTGGATTGCCCCTGTCGTCCACCTCGGTTCAGTGTCAGCACTGGCTTTCACTTCTGATGCCTGTCAGAAGAGAGCAGCCATAGCAGAAACCACAAGGGAGCCCCTGCATTCAGAAAAGTATTTTTTTATTTCAAAAGACCCTTTTCCACCTATCTCCTCAAACATTTCACACAGACCCGAGTTTTTTTTCTGACAGCAAGTTGCCTTGTTGAAACACACACACACACACACACACACACACACACACACACACACACACACACACACACAGTAGGGCGGACTGACACATATACATCAGTGCCAGCAGATCTGAAATAGATGCTCTTTTTGGTAGCTTCAATTTGAGAGAAAAGCCAGTTTGTTGGCAGCCCTGTGAGTGAAAGCAACCATGTTTGATGCATTGTTATTTGTTGGTTTGTTGTTCTTTTTCTCTATTCTTTTTTTAACTGTGTTAGCTTTTCAGTAGATTTGGTTTGTTAACTTTGTTTTATTTGTGTACTGTGTACATGTGTTTTCGTGAGGCTGCTCTCTGAAGCGGAAATGTAAAGGGGGAGTTGAGACGTGGTCCCCTTATATTTATGTTTCTTTTTGTATTGAAAGACAGATCCTTTTGGTGAAGAGGGGGATTTGTGGTATACTGTATGTCTATGTCTGAGTGTGTCTGTCTGTGTATATCTTGTTTGTTTTCTGTTTGTGGTTTATGATTTGTGAGAAAAAAAAAGCTTCTGGCCCCAATTCGTGTCCCCAAAAACAGCTAAAGTTAATGTGAGCCTGTGTGCAATTCAGAGATACGATTGTATTAATTTTGCCAAATTGTTCTGTGTACTTCTGTTTTGTGTGTATGTTTTTGTGCACCTCTGTATTTTTGTCCCTCATTTTCTTCCCTTTTGTGATAAGGCTCGATATTGTTTGTCAGTATTTGCATGTGTACAATTTTTGTCAGCGGCTCCTGTTCTGTTTGTGTGTCACCCTATGTGTTTTCTCTTTTGTGTGTCTCAAGTCTAATGGTTGTCCATTCTCCATTTTTGTGGTTTTCAGTCATCAGACACAGACAACCTGCTGGGACCATCCAAAGATGACAGAGCTTTACCAGTCACTTGGTAAGAAACTTTCACACAACAGTCTCTTCAGGCACTGTTTTGAGAGATCTTACACATACTCTTTCTCTCTCACATTACTGCTCCTGAACCCTTCAGAACAGTGGAGATTTGTGGTGCTTGAAAGTTTAAGATAATGTAATTAAAAAATTCCATCTGCAATATTTCTACCGAGAAACCATGTTCCTGTCACTGATTTAGAACATTTCTTATGTAAAAAGTTCAAAAGAATACTTTTAAAAGTATCAATCATAAATGGTGGCACAAATAATAATAATAATAAAAAATATATTAATATAATAATAATAAATAATTTGCAACTAATACAGGGTTCTATCATGATCATGTATTGCTCACATCATGGCACATCATGCTTTTGATTGTAGAAATGTGTCTATTTCTATTACTATTACTTTTTTTTATGAGGGATCGCCAACATTTTTGTAGACCCATTTTCCCCTTGTCTAGTAACTTCACTCTTTCCATTTAATTTGATGGAACTTGCACCCTGATCTTTTTGCTCCGACTGCTGCTCTCTGTTAGTATCCATATGCACGTGCCTGCCTCAGCGGGGTGGCCGGCCCGGCATGACTGGTCCTTAATGAGCAGTCAGATAAGTAATAAGCTGTGAAACTTTGGGAGCAGTTTTTCTGAAGGCCAGCAGCTCGACAAATAGCACAGGCCCCCTGATGAGACCAAACTCACTAACCTAATTACACAGTCCACATCAGCCACCCCTCCCCTCCCATCTGTCATCCTCCACATACGATAACTGACAAAAAGTCGTCTTTCATTAGATATGGAGGTCCTGCTTATGTTGCCCAATATGCCGATTTGTGTTTCTGATTTTCATTTTGTCCAACTATTTTTCCCTTTCCCTGGCTCTAGCGGATTTGAACAATGTGAGGTTCTCGGCATACCGAACAGCCATGAAGATCCGCAGACTACAGAAAGCCCTGTGCTGTAAGTAAAACCTGCGCATATTTACCTCATAAGCTCACACACACACAGTTGTGGTCGGCTGCTTTTGAAGTCTTAGTGCAACGAAGGGGGTGGAGTAATGTTTTGAAGCTTTGCCTGAACCAAGGATATTTTGGCTTTAGAATTACTCGTACTGTCAGCGCGTGTGTGTACGTGTATGATTTTCATCCCCATACAAAATCACAGCTGGGGCTTATGTGAAGCCTGTTGCGCATACACTCATTTGGTGTGCACAGGTGGGGATTTTTTTTGTGACAGTGCTCACTTCCCCCCTCAAAATGAGAGCTGCTGTTTTTCGTCTATAATGGAGGCTTTGATAAAGGGGGCTATTTTCTACAGTCTCAGGTGGCTATCAAATCCATCTACACACATACTGACACACACACACACACACACACTCACACTCACACTCTCACACACACACACACACACACACACACACACACACTCTGCAGGTGCATGCAGACTCTCTCTTTCTGAGATATAAAACAGCATGGCCACAGCTACTTGGGCTCAGCGCATTGCAATATAGCAAAGCAATGTTGACAAATCTTAACCATTATCCAGCTGTTGACATTATTATAGCAACACACACTGCGAGCAAACACTGCTCATTTACATCCTGCTGTTTGTAGGACGTTTGCTCTGTGTGCATGTCTGACACAAATGCCTCATGTTGTAGGTGTGTGTGCCCCAAATGTACCTGAATAATTGCGGGTATCAAAGTGTGTTATTGTGTTTGTTAGCTGTTAATGAGTTTGAATGAGCATTTGAGTTTGCTATCTCGTACTGCCTCTGTGATTGCATATGTGTGTTTGCAAAGGGAATGCATTAGTGTGAGTGATTTCGACTTGGAACTGCAATTCAATTTCATCCATTAGATTAGAAACAGTTACAAAGCAAAACACGCACGCACGTACGCACAGACACAGAAACACACACACACACACACACTCAAACAGCAGTAGAATGAGAAGTTATTAATTATTATCCTGGATTCATGTGGAAAATATGCTTGGAGACCTGTGTGTTGCCTACGTGAAGGTTTGTAATTGTGTGTGTGTGTGTGTACATGCCTGTGTTTGAGGGAATGACATGCACACACACACACACACACACACACACACACACACACACACACACACACACACACACACACACACACACACACACACACACACACACACACACACACACACACACACATACTCACACACACACACACGACAGGGATACTATGGCTAATTGGGTTAAGTCTGTGCCAGGGGGGGGCTGGAGAAGTACAAATGAGCTTGCGTGGCATCCCGCTAATGTACCACAGCCTCTCAGCTTCATATCTGCGTGTGAAGTGTGAAAACCGGAGAGAAGTAAAGTTTTTTGCTTTCTGACAGCACACTGAGCTGCTGTGCCCCTCCCCCCCTCCGCTCCACGTGGATACACCCGAGCAATTAGCACTGTCTGGGGAGCAGGGTGGGTAACATAAGGCAAGGGAAGCCTCGGAGAGGATGACCAGGGGGCAAGCGACAGGGATGAGGGCTGCAGGAAAGAGAGAAGAATTTAAACTGCCTGTGGAAAGGTACTACAGAGTCAGAGGTTGACATGAAGACAGAACAAGACCAAGGTTCATGCCTATCGAGAATCGTGTCCATTATTTCCCTCTCTTATTTATCTGTGAAAAGAACACTTCTGGACTTTGTTGTTGGATGAATCTGAAAAAAAGAAAATAATATAATGTACCTGTCTATATATCCCTGCTCTGTTTGGTATTTTTGCCCATAAAGTATTTGTTTAGCATTTTATATTACTTTTGTTTATTTTCCATATTTTTCTCTTTCTTCTCTACCCTTTTACTCAAAATATATTTGTAATAGCTACATCAAAGAAGATGATGGGAGTATAATTGACATATTGATATAAATACAACATTCCTTTTCTTCTTTTTGCTTAAAGATATAGCCATCAAATGAAATTAGAGGAAATTAGACTGCCTCTCAGTCGGCTTCTCTTCCATTACTTTCTTGTTTCTCTTTTCCTGTTCAGATTTCTACCCGGAATTAATATTTCATCACAGTGATCCGTCTGTTCTTTTGCCTGTACTCCCGTCAAACTCTCTCCGTTAGTTGTTTTGAACTATTTTGGACAGAAAGAATATCGAGTCAAGGGAAGGCTGTGGTTTTGAAGTAGCCTCTATGAATAGCTCCTCATCTTGTTTGCTTGGCATTTTTAACCAAAACCTGAGTCGATTGTGAAAGCCGAATTTAAAAAGTCTGAATGCTCACTGAAGGCTCTTTTTTGTTGTGCAGTGGACCTGTTGGACCTCAGCGTGGCCCAGAACACCTTCGAGCAGCACAAGCTCACCAACAACAATCAGCTGATGTCCGTTCCAGAAGTCATCAACTGCCTGACGTCTATCTACGACGGCCTGGAGCAGGAGCACAAAGACCTGGTCAACGTGCCGCTCTGCGTGGACATGTGTCTCAACTGGCTGCTCAACGTTTACGACACGTACGTAATATGTCTGTCAGGTTGGCACTTCAGATGGAAGATAATGAATTTGACCTCCCTCCTTTTGATGACAAAACATGTAAATTGACACATTTAAACAAACGCCACACCACAAAATACATCAAATTGAATGAAAGGGGTCGAGCCGATGCATCATCTTCTTTTTTCAAATGCATCTTCATTGATGTCATCTGTGCGTAATTATTTTGGTTATACTTATTTGCACACTCATAGGCTCGTACTTTACACATTTTGGCATTGTCATGATGCTTTTCGCACTAGCAAGTGCCTCAGTCGGCATGGGATGGATTGTTGAACGCTGCGTTTGTTTTAAGAGCAGACATGCATACGCAAACGCTCCAAAACACTCCAATGCACTGGCATAGACAGCAAGGATGTACTGTGTAATCACTTGTGTGTTCACATTACACTTTCCACATTAAATAAACATGCTTTTCTGTTCTAAACATTGTTTGCAGGTAAACAGAAAAGAAGATGCTTCTTTTCAAAACACATAATGACTTTCTGTCACTGTTGTTGCATTGAATTTAGATCTGAACTCAGCTGAACTCACACAAACCTTTCGTTTATACACAAAAGAACTCAGTCAATAAATATAATGAGTCTGTGTGTGTGTGTGTGTGTGTGTGTGTGTGTGTGTGTGTGTGTGTGTGTGTGTGTGTGTGTGTGTGTGTGTGTGTGTGTGTGTGTGTGTGTGTGTGTGTGTGTGTGTGTGTGTGTGTGTGTGTGTGTGTGTGTGTGTGTGTGTGTGTGTGTGTGTGTGTGTGTTTGTTTGTGTTTGTGTGGTCCCTACAGTGGTCGCAGTGGGAAAATCCGCGTCCTATCTATGAAGATTGGTTTGCTCTCTCTCTCCAAGGGACACCTGGAGGAGAAATACAAATGTAAGTGCCAGCGAGTGGGCAAGATATCTGCCGATGTACACATGCACTTAAACACACCGCTTGCCCAACCCCCTGTGCCCAGGCCAGTCTGCGGGGAGTCTGCTCTCTGGCCTGGCTCCACTCCCAGCAGTATTAATCAAACTGGCAGAAAGAGAGAGAGCAAGCGAGAGGGAGAGAGAGAACGACAAGCTGGAGAATGGGTCTTCTAATTGGATGAGAGACCTCCTACGCGCTCCCCCTGTTTCTTTATTCAATTTTCTATTCTGATTTATTTTTGAGGATTATGTAGCGTGAATATAGGCTTGCTGCACTGGGAGGAGACATGTCATTTTGGCTTCCTGGTTCTTTGTTTTTGCTACTTTGCTGTCACTGCTCACACCATTGTTCATCCATCCAACAGGGCCACTTTGTCTGCTGCCCTATCTTGCTTGCTTACTCTTGCTCCCATTCTTTCCTCCATCCTCCTTCCCCTCTTCCTCTATCTCTCTCTCTCCCTTTCTCTTGCCTTGGCATCCCTGAGCCTATTCGTTCCACTGGCAGTTCCTATTAGCCTGAGAAGGGTATCAGGCACGCTTGATTGCATCCTTCCTCCTTTACTCTTTTAGATTCTTATTGGCTGCATGTCCCGTGCTTACAGCTACACACTGTCTGCAACACACACACACACACATACACACTTAACCAGGCGTGCTGCCATTTGACACTCTTTTTGTGACACTTGCGTATGTCAAATGTAATCTTGTAGCAGAAAGTGAGTGAGTTGGAGACATGGATGTTGATCAGTCAGATGACATGAGGCGTGTGTCGGAATTAGGTCACAAACCCACGTCATTGCATGTACCTCACGGGAACAGGCTCACACACGCGCGCACACACACACACGTACACACACACACACACACATACAAACACACACAGGAACATGTGCACACACGCGCACACACACACACATAGTCACATATATAAAACAGGAGCTGGCATCAGGGCCAGACCTCACACAGAGATCAAAGTCAACCGCAAGCGGAGCAGAAAGACCTGTCATGCCCTTCTTTTCTCCCTCTCTTTCTCAGGATTACGGTCTCTTCTCATTCCTCAGTTAACACATGAGGTTCTGGAGTTCTTTGATACCTTCATTTGCAATGTAACTCTTTCAATGTGTTAGGTGTAGTCAGCGATTCTGGAGAACGCTTGTTTTCAAATCACTTTTTATCAAAATCAGTGAATATCTCCTCAGGATCTGCTACATACCTGTACTGTGTGCGCGCCGGGGGAAAAATAATCCAGTGTTAATACACAGCTCAGGCTCTGTAGACTTGTATGTAAACAAAGGGGCCCACCGTAGCTAGCAACATGCCCGTTTACAAATCCTATGCTGTGTATTAACACTGGACTTTTTTTCAGCACACACACACACAGTACAGACAGGTAGTGGATTGTGAGGAGATATTCACTTATTTTGACAAAATTGCTGACGCCACCTTTAACTGGCAGATCCTGCATGTTTATAGGCATGCATCCATATCCATATCCATATATATATCCAGTTAAGTAGCTTTTAGGGAAGAAAGGCATATGAGCAGTAACACAGATATATATAAAAAAATTATGATTTTTTTCCAGGATTTCTCCTGTGTCCTCCCAACCACGTCCCACCCACATCTATATATATAGATATATACGCACACTAACACTTTTCCTCCCACTCCGTGCTATACTGTCAAACTTTCTCCCTTTTCATCTATTTATACCTATATGTCACCCACATCCCTTAACTTTATCTCTCACTCCCTCTCTCTGCTTCACCCACATTCCCCCATTCCCTCACTCAGACCTCTTCAGTCAGGTCGCGTCGGCAGGTGACACCTGTGACCAGAGGCAGCTTGGTCTGCTGCTCCATGAAGCCATCCAGGTCCCCAGGCAGCTGGGAGAGGTGGCCGCCTTCGGAGGCTCCAACATCGAACCCAGTGTCCGCAGCTGCTTCCAGCACGTATGTTCACACACACACACACACACACGCACGCACACACACACACACACACACACACGCACACAGACATGCGTGCACACACACACACACACACACACACACGCAGTAGTCAGATGTGCACTGGCAACATGCATATTAGTGCACTCATATGCACATCTAAGGAATAGATGGTATAAGCACATACTGTATAGTGATGTTCTTAATACAAAGATGGATTGCAGGCAAGAGGAAGAAATATTTTTTTGGAATGCTATTTTGGCCACTGTTGTTCTATAAACCAAAGGATGAACAATGCACATTGAATATTTACCCATCACAATACTAAATAAAGTCGTAATTCACAGACCGTATCGGATTTAATGACAAATATGAGATTGGCGAGAGAAAGTCTTTCACCACACAACAAAGTGAGTCAATATAGAATATAGCAATATTGCAATATAGAACTAAATTCCTCATACCTACCTCTTAAACCTTACCTAATATATCATGTTTATTTCTGCCAGGGTTGGAGATCTTTGTATTTGTATCTGCTGCGAAATAAACTAGTGGTGGCTGCAATCCTTTGCAGCTTAAACACACTTGGCTGATATTTCACTTCTATCCAAATAAGATTCTGGTTTCTTCCTTTTTGTCACACTCTCTGAGCCAGTTTTTGACACATATCAACACCTGCCTGATACAGTGTGCAAACAGCTTTGAGCTTTTCTACAGCATTGCCACAGAGCTGGAGCTGTCTGACAACATTTCGGCTTATAAATGTACATGTAAAGCATTTCCACAGAGTAAGTAAAGATTGGATAGTCAGTATCTTTAGAGTTGGTAACATTACTAGTAATACTGTATTTGTTTGGCTAGTAATCATGATGTCAGAGATAAAGTTTCAATGCATCTTTGCAGAGCTAATGGTCATCATGCATCTCAGTCTTCTCAACATTGTGCTGCCATCAAACACCTGCCGCTCTCAATCCTAGTTAAATTGCTTCAATGTTTGAGCTCTGCTGAGCTGACCAACCATGAAGCCTCGGATAGCCTCCAGTCTTCTGCTGGCTCTCCTATTTTACTGCGGCCAGAAAAACCACTCCCCGGCTTTATCTCTGGACGTATTTATGAACTCTTCGTCCCCCAGGATCACCGTTTCAATTTTTCACACTTTCTCTCTCCTGGCTCATTCTTCGGCAGTATTAAATGGGAGCCAAACATTAAAATTAGAGAAGCTATAAAACTCGCTCATTTCCTGTGCTGCGCCTCTCAGGATAGCACAGTGAAGCAGTTCTACACCTAATCTCTCTCTCTCTCCTTCAAACAACTTGACTCCTTGCCTTCAATTCACACTCTTGAAGACTCTCAATTCACACTTACACACTGAGAGTTGAGCATGCACAAGTACATGCACAAATTGCTCACAAATTTGATTATGAATCACTATGCCAACAGTAGTCCACTTGCTCATTAATCATTCAATCATCAAGTTGGCAGGTAGCAACTAGGCTGACAAACACGCACACACACACACACACACACACACACACACACACACACACACACACACACACAAACACACACACACACACACACTTAAATCTCCCTCGCACTGACACACACACATGCAAGGGCAAAGCCCTATGCCACCTGCGTGTCTGTATAACCCTGCCAGTGGCAGCGCAGTCACCCAGTCCATTTGGTTTAATGAGCCTGTGATGAACGAGTTGTTCCGCCATAAATACGAACTCTTCCACTGTTACTTTGTCCCTCTCCTTCATTTGTCCATCCATCCATCTATCTAGAAATCCTTTCAGCCGTCTCTTTTCTGCAGTAATTAACCTGTAGGTGCTATAAATCTGCCATCAGATGGCAAGGAGGAAGGAGGGAGGCAGAGATGAGACTCGCCTATGAGAAAGTAGAGACACAGGTTATCTGATTGTTCAGGGGAAGGTCAAATGAAAATGGGAAGGATTTAGATATTATTTGAGGTGTCATCAGTGAGAACGTTGTATTGGTAGTATTCTGACTTGTCTGGCTATAACTAAGAGAAACCTTCCTATAGACCTTAACCCATCTAAAAGAACCACACACATATAATTGACTAGATTAAACATAGTTAATGATTGCCGTTTGGTGGTCTGGATATCTCGTGAATATAAACATTTATTAATTTATTAATGTTATTCTGTAACTTTCTATAAAGTTCTCCAATGTTAAATTGTATACACATAGGCAACTGTAGAAGAACTTGCCTAGTGGAATGCGGTCTTTAATTGGTATATTTTAGGGGAGAGGAACTTTTCATGCGTGGAGAGAAGTACAACTCAGAGTAAATATTTAATGCCAGTTAATGTTGGAGCTATAAAGACACTTAACCTCAGCACACAACAAAGTGGCTGGCGAAAGTAGTTTTTCTGAACCGACTGCAAAAAAAAAAAGATTATAAAAGCAAATCCTCGATTTCAATATTCAGGTTGGAGCGTGCCTCTTTCTTGTTTGTTCTTTTTTGCATGAATTTATTTTCCAAAAGGATATGCTAATAAAACTGCACACCATAGGCCTTGGGAACGGATCAGGGGAACACACAGACACACTCACACTCTAGCCATTTGGATGGTTTCCCCCCCCCCCTTTTTCTCAAATGTATTCAGCCCTTTTGCTGCATTTGCTGCCCTTTTTGAGTGTCAGGGATGATGGAAAGGTCGACCCTTTGATTTGTTTGGTGGTAACAACAGCCACGTCAAAGCTTCTCTCCCTGTGTTGGCTTTTCAAATTGTCTCATTGTAATCAGTGGTTTGACAAAGATTATCCTCAAATACATTTGGTAAAAGTTATTTCTTGTTGACGTGTTGGGACAAATGTTGGAAAAGTGGAAGCAATTTATTTTTCTAGCTCGTTCTCGGAGAAACCTAGAAATTGTTTCACATCCAGAGCCTTACATAAACAGTTACACCTCCATGAGTTAGGAGCAGCAGTTAAGGGAAGGAGACTGTGGCGTTTTCTCACAGCTTCTTTCTTGCAATCAGTAAAAAAAAGCTATGGCTGTTTAGGAAAAGGGCAGTGACGGTGTTAAAATCAATCAACGTTGGGCGTAAGATATTTCAACCTATAAACATGAATAAGGAGCTCGTAAAAGTTATTTAGTCCTGGTCCACAATTCATGGCAATAATGTGCATGAGGGGATCCTGGCTTCATTCTGTATGGTCATCTTAAATTTGTCTGCGTCTTTATTACACAAGTATTAACAAGCGATGAGTTATAGCCTGTTATTAATTTGTGCGAATGATGTTGTGTGTATGTTTGTGTATCATGTTCTGTTTATCGGCTCTCTTTGTTGAACCCTTATTGAAACTGTTACCGTACATGTTTGCTTTACTTTTGATTCAAAGGCTTTTAACCCTTGGAATGTCCCCTCTTCTGCTCAGGTAAACAACAAGGTGGAGTTGGAGCCCAGGCAGTTTGTTGATTGGATGCGTCTGGAGCCCCAGTCGATGGTTTGGCTACCCGTCCTGCACAGGGTGGCTGCTGCAGAGACGGCCAAACATCAGGCCAAGTGTAACATCTGCAAGGAGTGTCCTATTGTCGGCTTCAGGTAAACACACGGACGCTCGCATTCTGCATTTAATTCAGGATATTTGATGCACATCAACTAAGAAAAGGAGACAAGTCTGCAATATGTAACCGGCTACACACACACAAACACCAAATGTGGCAGTGTTCTGTGTTGTTCTCTCCTGGTTGAGCATAAAGGGCAGATCTGCTCTGGAGGGCAGGCATTTATCTAAATGTCAACAGCTGATACACCACTGACTAAATACCATCCGGAGGTTTGCAATGAAACATACACACAAACACAACAACACGCTCATACACATAAACATCCAGTGCACGGACACATTCACAAAGTTCACAAAAAGCCGATTCACTGGCAAATAATCCATAACAGACCGCCCTGTGATACTGTGCAGGACTGACACACACGCACACACACGTAGCTGCCTTTTTTCTGTTGGTTCCTAATCCTTAAATATCTAACACCTATACAGTAACAACAGATGTGCATTGCTGTTCAACAGCTTCAGCCAATTTATCATAACATATTTTTTTTTCTCGCTGACAGTTTGTAACAGTTTAGCAGGGAATAGCTTTTCCCGTGGTTCAAGATATGTGTAAAAACACACCAAGTGAAGTAGAGCGTCCCCTTTAGACTGCCTGCTTTGCCAGCAGAAAGAGAAATACATTCAGACATTTGATGAAGCACACGTCTCCCAACTTCTGTCATTGATCGATGAGATGGAGGGAGGGAAAGGGGAGAGAGAAAGGAGAAGGAAAATGCATAGCAGGCATTTTGTTAAATTTCTTTTCCTTGTGAGTAGCAGTAGCTTTTTAAACAGGCATTCTACATGGGATCATTCAAAAAAAAGTCAACTGATATTAAAGGGTATTGTGTCAGCACCTAGGTTTTGCATTCGATAAATGTCAACTCAACCACCCCAGATTAGTGGGATACTAACTAGTAAACAAGCCAGCCAGTCACAGTCGTCATTCACTATTTCCTTCGCATTCAAGCAAACTTGTCAAGAACACGTGTTACACTCACATAATTACTTGCAATTTTGGACCTGCCAGTAATTATTTTAACTTAAAAGCTTCCTCTGCAAAATGTCAGCGAGACAAAATGCCTTCGAGGTTTCTTTTAATGTCATAATTTGTAGGAATAATAATGTGAAATTGGATGTTGCCCTTTCATTTTTGTAATACAGTTTTATTTCTCTACCCTTGTATATCATTATTTGCTCTCATTGTGGAATGGTTTGGATCAGTAATTCTCAACAAGGGGATATTTGTTTGTACCTTAATGGGTATTTTTTCAGTTGCCAGAGGAAATCGGGGAAATTGTAGGGTAACTAAGTAACTATTTTTTGGGCATTTTTATGCTTTATTGATAGTGCAGAGAGACAGAGGTGAAATGGGGCAGAGAGGGGAGTGACATGCAGAGAACGACCGCGGGTGGGAATCGAACTCGGGTCTGCTGCTGGGCATGGCCCGGGAGGGGGACGCCTTACCAACTGAGCTAAAGGCGCCCCCGGCAGTCATGTTTTTGTTCCTATTCCTATTTCAATCACAGCTTGTTTTATCATGTTTGAATAATTTCTTTGTAAATAATTTGCGCTGGAATATTGCACATCAGGGGAAAAGAAAAAATCACTTTTTAACAGATAAAAGGCTTTCACCTAATAAGACCAGACAATACAGGGGCATAAATAACCAAAATTGTTAGTGGATAAACTCATTAATTCAAGGCCTCTCAGCTTCTCCCGCTGTGAAGGTAAATTACTGCCCCCTCCTCATAGTAATATGCTGCATGTCAGTACGTAATGGCGCGTTTGACTTGGCGGTGTCATGTGCGCTGTTTCATCCTTTGATATATGGCACCCTCTCGTAGCTCATCAGTCAGCTAACCTTGGGAGAGCTGGAGAGGAGAGAAAGATAAAAGACTTAAGCTATTATGTCTGAATGGCCCCTGTCTCAATTTAGCCGTTAAATGGCCTTCTGGCTACAACTTCTGCTGAGGACAACATCCCTGACAGTTGTCACGTTGTTGTGTCTTGGTGGAAATCCAGTGTCCGTCTCAGTGTCAGCATATAAGTGTGTGTGTGTGTGTGTGTGTGTGTGTGTGTGTGTGTGTGTGTGTGTGTGTGTGTGTGTGTGTGTGTGTGTGTGTGTGTGTGTGTGTGTGTGTGTGTGTGTGTGTGTGTGTGTGTGTGTGTGTGTGTGTGTGTGTGTGTGTGTGTGTGTGTGTGTGTGTGTGTGTGTGTGTGTGTGTGTGGAGACAAGGATGGTTGAAAATCTACAACTCTCCAGCAGGCCCCAGAGCCTTGAGATGTATCATGATGTAGCGCTACATATGTGCTCGTTTCGAACACACCCACACCCTGAGGACACAAAAGTGACATCTGCCCACCCTGCTTCCCAAGTCAACTTATCTTACTTTTCACCCCCCCCCCTCTCTCTCTCTCTCTCTCTCTCTCCTTCTCCCTCTCCCTCTCTCTCTCTCTCTGTCTAGGTATCGCAGTCTCAAACATTTCAACTACGACGTATGTCAGAGCTGCTTCTTCTCTGGGCGCACCGCCAAGGGCCACAAGCTCAACTACCCCATGGTTGAGTACTGCACACCGGTGAGTTAGTAACACACACTCACTACACACAGTGACCCACACTTTGTTCAGAAGCTCATCTCATATCTCCATCCATTTAATGAAAGCACATAAACTCACATTCCCAGACTCTGTCTATTACGGCCCACATTTTTTACTGATCATCAATTTTCAGTTATTACCTTGCACCGATCACAGGCTGTTACTTATATTTCCACATTATTTGTAATGCTTTGGGCTTTTTTCCCCCGAACACTTCCAACACATTTGGAAGCAAATTGCTGTTTGAATATATTATTGCATGCTTTAGCAGTAGGTTTTCCTTTATTCTGCAGTCCACAATGTCCAAACAGACCCAAAGTAGAGGGAGCGAGTGAATACACTCACGGCCTAATAGTGTATCTGTTAAGGTCTTTCATATACAGCATTGCAACTGTGCATTAGTGACAAGAACATCAGACACATTAGGCACACAACATGCCTAACCGTAACATTAACCTGTGCATGCTGACTCCAGTACCCACACCAATGTATATGTTACCTTACCTTCAACCAAAAAAAACAAATCATAGCCCTAATGTTTAATGGTCAACCTTGTGGGGAACAGATTTCCATCCCCTGACTGAGATTAATTCAGGTTGGGTTGCCCCTGCCCCCTTGCATCTAGGTTCAACTTCCCATGCAGTTGATTTCCCCAACTCATTCCACAAATCAAAAACTCTCCCCAAAGACCTTTGGCTTAATTTGAATTTACATGAGCAAATGGTAAAATACTCATGGCTCTCTTTCCCTTTACTTCTGCCAAGAAGCAATATTTCACTTTACGGCTACACAGAGAGAAAATTAGAAAATTGAGAGCTTGGTGAAAAAGAACATTGCTTTCTTCTTTCAATTTGAATTACTCACTTGTGGGCCAACTCTTTTCAATATTGCTTAACGTCAAACCTTGATTGACTCGAGTAGGGACTATTCACATTTGTGTCTTATAATTTGCTTCTTTCAATTTTGCAAATGGGAGAGATATTGACTTGAGAGGAGACAGCTGTAGGGAGCAGTGATCATTCTTTCTTGAGTTGAGATGCCCAGCAGCTGCTTGCCACAAATTACAAAAGGCCGAGGGAATGTTATTTTATTTTTCAGCCCTGCTGCAACGACAAACACTTAAAATGTCGCTTAAAGATTATTATGCAGCTTTAGGCTACATTAATCACTCAAGAGTTAACTGATTGTCAACCTTTATAGAAAGAAGAAAAAGAGGATTTCGCCCCCAACTTCTTCCACATTTGTCAGTGTCACATCTTTAAATCAAAATGTATTTTTTTAAAGTATGTGTTGCCAGAGTTTTGCAATTAATCGAAAACCAAGCAACCCAAAATGACAGTTAAGGTTGATCCAAATTCTAAGGTGCCTGAACCACTTGACCCCGTCTGCGGCCAGTTCAATTAATAAGATGTAATTTTGAAATATTTTTTTTCCATATCTACGTACTGTAAATCAACAAGGACATTATGAGTCTCCTTGACTTAGTGAGAGCTGGTTGCCCAACAACCTGAGTAGCTAAGCAACACAGACTTTGGTTAGATGAGATCATGAACCCAAGGACCACGCTGATTAAACAGCTATGATCCCTTGTTAGATCTTGTTAAGACAATAATCAGTGCAGCATAAGATCAAAATCCGGCTCATTAGAGCAGCCTGAAAGCAAGCAGCAAAAATGTCCCGTGAAAAACTGGGGACATGAAAAACGATTGTATGCACCGATTAAATCAAAATGTATACTTATCTGGCTTAATGTTAAGCTCTTTGTCTGCCAGAAAGCAGTCCCAACTTATCACCGTCACCGCTGTGAAGAATGGCTGTGGCAGCTGCATGCTGTCCGCAGGCTTTTCAGCACAAACAACTGGAAGACGATGAGCGGGCATTAAAAGAACAGCTAATGGAGCCAAAAACAAGCAAATTATTGAGGATCGGTTGTTTCGCCATGCCAAATAAATTGGACTGCAATGCTTTATGTTCTGCTAAATAAAACAATGACCTGAGGCATACAATACAGTAAGATCAATACTGAAACAGCTTCAGAATGAAAAGTAAGAAAACCTATGAAATGCTGGAAAAGCTGTGATATGAAGTGTGCTCATAAACCCTACATATCCAACTCAGCAGAGCTTTATCCAACTGTAAGATACTGTAGACTGCTCGGGTATCACCCACATCTCCCAGCTCCCAGCTGTTCGATTTATCCAAGACCTAAATCTCTAATTCCTGCCGGAGGGAAATATGAGAAATGAGTCATCTGAAACGTTCAGAGTCATTTGAAATCCTGCAGTTTGACTCAACTTTATTCAATACATATGAAGTTCTTTTATTTCTCCTACGAAAATACATCAGTATCATACTCAATTATATTTCCCCATCTCCCCAAGCTCAAGCCAATTCTGTTTGAGTTTTATACCTATAATATCAAGCCTATATTGAATAATGATGCTACAAAATAACAAATTTTACAGGGAGCTAAAGATTGATAGTGGCTTTTGTGAGACTCTATACGGCCATTTAATAAGATTCGTTCTTTTGTCTTTGCCCTACAGTTTCGTTTATGGCCACAACATTGCTTTCTTTTTTTATTATGTTTTTATTTTTACGGCAGTGTCATTTTCATAGTCCCAGTGGGCTTTGTCAGCTGTATTGAGCAAGCTCCATTGGACGCCATGCTGAATTGATAACTGTAATTTCAATGTTTTTACCTTCCCTCAGTGGAGATGTTTGTCTGGGTTTGACTGTGACTGGTTTCATTTTATGTCATGAAGGCAGAAAGAAAATAAAACACATATTTTAAGCCATACAGAAAGGAACATCAACAGACACACACATATAAATGTGTACAAATTCGCCTTTAGCTTTTTTGTTGTTGTAATTGCTCAGTAATTGCTGTTGATTTGCCCAACCTACCATCTTAAATGCTTGGTTTAGTCAATTTGCCAAGAGAATTTAATAGAATCTGCTCACTTACGAATTTTTGTCAAGTGTGTGTGTGTGTGTGTGTGTGTGTGTGTGTGTGTGTGTGTGTGTGTGTGTGTGTGTGTGTGTGTGTGTGTGTGTGTGTGTGTGTGTGTGTGTGTGTGTGTGTGTGTGTGTGTGTGTGTGTGTGTGTGTGTGTGTGTGTGTGTGTGTGTTCGGTGGTTGTTTGAATCCTCTGCAAAGGGAATTTCTCCCCCTCTGGTCAGATTGCTGTGGTAATTTGTTGTTTGCTTGCACGGCAAAAACCTCTTCTGCAGGAGGAACACCTTGGCTAAGTATCTAATTAACAAACCACACTTTCTTTCAACACGAATGCATTTGCTGCCGATGTGTTTGTGTACAAGTGACTGTTAGGAATGCATAACCTCACACACAAACTCACACACTGCAGTAAATAACACTGACTAAATGTTATCTCTTTTGTCTATCTTTCTCTCGTAGACCACGTCGGGTGAAGACATGCGTGATTTCACCAAAGTGCTGAAGAACAAATTCCGATCGAAGAAGTACTTTGCCAAACATCCCCGGCTCGGCTACTTACCAGTCCAGACAGTTTTGGAAGGTGACAACATGGAAACGTATGTACACTTGATTGTCCTTTATAATATAACAGTTCAATGCTAAAATCTGCTTAGTTATGAAACATTACAAATCTCCTTGTTTACATGTTTATGTCTAGACCAAAATCAGAATCCCCTTTGTTTAGGTTGATGTTGTGTCATGCACCACAATGCATTTCAGCGGCCCTTAAGTCACTGTAAAAGGGAAGTTAAGGCGTCTCTAGCCTCCAGTAATTTAACTTGTCTGTGAATGAAATGGAATATTTGGTGAGGTTTAGCTACCCGGGGGGATTTACTCAGATCTCTGAATTTGATTGGATTGCTCGAAAAATGTGAGTGGCTTAGTGCAAACAACTCGATGTGGACCTCCAGCAAGTTATAGATTTTGATATAGATTGGTCTCGTTAGTTCAAGAGGAAGAGGATGAGGGGAAGAAATTGCCACAAGGCATTGGTCAATTGTTGTTTTACATTATGGGAAGAGTAAGCTAATCACCCCAAATGTATGTATAATTTATGTGAAGGCCCTAAGCTCAACATACATAAGTCATCAAAAAAGGCTTTAACAGCAACTTGCTAGTGTCGATTGTTAGAACTTCCCTGTTTGGTTTTACTGCTTTTTAGTCTCCGGGCCAAGATTAGTCAAGTAATAATTCTTAATATAATATTAGCTTCTCAAGAACCACACATGACATAATAACACATCTTATCCACACTGAGTAGTACTCCCCATGCCTGAATTGGAAATGTAAAATTGATGGTGTGCTTTTAGAATTCTCACTTAGTCATAAGTATCCTTAGGTCGCTTGTTATGAAAAACATACACCGTTCACACACACACATACACACACACACACACAAACACAAACACACACACACACACACAGCTGTGCCACAGTATCAGGAGAGTGTTAATGTCTCTCTCAGTTTATGTGTTTATTTACCTGTCGGTTCAGTCTTTACCAAGTGCCATCGCAACACCGTAGCTCTTCTTTCTGCAGCACCTGCCCCAGCGACTACGTCTGATTTATGCCCTTACTCCCGCCAGCCATAAATCCCCCCTGGAGAGTCGTTTAACTAGGACCACATTATGCACATGCCCCAGGCAGCCTCCTCATCCTCCCCCTTGTGTAGTGTATATCTGAGTTGTGGCCATTTAGAAATACCAGCCGATTTGCTGCGTGTGCCTTTGATACTCATTTTTGTATTGTTCCTACATTTTATCATCTATTTATTATCTCCTTTCTCTCAGTCATTTTGTATTTTTCTTGAATATGCCATCACTCGGTAACTCCTAATGCTACTTTCTGACATCGCTGTCTTTTGTACAATACAGTTGAGCATCTTGTAGGCAACAAAACTAAATCTCAAAGATGTTTATGCGTGCTCCTCTCACAACAACTCACCTGTTCACCGGTGATAGATTTCCCCCGACAGCCAGTCGCACACAGTCACCTCCCAGATGGATTGCGCTCCATCTTTAATCCCTCCCATACTTGTCCGTCCTCTTTCTCACCTCCCACCTTGCTCGGTTCTCATTTCCCTTTCCTCTTTGAAAAATGACTTCTGCAGAGATGTCTGCCTGATGAATGCCTCTAAAGGGTAGAGGAATTGTGGCGAAACGCAGAGAAACCTTCACAGTATGGCAGAAGGGAATGGAGACTTAAAAGAAATGTAGTGCGATTTTATGATCATCAGTTCCCCGTCTGGTTTACGGCATTAGTCATTCGGTAAGAGGCTGGTCTACACTGTATGTGCAGAAATAAGCCTGAGAGTGCATTTTTGCCCATTGACTTTCTGTGAAACCTGCCTCAAACATACAATCAGTGTCAAGAAATGCTCTTCATACCCCACTTATTTTTCAACCTGTGTTGTTAAAGTGTAGGTGCATTTGTTATCTCCATGTCATTAAAACGAAAACTCTAGCCTAAATTGAAATAGGTTTTGTCTGCAGTTCCAATAAAGTAGAGGTCCCTGCTTAAAAAGAGGAATTGTACAGATTAGATAAACATAACATTACCATCCGTCTGTTTTAATAAGACTAACCCTTTTCAACTTCAAAGTATATGCAACATATTCTATATATATTTGATTAATACAAATCTGATAATTCAGCTATCATAGTTCTAACTTCTTCCCAGCTATCATGCTGAAAGATTAGTTTTGCTTACTATGTAGAATTTTAAATAATTTGGAGAAAAATGTACCCCCCTTGGATATGTTGATCTTGTATAAATATTTCTCTTTTTTTTTTATTCCACCCACTGTGTTTCTTACCACCTTGAAAGAGCAGAACACACCACCTACTCTTACCTCCTACTTATGCCTTTGCTTCATTTCACGGCAGATAGGATTTCGGATTCATCAATGCAATTGTTGCTCCATAACATCACTGTAGATTAAATTCTTCTCCTCAATTTTTGTTTTGATCAGCAACGGCTGCTTGTGTTTTTTCTCTTGCAAGTTTCAGATGCCTGTGGGGAATCGGTATTGTGAAGACAACATTCCTTAAGTTCAAGGAAGACATAGTTGTCTTCTCATTTTCAGTTGCGCACATGTAGCAAAGATATCTGCATTGCAAACCTTCTGTTCAACCTAGATAATCGAACATTAAAACATTACAAACGATCGCGATAACACAGCAGCTGTCTGTGTTTACTAATGAGACATAGTAATAAAGGTGTTGGTAATTAAACTCCTCTTAGGCATCGAGTAGATAACATGTTGCATTATTCTCAGCCTCCAAATTGTGCAGTTAAACTTCTAATCATACTCTGTATGTACGTCTACAGAATCTGCAGATGGACACACGCAAAAACATTTAAACAAAAGTCCCTTCTGTGTTTACTTCAATATGAATATGAAAGGTGAAAACAGAAGTCTGAATGTGTGTCAGTGTCTTACGCTCATTTCACTCACACATTCACACATCTGTGTCTCTTTCCAGCCCTCGAGCTGTCTTTCTGACAGACGGGTAAAGGTGTCGGCATATGCAGATGGTCTTTTCTCCCTGACAGGGTAAACTGAGGACAGGGACAGCAATGTGACAGAGTTACTGCAACAGTGTGACAGACTAAATTGGTTTTCAGAAACCTTTTAGGGCCATCAGAAAAGTGTTGCTTACACAGTTAAACACATGCTGCATAATTTTTTGAAAAAAGAGAGACATGGCTTAAAGTACTTTAAAGTAGCAAGTGCCCTAAGTTGGGCAGCTTTATTTGAGCCAACTTCTTCTAAAAACATGCCCACAGGCCCATTACCATTTATTTGCCCTAGGCTCAAATACTATTAAAATGTCACCGTCATCTTACTACTGAGTGTGTTTGTAATATTTTTTCCAACCGAGCTTTGAGTTACCCTGTATGAGCTCATTCAGTGCCAAATACAGACGTTAAGAATATTGTTGTCTTTAAAACATAACCTTGCTTCATAGTATTTCGAACATGCTCTCAGATTTACTTCCAGATCAATATTGTAAATAAGAAACTGTTCTTAATGCTTTATCTGGAAGAATAAAGGTTAAATTAAAAAATTTAAAATTATCACCAAAATATCAGTGGAAGTCAAATGTGAACAGGGCGCTGCTCTGCTCCCTGTTATTGTACTTGGACAGGGGCAACAAGCCTTCGATCCAAACACAGTCTTTGCAGCGGCCACATTTGTCAGACCCCAAATACTCCCAAGGTCTCTCCTGTCATGATTTCTCCCGTCCCTCTCTTTCCTTTAGTCGCCTTTCCTTTACACATATTCCTGTCACGCCTCATTTCCAATTTCTTGTCCCTCCCTCCCTCCCTCCCTCAGTGCTGCAGTTACTTGTGTTCCTGTCTTCACTACAAACTACTCCTTCTACCAGTAACTTCATCTAAAGTTTAAAGTTAGATGAATTTGAGCGAAAGGAAAACCATCTAAACTCTACAGGGCTGTACATTTTTGGTAAAGATGATAACTGACAACACCCATCCTGGAAAACCAAATGAGAGCCTTGACTATTTCCTTCTGGAAAAGATGTAAGCGGAGGCACATAATACGCCAGCACCACTGGCACTGAATAGTTAGCTCAGTCTGCCCGGCCGACCCCGATCAAATTTTCTCTTTTCTCGATCTGAATCCCCTGCGTCATTACAAATTCTCCTTGCAGCTACAGAAGTGTGACTACGCTGGCTGCTCCGCTGTGAGTAATATAAACACCACACAGCTCGTCTCTCTGAATTCCCCTTGTTTAATGTGGGAGCGGAAGCGTGAGGTGAACTTTATGTCAAGCTCTACCAATATCTTACTAATTTCTAGCCAGCCTCCTCCTTGAAAACAACACATTTCTTTCTTCTGTTTTTTAGGTTTGAGGTTTTCCTCTTTGTTTACAAAAAAACTATTTATGCTCTGCGTCTCTAAGAATAGCTGCATTTATCACAGACTATAAACCAGGAACTTTTAAAGACTTTATGCCCTCTAGCATCTTGGTTTGCCACATTTTATTTCCAAAAACATTAATGGCCCGGAGCTTTGTTTGCCTGGTTTCAATACACCAAGCTTATCTTTTTTTTTGTAACATAATGTACTTATACATTATTTACTAGAAGATAAACTATATAATAGTTGTTATATATGTTTTTACTAGCATGCATTTTGAGTAAATCCTGCTGGAAATACACAAGAGAAGAGAATTACATTTTGGCCATGTCATTCTGTATGCAGTGGGATTTGTAGAAAACCAATTACATTAAAAACGTGTGACAGCGGGGTACTAGTCAGTTAGCATTATCAGCTCTTTCCTGTGCGAGCTTTTAGTCACACGCTGGGTGTATTTCAGTTTGCTGAAATGTCCACTTGCTATTCTTGACCCTTTCCAAAAGACACTTACACATTATAATCTGTACACGTTGTGTCCCAAGTCTACTTTGAAGTAGGTTTTGGATAATGTCATGGGGTATACTGACAACCGTGTTGGTTATATATTGTATTCCTCACTGTTTTACACACCTTCCCTCTGTGATGTGTCTAGCCACTCAGCTGCTGGACTGACTTTCCTTCCACTTCTTTGTCCACCTGTTGTGTTTATTTGTGTTTGTTTCTGAGTGGTTTTGGCCTTAAAATGTTTTGTGGTACCTAAACCTTCCTTCCCCCCTCCCTCCTCCCATCCGATTCTCTTACAGCCCTGTCACCCTCATCAGCATGTGTCCGGAGCAGTATGAGTGAGTATCTACGCCACCGGCAACAACACCTCGTCTCCACGACTGGAATGCATTTTAATGACACCTCCTTTACTCCCTTCTCTCCTCACTCACATCCCCCCTCCTTAAGTTTTCACTCCGACTAAGCCACGATTTGCACACTGCATGCTGCCTGACTGCCTGTCGATTCACTGGCTGAACACGAACCCCCCCCCCCCCCCCCTCCAAACTCATCCACCGTCTCCTTACCGTCACCTTCTTCTCCTCCTCCCTAAAGCATCCAACTAGCATTCAGTTGCTCATCAGAGCAGCGGCTGTCAAAAACCACCCAACAGCTCCATAGATCATTCTTCTCTCCTATTTCTCTTTCTAGGATCATCAGACGTGTTATCTAGGTGATTTTGTGCAAGGCCATTAGTTTGTGTGTGTGTGTGTGTGTGTTAGTTTGCGCCAGTGTGTGTGATCGAGCGTGTGCATGTGCCTGTGAATTTCTTTGTGTTAATGAGGTTGTGTGAGCACGCTGAATCTCATTCATCTCCATTACGCCATTCATTTCCAGGCTGTCCCAGTCACCTCAGCTCTCTCATGATGACACCCACTCCAGGATAGAGCAGTATGCCAGCAGGTAGGCATTGCATTCTCCAATCATCATTTCATCATCTCAGATGCCAGAGAGAACACATCAAAATAATTTGCTAACTGCATTTAGATGTTGCACATTTAAAATGCTCCATTATGAAAATGAGAAAGGACTTTTAAAATACTTTAACCCTCATAAAACTATTATAAGAGTTGAGTAAGATAAATGGATTACCAGTGTCTGCCCGGAAGTGATGGAAAATCACATTTGAGATTTGAAAATGCTACATTATGCTTTGGAAAAGGGTCAGAAATGTAAAGCATCAAAATCGGAAAGTCAGAGAACACATTGAAAATCTCTGATATTTTCACATTAACCTTGAAAGAAGTGTTGGCACATTCACCACTAGATTCCAGAAGAAATAAACATTTTGCCATCATCTATATACTGAAATTGTCATTTTTAAATTTGTTTTAACCATGCTATTACGGACAAATGGGAAAGCTGAAAAGTTATTCTCCAGTTTCCCCTCAGCCAGCACTACTCATGAGATGAATGCTCTTCAGAAGTTCAGTTAAAAATGAGACTTATTAACCTTTTTAATATATACACAGCGGAAAACACTTCATCTGTAGGTAGTGTATAAACATAGAATGAAGTGGGAATATGCTGCGGTGACATAAGAAGTGTCTGTATGGTTTATGTGCCTTTCATTTTGCGGTGTTCGCATACATCAAATCGGTTGATTGTCAAAGCCTGCTCCCTGAGTGAACTCAAAAAACATTAAGCCACCCATCACTTTTGCTGGCTACATTATGGATTTATTACTGCTGAGATCAAAGCAGCAACAGATCGTATTGATAGCTGTTTTAGACGAGTGCTTTAAAGGATCCTGCTGCGTACATGGATACACACACGTGCACAGTGTGTGACATGCTGTTAATCATGACCAACATCACCACCCTGATGTTCTTCTGCGCTGAGAGTGAAAACCTGCCATGTTTGATTTTGAGATCCCACACGTCACACAAATCCTATCTTGCCCCCTAGATGGAACTTTAATCAGTCCAGAGCTTATCTTATCTCAAATGGACAAGGGGTTAGTTGTGTCGAAACAGAACCCGCAGCGTACTCTCTCCAAAAACAAAGCTTTAATCATGAAGGGCTTTTCTGATGCAGCGCTGCTCTGTCTGGCCTGTAGCCTTCTATTGGTCACACACCATTAACCTTCACTTACTGTTTCTGGGTGCATTGTTTTATCACCAATGACACAGAGACACGAGCCTTGTGAATTACAAACTAACTGAAATATAGACGCTGACATTGTAGTGCAGTTTGAACATATGCATATAAAAATTTCACAAGCAAAATTACAACTTTGATCGTCTCCCTTCATTTATATTCAGTCAATACAAATCTATTTCCTACTGAAGTTGATGGTGTGGATCATGTTCTTAATCTGCTGGTCAACCCTGCTGGCTTCCCCATGTGCCACATGCGCCATCTCTGCTCTACATATAGGGTCTCAACAAATGGTTATGAAAAATATACTGTAGTGCATGCCTTCATAAAGTTGTATTTGGTGATAACTTCATATATCATTCATCATTTAACCTGCTTGGAGACTTCACTACATACATTGTATTTTAAATGGTGTTTTAATGTGGCTCCGAGATCCTAATTTGTTCACTGTGTTCTGCATTTTGATGAGATGATGAAGATGCAGAAAGGCATTTTTGTTTTTTTAAATGAAGTCACTGATGTGGGTTTCTTTCTCAGGTTGGCCCAGATGGAGCGCTCCAACGGCTCCCTGCCCACCGATAGCAGCTCAGCCACAGGAAGCATGTAAGTCAACATTGGTCATTTTGAAAATGTGTACAGGTTTCTTTCTTCACAGTCTATGTTTTCCAGCTACTGTACATTTTCATACAAATATATATATATAATGCTTCCCATTTTAGGAAAACTAAAATTGTGGTCCAAAAGAAAAAGTAAAATGTCGACATGATTTTAATATAACTCTTGTGAATAGAAATCTTTGCTCCTGTGGCAAAGTGGGTAGAGCACGTATCAATAAGGCTCAGTAAACTGCATGTCATTCCCCTCTCGCTCACCATTATACTCTATGTTCCTCTTCAACTCTCATATAAAGGTGAAAACTATTTAAAAAACATATCTTTAAAAAAATTTATAACTCTTGAACATCTTCCCTTCATGTGTACCTGTCATGGTAGCCAAAAAACTTGCCTTACCTGCTTTCAGTGTATCAAACCCTGTCTAAGAAATAACAAGGTGACATTTCACATTCCCTGGAAAGAGATCAATAGAGGGCATGTGTGTGTGTGTGTGTGTGTGTGTGTGTGTGTGTGTGTGTGTGTGTGTGTGTGTGTGTGTGTGTGTGTGTGTGTGTGTGTGTGTGTGTGTGTGTGTGTGTGTGTGTGTGTGTGTGTGTGTGTGTGTGTGTGTGTGTGTGTGTGTGTGTGTGTGTGTGTGTGTGAACTGAGAACAGTTTCGAGATAATAAAAGAAGTGTGGAGTGAGGGGGAAAAAAGACAATGGGGTGCGGTTAAATGCAGCAGGGATGACAGCCCTTTAGAAGACATGTAATGGATTAGGGTGCCAGCAATGAGAAGCGAGCGCGACTGGTTTCAGCATATCTGATAACGGCCAATTATCTTTGATCAGAGCGGATTGGAACAAACTTGAAAAATGAGAACTTGCACAAAAAGGAATAAAGGGCTGAAGGGGAGATGGGCTTTGTGTGACGGCGTGTGTATGTCTCACGCAGTTCATTCCAGTTGAAGGACGTATTTTCCCCTTTTCTCAACTCCGATCCTAATCGGGGGAATGAGCTTTTGAGGGTCAAGTGCCCTCTAAGCTCGTGTACACACACTAACCGGAGTGTTTAAACAGTCTGACACACACACAGGTGCACACTTTAACTGTGTTTTTCTCTTTGGAGGGGATTACTTTTCATTTCCGTTCACCTGTTTCGACACAACAGTCTAAATATTTTCCAGATCATAAATCGTCATCAGAGGTGTGGAAATCAGAGATGTGTGTGTATACATATGGAAATGAATTTGTGCATAAGGGAAAATAAATTTGAGTTTTACAGCGCAGCAGTGAAGAGGCACATGGGAAGACCTTTTAAAACCTTTTGAGAATTGTGAGTGAAGATGGCTTTATTCTGTTGTAGTTTGCATACTCTGCTGAGGGGCCTGCATCATGGACCACTGCTCCCACACTTCAACTCTATCCGAACTTGCCGTATACAATAGCGTTTTTTTAGAAACTGAGGAAGTTGCATTGAAGGCTCCCAAAAGCTCTCCATGCTTTTCAGCTGATCAATAGAAGGACAGAAGAATAGAAGAAAGACAAAACGTTTTGGTGAGCAGCAGAAGGAGGAAACGGAAGTGGATTTATTTTCCCCTCTGAGCTCTCGTAATGCGGGACACAAACACATAATCCCCCACTCCTGCTTGCTCCATGCTTTTGTACTTGGCTTATTTAAGAGAACAAGCCGTTATCTTTTAGCCAGCTCTGAAACAACACTGACGTCTGCAAGTGTGTAGAGCGCTAATGAGGTGAGGGAGATGATGGTTAGATGAAGGCTAATGGGTTTAACAGCAGAGGGAAGAAAAAACGCCCACCAGCGTGCATTTTGAACATATTCATAGTCCTCGCACTCTCACTCACTTATGCATCAGTGTCATTGCTATGAGATTTTCGTTCCGCTTTTCTGCAAAACAACGATGGCCTCAATGTAGCTGTGAAGAGAAAAAGTAGAATTTAAATGCCACAATCCTAGAATATATTAGAGCTGGTACATTTTTCCAGTAGTCTCCTCCTACAAGAATGGTTCTGTTTTTTTTGATTTATTGTAAATATTCTTTAGTAACGCAAAGCAAGATGTAGTTATTTATACAACGTGAATTACTAAGTATTCAACAGGGAACATAAATAAACTTTTATTAATTGCAGTGGGAACTGTGCCATTAATAAGGAGGAAAAACTAAATTACATCCAGTTTGTCTGCTGTTGGAAATTATAATTGGTTGTTTTGTGGAGGACAATTAACTCATTTGAATGAATTCCCCACAAATTGGCTCTCAATTTTGACTAAGAGCTAAATAATGTTAATATCCCTGTGTTTTAAAATGCCACTTCTGAAAACAGTCATTGCAGCCAGCTTAATTCCCTGAATAAATAAATACATTAAAAAAAACAGTTAATGTATTGTGCGTAGTAGGTCTTTAAAAGGATATTTTTTTCTTCTGCGTCATAAACTTAAATGTCATTTGCATTAGTGGTGCTTGAAGTGCGGGCGGTTTTTGAAAAAGCCAGAATCAACTTCCTTTTTATACACCAAAGTGTTTATCAAGACCCGCTTTTAAGAAGAAAGTCAATTTGAATTCCTTTGAAAAATAGCAGCAGTGTGCTTTATAGATACCACTAAAGTAAAATAGCCCACTTCTCAGAAGAAGCTGTGCATTGTGTTGCCACACTTTCCACACAGAATTTACTCTCTTTCCTCCTCCATTTTAATGCCTTTGGTTTTGGGTGGTTGATTGTCTTTCCTCTCTTGTCACGATATTTATTCTTTTGGGCCTGAAGCGGATTGCCCCCCAAGCCTCTTTGTCTATCACACGGCTCCATCTTGTTGTTTGTGAGGACACACACTCATAAATGATTCCTGTGCTTGACATGATAGTGAAAGGTGCCTTGATGGCAGCATCTGAGCTTCTGAAAACTTGCATAGTATAACATGGATGACTGCATTTGCCAATTACGTGCATGTTTGGCTTCTGGTTTGTATTTTCTGATCATCCAATGCCTGCAAACACTTATTTGGACTCGCTGCCAGCTCAGCTGTGCAGTGATATTAATAAGTAGTGTGGTTGTGTGTGTGTGTGTGTTGTGTGTGTATATAAGAGAGATCTGTTTAAGGTGTGTGTGTGCGTGCGTGCGTGCGCGAGCGCAAGTGGCTTTAATACGTAATTTAATTTGTTTTTCTTGCACTGCTTTTATCTAAAAGGGAATTCTTAATTAGGATGTCAGTGTTGCCTGTTTTCTCTGACCAAAGCACAATGTTGTCATTGATGCCTCGGGACTTCACCGAGAAGCGTGACTTCCCACATCCTTTCTTTGTGCTTTGCTTTTTTGTTTGGTTATCTCTCACCTCCAGTCTTTCCCCCAGAGCTGTCCTTTTTTCTTGTCTTTTGATATTTTGCCCTTTTATCCCTGTCCCTTTTCATTTAACCAACTCTGTTTCTTTTACATCCCTTTTCTTCAAAACCCCATCCTACCCTCTTTCACTTTTCCTCCTACTCAAAGCATGATTTACCTTTGGGCCCAGGTAACCTTCAGAAGCCACAATAAGCACAGAGGTAAACATTTTTTAAAGCCCTGCTCTCGACTTTACTCTGGTCTTCTTTCAGCATCGTCATACTTCTCTTTCATATTTCATATTTCCTTGTCTATCCTTCTCCCTTTGTCTGTGCTCAGTGCAGGGCTAGGAGCGTTTCAGCCCAAGTGAAGTTGCCTCCTTTTATGGCACATTATTAGGCATCAGGCCTGGAAACTTTTGTCATTGTTAAACCGTAAAAGTTTCCACAGCTGTGTCCTCGCTCGCCCTCACCACGCGTGACCCTAGCATTCACAATGCTCTACGGCTTATAGCCTCGCCATTCATCGCCATTATTCCCACTTATTTCTTCCCCCACACTGAGGCTCTCCACCTCTATCATCCCTTTTATCTCTTATTTTCCACCTTTTAAAACACCAGCACTCTGCCTCAGCCTCCAGTCAGTTCACTGCACTACCCCCTTTCTTCCAATATTCCTGGGCAGGTGCTTTGTGAACCAGCTCTCTACCCCCTCTGTCCCAATTTTCCAGGCGTAATGATCTGTCCTCCGGGTTCCCCCTGCCAGCCATAATGTCCCGCTGCAGAGTTTGCCAGAGTCCTGCCAAATTGGTCACTCAGTCGTGCAGGACTCTTGTCCCTTAATCCCAGCAGACAACAGTGCCACCAGTTTTCAAGTTTCTCCACGGCCACTAAGCCTATCTCTGTCGTCTCCATTGTCACAGCATACCCATATTCCAAAGAGGTTAATTGTGTGTTTTGGTAAATTGCTAGAACAGGTCTGTGTATGAAAAGGGCAAAACTACATAAAGAATGAATGAAGATAACTGTATTGAAGCTGCTGGTTAAAGGAGATTAAAAATAAAAAAATTCTTTAAATGAGAATGCTGAAAGGTTTAAAACATACTGAGGTTTAGGCCGTTTAATTAATGTAATTTTTGTATCCTTGGTTTGGTTTGTGAAAAGGCAAAACGTAACTCTAACCCATTCCTAAATAAAGAAAACTCTTACCTTCAACCCACATGAAGAGCTCTGGTTGGTAAATGATAGTTCTTTTTATTTATTCTCCAGTGTACATTTGAAGGCTTCTGGCTGCGTATATTGGTCCTTTTTAAAGTGAAAAGAGTTCAAAGCCTCATTCTGCGAAGCTTTCATCAGCTATCCACTCGGCCCAGTCCTTGCTCATGAAATTGCTTAATTCATGTAATCTCTGAGAAATGATGCATGTGATGTGGTGATAATATCAGTCTGAATACCTTTTCTTATTGATTGTTTCCTATGGTCAGAATAAAGGGTGTCTCATGAAAAACCTGAGATATTTCAGTTTGCCAGTTTGCTCTCCGGAGCATTATTTGATTAACCTGCTCATTATAGCAGAAGATTATGCACTCCATTATGGTCTGTACCGGATAAGAGTGTGTGAACCCAGTTAATAGCGAGTCGCCGCATATTTTAAAAGGTGTCTGGATGTTATCACTGATTGAGTTGTGGCTTAGAGTAAAGCACCGTTTTCAGCTCATAAATATTATGTAATTTAATTTATACATTATTCTGTCCCTTGAAGCATATTATTTCACAAAATGCTAAAAAATGGCTGCTTCTTGATTTTCATGCTTGGCTGTTTTCTTTAGTAATGTAAAGGAGGTTGTACCTGTCTTTGTAATATTGGCCACCATTACTGTTGGCAATAGTACTATTGTGCTCACTCAAGGTAATTGCAATGATCTATATACTGAGACAGACTGTGTGTAAATTAAACTTAATTAGGAGAGAAATGAGAAATTCCATGTTCCTAGATAGATTCAACAGTTACCATGGTGAGTATCATGTGTCATAACCAGCCAAAGCTGGGAAAATACGAGCAAAGTTGTGATACAATTTAAATTCCCTTTACATCGTGTATATACACAAATAATAAGTAATAGCAGACCATTTCTTTAAAATAGTATTTTTTTCCTATAGGCCAGAGATTTTATATATATTTTATGTTATATAACTGCGGGATTATACCGTGACAGAGTGACAGCCTCAGCACTGCTGGGTGTTTGCACAGGCTAAATCCATGCCAAAAAATGCCAAAATAAAGTTAGTAGTGGATAGAAAGTGACGCGCGGAGCCGCCCTGCCTCTAAACTTTCTTCGCCCAAACATATTTCAAGCTGTCAGACTTGCTCTAGAAATGACAGTCACTTTAGCAATGAAGACGACTTTTAAATAACAGTCTGTCATCTTTTTTTTTATCAAGGTTTAGTCTTCAAGGCTCGGGTTGTGTTTCATTATGAAGGTGACAGCTGGGCTTTGGCAAAACCTGCCACTGTCTTTCAGATCACTCAGATAGCACATAAAGGGACGGAGACACACACACACACATACTGATACACAACAGCAGACACCAGCAGCCATCTCTCCTTCCTTCCCTCGCTCTCATTCCATCTGCCTGCCAGGCTTCTTCTCTTCTCTGCTCCGTCCATCTCCTCGCAGCGCTCCCTAATTCCAGTTATCAGATGGTAGAGACTGACACATCTGTGTTCCACCAGGGATTGTGGAGCTTACAGCGCAGCAGGCGGACAGTAGTTGAAGTTCTTAAATATATCATGGCAGCTGCCTGCCACAGTCTTTGGAGATTTTTGCTTGAAAGCTTCAGGTTTTATTTGGAAGCTGGCATTCTTCTCACAACTACGTTTGTTACTGCAATATGCTATTTAATGTCCTAGGCCAAATGTCACCAGCAACATATTTGTTCAAAATGAATTTTACAAAGGAATCCGAATGTTCTGCATTTGTTTGATTAGTTCATAGAAAATCTCTAATAAGTTTCCAGCTGTTCAAGTTCATCAAGGGCTGAAAAAAAAGCCCTCTGTCCGTGAATGGACAAAATGTGACTTGAACTGACTAACGCGGGGATACAACATGTTGGGCTCCTCACTCATTGCATGACTCTTCTGCACTCACTTCCACAGGGACGACGAGCATGCCCTGATCCTGCAGTACTGTCAGACGCTGGGAGGGGAGGGCTCCCCCTGCAGTCAGCCACAGATCCTACAGGCTGTGGAGAGGGAGGAACGTGGGGAGCTGGAGCGGATCATAGCCCGTCTGGAGGAGGAACAGAGGTAACCCATTACAAATGTTTGTCAAATTAACTTGAGAGATTTCGGCATTGAGGAGAGCGTGGTTAAGCCCCAAACTATATACTATCATGTTTGAACAAGATAAGAACAAAGATTTCCCAGTTGAGATTTCTTCAAGATCAATATGGAGTTATTAATATCCGTAGTACTGAAAAATCTGTTTTATGGAAACTGAAATTTTCAAATACTTAATATAAATCAGTGTTAAAATGGTTCTGCTCTTAGTTGCTCTTACGTTTACTCACAGCTCCTTGGGGTCATCTGAGTACATGGGCTTGTTGTCACACTCCCTATGTACAATATACATAAACATACACACACTTCCCGTACGCCCTGTCTACCTCACTCGCCAAGTCCTTCTCCGGTTTGATTAGTAAATGGAGATGGAAAGGCTTAGAGACAGAGTCACTGAACAATGTATTGTTGTAGGGGGGCTTTCGCCTAGCCAGTGGCTTGACTGGAGTGATTTAACACTGATTACACACATACACAGGCGCTCCGTGAGAGCAAGGAGGAGAAAGAGAGAGCTTTAGTGCCGGGCTCATAAATGCCAACTTAAGTAAAGCACAACAGCTTATGGTTCTGTACTGAGAGAGAGGGAGTGTGGAGAGAGTGAGGTGAGGGATCTTGATGGGGGTCCTTTGTGTAGGATTTCACTGGCAAGCAGAGGTAAGCATGGCTGTGGTATTGTTGTTTGGTACCCCACTGTGGGGGTTTTGTGAGTCATTCTGTGATGATGATAAACATTATAATAATAAGTAACCATATTTGTTTTCATTATTATTTAATCATAGCAAATATCACGCGAGAGAGAAAACCCCTCTAAGCCTTGCCACAGGACAACATATTATAGCATTTACAGTATCTACATAAATATATATGATAAACATGGTCATGTAAGTCATGTAAAAATAACAATAAAGCTCAGCTGTCAGAACACACCTCCTCTGGTCTATTTATACAAGGCTCCAAAGAATACAACACTATTGAATCAATGGTTACACATGGCTCACACATCTCCTTCTGCTAAACAGTGTGTACAATATCATATCAAAATAATGCACAGGTGCTGTATATACACACAGTTACAGGAGCACTGTGTAACATATCGGTCAAAATTAAGGGGGTTTAGAATTGGTGACTGTGAAGGTCATTGCTTATTCGCACCATTTTCACATCACCCAACCATTTTTCCCTGTAAATTGTCACCTGTCTGTTACATACATACAAAATAAAGCAAAATGATGTGTGTACTCCACTACATTTATCTAACAGCTGGAGTTACTCTTATACACAAAACATGTACATATCCTATACAATATTTCTTGTAAAGCACCGAAAACCAGCTCCACCTGCTACTCGTTAAAACAGAAAAAGCTATCTCGATATGCAGCTTAAGTAATGATCCAATGATAAAATATAACTATACTATCACTTTCTCCCCAGGACCCTGCAGGGAGAGTACGATCAGCTAAAGGAGCAGCACGGCCAGCGAGGGGCCCCTGCTGGGAGCCCCTGGGAGTCTGAGTCGTCTTTTGCCCAACCCGATGAGGCCGATCTTCTAGCCGAGGCTAAACTACTACGACAACACAAGGGCCGACTGGAGGCCCGCATGCACATCCTGGAGGAACACAACAAACAGCTGGAGTCTCAGCTCCATCGCCTCCGACAGCTACTGCACCAGGTAACCATACACTGACACCAATTTCGGGGCTTGTTACAGTATATCCCCTCCAAAAAGGTTGTTATGCCTGAGAGGAGACACAGATGGACGTTCATAGAAATGAACCGTATATCTGGGTCATTTACTCTTACTTTGTACTTTTTCCCTGACAACCGCTAAATGGATTTAAAAATAAAATAAGGGATTGAAACTGCCGCTGTAAAGAGAAATTCTGTTGTATTGGTGCTTAGCTGACAGTAAACAACATAGATGTTGTTGTAATGGAAAAAGAACTCAGACCTGGAGTAGTTCAATCACAATTAGGTGGTATAAATGGAAGTAAGAAGCATTTGTCAGCTTCAGAGGACTTTGTATGTGAGCTTTTAAAGTGACAAGAGACAGATAGGAGGTATATAATTACTGCTTGATTAACCCATTGATGACTATGGCAATCTAGGATGCATGTCCTTAATGCCTGAGGGTTTTCTGAAAAAATAGTACGAATTGTGAAGTCTACCAAAACCTTAATATCTAAGCCTGTGTAGCACATAGAAACATGAAATAAAAAACATTTAAAAGTTAAGGTTCACAGGTTTCATTTAAACATGCTCCCTTAGCGCTTACAAACCAACAAATATTTCTAAAAATCGTCAAAATTAGATGAATTAGAAAATTATTAAATATTGTTAATAAATAGATGCAATGTGTTGTGTGATTTTCGTCAGTAGTCTATAGTAGACCTTGATTCTGCGCACCAAACGCCACTAACTGTTCTGTCGCCGACATAGCTGGCGTATTTTTTTTATTATTTTGTTTTATTTTTTGATTTTTTTGATTGACATGATTTTCGGCAAACCACACAACTTTTGGGTGGTCACGTGGTCTTAAAAAAATCAACAAAACCCACCTCATGTGTATTTGAACCAATGACAGTGCATTCTATGCTGGAAATGCCATGAAAATTAGATAAAGTAATAATGCTGCGCGATGCAGCATCAGGCAGGAGAGCCAATGTGGCATCGCGCAGCAGCCGTCATCAATGGGTTAAAACTTAGTACGATACATCTGTATAGCTGAGTGTGCACTGGTCATTCACCTCTGATATTGGTGACGCTCTCTTGAAAAATAATTAAATCAACACACAAATACGCACACACACACAGTACACACACAATCGTAATTCGAAGTTTATTTCTTCCATAAGTTATCTTTTCTTTTAGTTGATTAAGCTTTCGGTTGGAGAGCAGCAGGCCGGTAATCACAGTTCACAGGCTCACACACACAGACCAGCTGGCGGGGCTGTTTCAGTGCAACTCGTAAAATAAATGGAACTCCTTTTAAAAAGTGCAATGCTGATCCAGAATGCGTTTTAATAGATGTAAGGTTTCCTTAAATAAATCATCGTCATATCATACAAACTTGTGCACCTATTCACCTCCACACATTGTCTGTGTGTAAACAATAACCCATTCAGTTATTATTTCTCACTTGTTGTTTGTGCCTTTGAATAACAATACCTGCTCATCAATGCTCAGATTAGGTCTTAATCACATCATTACCATTCTACAGCATTAGTCTCCAGTCCCTCTATCAATAACCTAAGGATTTGTTTATGCTCGACCTAATTGCTCTCCTGGTTTTGGATTGTTTGTGCCAAGTGAGAAATGCACAAGCCTCAAGCCAAACAAATAGCAATCCCGACAAATCAGTCTGAGCAAACACATGGGCAGGTATTGGCTCTCTGGAAGCTGTGGAGCTGGAAGCACAGTAATAACTCACGACAAATATGGCCCGAGGAAGGCAGTTGATGTGACTCTGCAGATTCTTTTAAAGGAGAAAGATTAACATTTTGACGGGAAAAAACATATTTTTGCACCCACCCTCCACCTTATCGGAGAATTCCCTCCATTTCTAGACATTATAGTTTTTCACGTTGGGATTTGTTCAGTATACGACTTCATACGTTTTAGTGAAAGGATCAAAACAGCAGATTTGAAATATTTCTATGAAGGTAAAATGAATGACTATTTCATTGTGAAAGTAAAAGTACTAATAAGGTAATGCAATGAGCCGTTTCAGTATTTTGTTTATCATATTTTGGGACTATTATTAATGATATATTAACATTCAAACAGTATTTTATTGTTGTAGCGGGTCATTTAAACCTAATCATAGGGTTTCTATTTAAGTTCTTAATTTAAAATAAAAAAAAGTAGTATTAACTATCACGTGGTGGAGTAAAAAAAATCATTTGAAGATGAAAAGTTTCAGTTAAAGTATTTTAGTTACGTGCAAGTACTTCAAAATTGTATTGAAGTACAACTCTTAATTTCTGTATGTTGGCAGCACTCATTATGCATGAGTATACATACTGTCAGACTTCTTGTGTAGTGTCTATACGGTGCTGATTCTAAAAGACAGGAAGTGCAAACGGCAAACGTATTGGCACACACAAACATCCCCGCGCTAAATAAGAACTTCTGTTTTCTGACATTGAAGTCCCCGGAGTCCTGACGATATGTCATCATGTCTTTCCATCAACCGCAACGTTGCTGCCAAGCTGCAGAATGATAGACCCAGCCAGCTTGATGGCACATATCCAATTTGCACTCCTGACGGCTGACCTTAGCTATTCTAGCCCCAGCCCTAAGACTCTGGCTGTGCTCTGGAGACGTTTCCAACATGTTACCCTTTACTGGCACCCGGGAGGCAGCAGGGGATGGAAGAAAATAGGAGGGGTGGGGTGGGGTGGAGGGGGAGCTACATTTAATTTGATTTCTTGCAGTTGACAAGCTAAAGGGAATGTGTCACTCCACACTAATTGTTACCAGCCATCAAGTCTTTTGTGCATCACAGCATGTTATTTTTTTTCACCAACTGATCCACTGTCCACAGTTTTCAAGTTATGCACTCCTAATCTGTAGTTGATCGATTAAGATATTGTTTTTTTTTGGAGTACAGCAACAAATTGATTTCATCAGGTTTTGTATGTCCGCCGTGAAAACAGGTCATTGACATTCATTTGTTTCAACAATAAGAATGTAAACAATGGGATTACACATTATCACTTTATCTGTAATTATATGCATCCTCTCTGTTCCCTTTCATGAATGCTCAGGACATCTTTTGGGCACCAGAGCTTTTACTTCAGTACAGTACGAACCAAAAGAAAAAAACATCTGTCAAAAACATAGCGAATACAGACATTGCTAGATTATTGTTGGCCACCTGCCTTCACTGTGTGCTACCCTCAGCACCTGCAGCAGCTGCATTAGTGTCAGTCACATCAGCCCCTAAAATGGGTTTTCAAACAGCGGCTCAGCTCTTGTTTGTCAGAGCAGAATCATGTGGATACAACGGCAAGACAAATACACATATTCTGCCTCAGTGCAGAAACCTCCTTATTGTTTTGTTGTGTCTTATTACGGACACAATATGTTAGACCTTCTGGCAGGGTGTTATTTCTCTAGTTTAAATTGTTCATATTGGCAGTCCAGGAATTCCTAATGCTAAATGAACTGATTAGTCACAAAACTAAATGTCCAGCTTTGCAGATTTACACTTGTAGCATGATGAACTGAAGTCTGAGGTTCCTATGTACACGAAAACAGCGGCTCTGTGCCGCCCTCTGTTAATTCACTTGTCTGCATGGCTCATTTTAAAGTTGTCAAGTGAATGCCAAGCAGCATAATTCAGTTATAATAATGGAGTATTCATCTTTGCTTTCTTCTCTATTTCTCACTCTCCCAGCCGGATGTGGACTTGAGGATAAATGGAGTGTCCTCTCCAACTGTCCACGAACGAGGGCCACTTACTGAAAACTCAGGTGAGACACTCGAGCTCACAAAGTCTTGCTTACTCACAAACACACAAACACAATGATCTTTTTATATGAACATATTTTCTTGGAATTCAGTCACTATGCCAGAAGCTACATTTTACAGCATAATTTACAGTGGCTTGCAAAAGTATTCATACCTATTGAAATTTTCCACATTTTGTCACGTTATAACCACACACGTACATTTATTTTATTGGGATTTTATGTGATACACCAACACAAAGTGGCGCAACATTGTTAAGTGGAATGAAAATGAAAAGTGTTTTTAATTTTTTTTGTTATAAATAAAAAACTGAAAAGTGTGGCGTGCAAAAGTATTCAGCCCCCTGAGTCAATGCTTTGTAGAACCACCTATCGCTGCCATTACAGCTGCAAATCTATTGGAGTATTTCTCTACCAGCTTTGCACATCTACAGACTGATATATTTTGTCCATTCTTCTTTGCAAAATAGCTCAAGGTTCAGATTCAGCATCAGATTGGATGGAGAGTGTCTGTCAACAGCAATTTTCAAGTCTTTCTCAATATTCTCAATTGTTTTTAGGTCTGGACTTTGACTGGGCCATTCTAATACATGACTATGCTTTGATTTAAACCATTTCATAGTAGATCTGGTTGTATGTTTAGGGTAGTTTTCCTTCTGGAAGGTGAACCTCCACCCCAGTCTCAAGTCTTTTGCAGACTCTAACAGGTTTTCTGCCCTGTATTTGGCTCCATCTATCTTCCCATCAACTCTAACCAGCTTCCCTGTACCTGCTGAAGAAAAGGACCCCCATATCATGATGCTGCCACCACCATGTTTCACTGTGGTGATGGTGTGTATAGGGTGGTTTGTTAGTTTCCGCCACACATTGCATTTTGCATTCAGGCCAAAAACTTCACGTTTGGTCTCATCTGACTATGCATGGCTTTTGGCAAGGGTTGGAGGAAGGTGCTCTGTTCAGATGAGATCAAAATTGAAGTTTTTGGCCTTAATGCAAAATGCAATGTGTGGTGGAAAACTAACACTGCACATCACCCTATACACACCATCCCCACCGTGAAACATGGTGGTGGCAGCATCATGCTATGGGGATGCTTTTCTTTAGCTGGTTAGAGTTGATGGGAAGATGGATGGAGCCAAATATAATTATATACCAAGCCAATTACAGGGCACACACTAATAACTTCTTTATTGAAGGTAGAATTCTCAAATTACGTGACGTGGTAAATTACCACACCGTACAAATGATTTATAAGGCTTAAAAAAAAGCCTTCCTAACAGTTTATAAGTAATGTTTGAAGAAAGAGGAGTTTCGCATGATTTAAGAAGAGAAAGAAAATTCACTGAGAAAAATATACGGACCACACTTAAATCATTTTCGATTTCTGTAAATGGTATTAAATTATGGAATGAACTTGATGAAGATATCACAGGGAGTTGCAGTTTGCGCAATTTCAAAAAAAAAATGTCTAAAAAATTATGGAAAATTACAGACTGAAAGCTGAGCACATTGGGCTTACTAATAAGCTGAGCACAAGGTGAATGTCACTATCATAACATTATTGTAACAAATAATAGAGGTCAGCAGACAGACTTGTATGGGTTTGAATACTTTTGCAGATGTGTCAATGAATAATGAGAATGGAAATTGACTGTGTATTGGACTGCAGCTGCTTAACAACAAAAATTAGCAAAATCATCAAAAACAAAACAAAATTGTGTTTTTTATTTTTTTATTTTTTCTGTAACAGTAAATGTGTATCTGTGTATCTGAATCTGAATCTGATGAAAATGGGGGCGGGACCTGGTAAGCCTTTGGCTTCTTCCGTCACCCTTCGGACAACACAAAGTATGATGTATGATGTGAAAGAGATAATTGTGTGGAATTGTCCGAAAGAATAATAATAATAATAATAAAACATGTTAGAGTCTGCAAAATACTTGAGACTGGGTGTAGGTTCACCTTCCAGAAGGACAACTACCCTAAACATACAGCCAGATTTACAATGGAATGGTTTAAATCAAAGCATAGGCATGTGTTTGAATGGCCCAGTCAAAGGCCAGACCTAAAACAATTGAGAATATTGAGAAAGACTTGAAAATTGCTGTTGACAGACACTCTCCATCCAATCTGATGCTGAATCTGAACCTTGAGCTATTTTGCAAAGAAGAATGGGCAAAATATATCAGTCTGTAGATGTGCAAAGCTGGTAGAGAAATACTCCAATAGATTTGCAGCTGTAATGGCAGCAATAGGTGGTTCTACAAAGCATTGACTGAGGGGGCTGAATACTTTTGCACGCCACACTTTTCAGTTTTTCATTCCACTTCACAATGATGCGCCACTTTGTGTTGGTGTATCACATGAAATCCCAATAAAATAAATGTACCTATGTGGTTGTAACGTGACAAAATGTAGAACATTTCAAGGGGTATGAATACTTTTGCGAGCCACTGTATACAGAAGAAAGAGAAAAGATACAGATCTTGCACTGTTCCTCTGCAGATGAAAACTTGTTGCTCACTCTGCTAAGACAGCACATAAATGATGTGTGTACTAACTGAAATTCAACGTGTGTGTGTGTGTGTGTGTGTGTGTGTGTGTGTGTGTGTGTGTGTGTGTGTGTGTGTGTGTGTGTGTGTGTGTGTGTGTGTGTGTGTCTAGATGAGCTGTTGGACTCCCACAACAGCAGCTCTGACCTGGCAGATGTAATGGAGCAGATTAACAACTCCTTCCCTGCATGCAGTCGTAAGTTTCCCACTCCTCCTCTCTCACACCGTGTCTCACCAGTCACTGAAGGCAAAATTTGTGTTTCGCCCACAGGGACGCTGGTCAGCAGAAAAAATAGTGCGCATCACTCCATTTGACTCTTCATAGTTCATCCCTCACAGGGAAAATTCATGTGTAGCGTACCAGATGTGTGAATTAGGCAAGTTTGAGGTCTCCTTGTACAGCAATATGAGGAATGGTTGCCTTTCGCCAGGATGTGATTCCATAGACTTTATTGCACTTTTCAAGAATTTATAGGGCAGCATCAATCAATTTATCCACAGCTTTTTTTGCCCATCAGTCGTTAAGTCTACACACCACATCCTCACAATTGAAAAGCTTGAGCAAGAGAATGGTTGGTATTATGATTTGAAACATGACTGAGATGATGCATTCATTATAAACAGAGTTGCTAATACATTTATGTTTAAACCAATGAATGGACTGGACTAATGACGGCTGTTTTGAGCTTAAATCTTCTGCAATATTTTGTACATTTAATATGTTATTATTAATGCAGTGTTTAAGTGGAATCTGGGTTCATTTGTTAATTTGATTAAGTTGTTCCTATTATCAATTTGGTTTTTAATGAAAGTATTCATACAGTGGTTTATTTTGTCTATCCATGTTAGTTATGCTTTCATTACCATGACATATTTTACGAGGTACACCAGGCTAAGGCTGAAAAGAAATTGCAACAGAAAATTGATGCGGGGGAGAAACTGTTAGATTCCAGACACACTCAATGTAATTTCCACATGACTCATCATCCACCCTTATTTTCTCCTTTACCTCCTATCATTCTCCTCTCCATGTGTCTGTCTTTAACCACCTCACACACTCTTGCCCCACATATGTATTTTCTTTCTTTTCTGACTTCATACTGTCATTTGGCTTTGATTTTGGGTGGTAAATGTTAATAGGTATGTGTACGTGTCTGTGGGGCCTGTGAGGTGTCATGTATAAATGATAGCAGCTTTGTGTACGTGTGTAGTCATGAATTCAAAAGGCCTGTGTATGTTTTTAAATGAGGAGATTAAAGACAGAGAGTGAGGGATAGCTTTTTCAAAAATCATGAATGTTGTAGTGCATGCTGGTTCCTCTTCATTGTGAATGTGATTTTGATCATGATAAAACCCTTTCTCAGTCACATTGATTGTAAATACAGCCTTGAGGCTTTTTTAAATTCTCATTTAAATTTGGTGTTTGACATAACACCTTGGACTCTAATACTTTTAATACTGGAATTTGAAAAAACTATCCACCTAGTTGGATATCAATCAAAAATGGTCGTGTAGACAGTTAGAGCTTTTTTTCTTTGGCAAAACTCCAGTGAGGGCTTGAGTTAAAAAAATCAATTTTAATCTGGCAGACGCTCCACTGTTATTAGCATTTGGTTTAGGCACAGCTTTGCTGAACAGAACCTAAGAGGAACAGCGTTAAATGTGTCCACCTACATTTGGGAGGCCAAAGACCGTGAAGTTCAAATGTTAAGCTCTTGTCTGTTTGCTTTGTCTCCCACAGCCTCAAGCCTCTCCCCAAGACCACAGGTAAGAAGTGGTTTCCTCCACCTATTTAGATACTCAACAGTTCTATACATCAGTGTGTGTATTTGCAGTTTGTAGAGACATTCCTGTTTTTCCTCTTTTGTGCTTTATAGCGTGTGTTTGCGGTTCACTGTTTTAGTAACTGGCCAATGTGAGAGAAGTTTGAGCACAGCCACAGAGGTGATTATAGCTGCTGCAATAGACAAAAGTAGTCCCCCACAATGTAGCCTGCACCTGCCTTGAACATTCTGGGGCCTGTGAGAAAGACATGGTGAATGATATCTGGAGAGGGCAATTAATGCTGTGAGGCCAATGTGCTCTGTGGGACAGAGGGTTTGTGAAAGGTGCATTCTATACCCTTCAATTTCAGTTGGATAAAGTTTATCATGACTCTCTGAAAATCCTGTCATAAACACACAGTATTCAGTAGACTTCAGGAAATGATGTGACCCACACTTCATTGTGCACATTCAGTTTTTTTTTTGTTTGTTGCATAACTGCACAGGCGAATAGGTTTGAGCGCTTAACTACATTTTCGGAAAAAAGACAGCTGTGTTTTTTAAAATCTCCACACCCACCTCCTCCCTCTTTTCGGCTTTGAGCTCTTTACAGACTAGCAGTAGCTTGAGGGACTGCAGCCCTTTTACTAGCTTTCAAAACCGATTACTTTGCACAAACCTCTGATATTTCCACTTAGTGATGGGTTTATGAAGAGAAATGAGGTGGGTGTTTACCTGCCGCACTCGGCTAACGAAAAAAAGACAAGAGAAGTGACTTCCACTAGTCCTACTTGAACCCAGGCAGACACACACAGCTTGTTATAAAAGTTTTAGGTTTTGTTGTCTGCTTCGACATGATGATTTAAGCTTTGTCATCTCTCTTTTGCAGGTGATGTGAGGACAGTCAGCACAGAGGATGCCGTGTTTGTGCGTGTGCACACATGCGAATGTGTGTGTGTGTGTGTGGGGGAAGAGACAGGACCATTCCCAAACAAACAATCCCCACGACCCCTTAATCCCAAAGACGCACAGGACCAGACAACTTAACTACTTTTATCACCTTGTCTTGTACTATGCAAACTGTACATTTTATGAACTGTAGATTGTACCTGGACTTGGTTCAACATTTGTCAGTGATTTGTTTAGATATGCAGATGAGTATATGGACACGGGGCTTTGTATAGTATAATATGCTCTTTTTTTTGTTGTTCAGAGGGTGGTGTGAGATTTGTGTTTTGTCCTTTTTTAAGTTCTGCCTTCACTGGGAATCAAACTGTTACATTTATTTCTGTCATTCCACTGCATTTGACCCTCTAGCCCCCAAATTGAAATTATTTGTTAATGAAAGAAGCTACAGGTGTTTGTTGTACATCCTGGAGCATGCCCAGTACCTGAGTGATAACATCTATTGGATGAAAGGATTATGTTGAAGATGTTAGACGGTCACTTCTGAAAGCATCTGTCTTGATTTTGAAAATTGTAGCATGTTTGATGTCAAGTTCCCCTTTAAAGCATTGAAATGCCGGTACACTTTGTGTCGACTGCAATTTGTTGATGTAAACTTTACCCCTTCTGTGCCTATACAGTTTGTCATTCCACATGTGGAAGACAGAGATAAGAGTTGATGAATTCAAGTGGGATTGTGTACAAAGAGAGTAGTTTTGGAAAAATAGAGATTTAAATCTAAAGTTGTTCTGAAACAAATTTGGGTTTTGAAAGAGGCCCACCGTCATTATGTAGAATAGCTTTTTTTTTAAAGATATATGTTCAGAAATCAGAGGAAAGCCATGATTGCCTTGCTACCTCAGACTTATAGACACAGTTTTGATTTTGTGGTTTGTAAAGTTGTTTAAAACACTTGTGATCATTTACAGAACAAGAACAACTGGTTTAGCATTATAGGCTTTAGCTTACTGTATTAGTGTACACTGCAGCAAGGAGATACCAATTTTTAAAAAAAGGTAACTATTACTGTACCACAATGGGTGTGTGGCCTGCTGAAGCTAGCTGCCCCCATTCTGATGAGTATTACTTTGTTTGTGGTTGGTTTTTCCACTGGCCTTCTAGCACTGGTCCCTCACTGCATTGTGTCGTTGTGCTATATGCTATCCTGTAAAACTTGTGAGACTGAACAACACTACTATAACCTCCTCTGACTGTAGACTAATGATGATGTTGGTGATGATTTAAATGATTCCAATCATGATGAACCGTACCATGGCAGAACTGTGTCACTTCTCCCGAGGTATGTAAAATAGATTGACCACACTACGTGTAATATGGCTACGTTGTTTTATTCTAAATAAAAATTTTATAACAAGTACACATCCCCTCTGTCGTTCGGTTTTTACTCACGCTGTGTTCTGTGAATTTAACTGTTAGGACTGTTATGATAGAGTGAGGCTGTAAATATTTATAGAAAGTGATACAGACTAATCATTTCACATAATTTAATAAATGCTGATCAGAAATTCAGCCGCCGCTTAAAAGCGTTTTCATATGCAGTGCATGCCTTGAATTTTAAGCTTCTACACCCACACCTGGAATATAGTCCTCAGTACAGCCAACTCCTCACTGTCACCCAGCATGCACATAATTATTTATCAAAGGAACTGATCACGCAGGGAGAGGTTGAATTATTATTATTATAACATGTTTGCTCCGAGCATGCTGAGCTTTAAATGAGAACTCCAGATGAATGATGAAACATAATTAGCCTCTTCACCTTTTACTCCGTACTTTCAAACCCATTTTTTCTTATCTGAGCTGCGTTGCTCATTTGTGGTCGCAGGCACTGATTATTCTTAAAGGTTGTGTGATGTTCGATTAAAGACATTGACCTTGGTCCAGCTCAGCCCTGCTGTCACCTCTTTTTGGTTATAAATAAGACCTGACCCCCCAAGTCATTTCATGGTGTAAAATTGCCGTGTTAAGGAGTTGGATTACATTTCTCAACAGGAAACTCTCTGTTCTACTAATGTTGCAGTTACTAGAAGACACTAGACTCAAATCAGTTTTTTTGTCCTTCCTTCAACTGCTCCTCCCTATAGCTATACAGTACTTTTTTCTCGTTCTGGCTTCATCACACAATGTTAAAAGGCGAGTTATAGTTGCATAAGTATTTTATTTCTAACTGCAATTCAGAAGAAAAAGTGATTACTGACATATCCCCAGATCCTTTCTCCTGCAAATCCATCTCAAAATCAATTAATTTAGAAAAGTTTTGACTTAATAGAACTCCCTAACTCATCTACGGTCCACCCATTCCATTACACTCTTCAATAATGCATCAGAGGCGAAGCAGCAGTGCACCCTAATTGGATCTGGGGTAACTGTACATATTCGGACTCCTTTTAGACAATGTGCTCCCATCCCATCCTCTGGGCTCTCTGAGGTGTTTTAATTGGTCTACCACTCCAATTTCTGTAATGCACTAATGGAATCAACTTGTTTGTAGGGAGAAAAAAGTTTGTAAGTTGCAAACTAGCATACACAAAGGAGAGGTGTTGCCCATTATTTAGCATGTCATTATAGAAAGAACTGTACTGGTATTGTTATTAATATTCATGTTCCAATTAGGCTACATGTCGAGACGGATTGGTTTAATTACTGTAACAATCTGATTTGCTCATTTGAAACTTAGTCAAAACAGAATCGCTTGAGTTATCAGCAATCTTTCCAAAGTATTTTAATCCTGCTCAGAAGCAACCCTCTGTGACTTTAGATTAGACGGTTAAGCTCCAGTGAAGTGTAGTCTGCTTGCTAGACTCGTTTACAGCCTAATATCACAATTTCCCTCAGGGGGTTTACCAATCTGTTCAGCATACAACACTCTTGATTTGGATAAACAACAACTTCCCCAAAATACAAAAAACAGAGGAGGGATCCCACTGGCATCACAGACATGCAATAGATACTGTGTTAACAGTTCACAGTTTGTACACATTTTTAGGACACAATCATCACATAGAGATTACAAAATGTATGGGAATAATGTGGATGAATGCGGCTGTTAACAAAATATGTCACATGATGACAATGTAAGGGAATTTTAGATAGAGGTCAAAGGTCTGGTTCAGCTGAGTGGTGCTGCCCTGGAGCCGTGTGGTTGTTCATTTCACACCAACAAATAAGCATATGGAATGGATGAAGGATAATTAGTTTTCTACGCAGACACTACAAGAGTCTACTCAGTTGCTGACAATGTCATGTCTCACAGTTCATTTGCCTATTTTTGTCAGTTTTGGTATTTCCTGTTTGATTTTCGTCTCACATCTCCTCTCATTTCTTTTTTTCTCCTCTAGTTTCTGATCCCAATTCCTGTCAAGTTTCTCTCTAGTGTGATTACCTGCCCCGCCCTAATGTGTTTCACCTGTGTGTCATGTCTCACCTGCCGCAGTGTAGCCTATAGTCTCTTGCTGGATCTCAATTCAGGGGTTACAGCCTACGTAGGCTGCATTTGAAGACCGATTGCGGCATAGCGGCGCGCAAAGGCTTGATTTGCAAGGCTCCTTCATATGCGGCCGAGAAATGCAGCCTTCGTTTCACGGTTTTGAAGGCTGCAACAGATGGATCCTTCGCGGCCCAACATATCCTAAGATTCATTGCGTTTTTTCAGAGATGGCATAAAATAAAATAAAAAATAACAAAACAGCAACGTGTTGCTCCATCTTCTTAACTTTTATCTTCCTTTCTTTTTTTCTTGTACTTTTTTTTCTTTTCGTCGGGTAGGCAACTTCTTTTTCTTTTTTCCTCTGTTGACAAGGCTGTCTCCGTTGGCAGCAATCAGGGTTGCTAGGCAGCACAGGAGCGGCGAGTCGTCACGCAAGGTAACGGCTTGTTACGCAAACTGGAAATGCTCGTAAACGGAGACCTGCGGAGACCATCTCGTTTAACAACGCTCGTTCGGCCCTGGTTTTGCCTTCGAATCGGCCTTCATAGGCTATAGCCTTCATAGACAGCGTAGACCGCGTCCTTTCAAGGACCCGGTCTCTGGATTGAGATCCAGCTAACGTCTGTCTCCCCACTCCGCTATGCCAGATTGTCTTTACCTCCATGTGAGCTTTCTAGTGTTTCAGTAGAGCTATTTGTGAACCTTGATAGTGCTTTTTGACCATCCTTTTCGCCTGCCGTTTTGGAGACCTATCCCTGTGGATTGATTACCCACGTACCGACCTTGCCTGTATCAAAGACCTTGAACTTTTACTCTGTGTTTTGTCTGCCCTTCCTCTGTTTGAGCCTGACAGACAAAGCTTTCAATCATTATTTTCCTTAAGAAAATGAGTTACCATCTTTGTTAATGTTGGAATTTCTCTTCCTCTGAGCACTGTAAGGTTTATCAATAAAAAAATAAACTAAGCAAATGATTGATGCAATCCTGGCCGCAGGTGGAAGCACTGAGTTTAGAGCCGCCAGCAAATCAAAGAGGACCCACCTGCCGTCCCATGCTGCCGTCATAACATCCAAGTTCCCCTCACCAAGTTGGATAAAATGTATATTTTTAACCGTAGGCTACACCTTCCAGATATGTTTCCACACGGTAACGTTGCTTATGAATCCCTTCTATCTGGATAAGTTATGGACCTTCCCACATGTTTAGGAGAGTCTTAATAATAATTTCTTAATATTGCTGATGCTGCTTGATTTCGCGCCAAAGTCCTCGGACAGTGGGGAGTTTTTCTAAAGAAAGGAGAAGGTAAAAGTGTTCAATGGCGCTTTACATCTCATTTGCGCTGCAACTTACAATTTGTGGTCCAGTGTTCTTCTTAAAAAGCTCTTATTTGTTCAGTAGGCTATTTTTTACAAAGCTAAGATAGTCTAAAGATAAGCTAGCTAACTGGATATCTTACTATGGTGCAACATTAGAATCTTTGCTTGTTTTTATTAGGGGGCCAAGCCCGAGAAGGGCCTGGGACCACGTTTTGCAGAACAACGCGGTTCCATAGCCCTGCTGGGCAGGGAACCCTATTGTTTTTGCTGGGATTATTCCTATTCCTTACGTAAAAGTGGTGCTGCAGCCCAAACCATAAATGGTTGGGACATGCCACTTGCATGACTAGATCCAGGTCCGTGCCTGGTACGCAGACAAAAGAATTCAGACACGCCAACCACTAGGGGGCGCTACAACAAAGGAAAGCGCGTTTGGGGCTATAACTCCCAAACCGAACGTCCGACAGTCAAAAACTTTATATCCACAGATGCCCACAAGTCAGCTGCATCTTTTGAGATAGGCCACGCCCATTTGCGTATATATAGATTTTTCGCTACGTCGCAAAAACTGTGTCAGTCACCAAAACACACTCCTCCTACAGTTTTCGCCCGATTTGGACGAAACCAAAAGCATTATGCTCCACCGACTCCCACGAGCAAAAGTTGCATACAGAATTTTTCTACGACCATCAGAAGACCAAACGGTAGCGCTTTAAAGATTTGCACATTAGCTACCTGGTACCAAACTGCTCCTAAATCCATAACGATTCATCCTATTAACACCAAACTTCACACATGTGTTTGTCCTATGGTTCTCAGGTGCGTTCTACTTTTTCCTTAAATTGCTCCAAAAGGGGGCGCCAAAAACACACTTGAGAATCTTTCTCTGCGATTTTTTGGCCTTTTGGTCTATAACTCCCAAACCAAACATCCCACATTCAAAAACTTTACATCCCCGGATTCCGTGAAGCGAGGGGCCGGCGCTGCGGATGACGACGCCCGATCCCGAGTCGCGTGGGAGGCTTGGCCCCCGTTCACAACTGCTTGCAGTTCTAGTTATCCTTTTAGTTTACATGCACAGTATACAAAACCAGGGATAAGAACAATAGTCTGCTAAGGCATGTATTCCACTTGTCATAATACGTTAATCTGCCATTACGACCCGCGAATCGCGGCAGTTAATTAGCGTGCATACATTGTAATGCACTGCAAGGGTGGTCATAAATAAGAAAAGCCATGCGCTCCAGCTGACTGACGTCACCGCCGCTATTACCCCTCATCGGCTTTAAATAACAGTAACACAAATCTTACTAACAATTTAAGGAAATAATAATCACTGTCCCTTATTAACTTGTGGGCATTTTCTTCAGCTGCTTCGTTTTATCTTTTATCCACGGTCCTGAAAATACACTAACGGTAGACAAGTGGCATAATTGATTGATTGATTACATTTTATTGATTAATGGATTCAATTTTATTTCAGACATATCAAAAAAGAAAAATTAAAAGCATGAAAATACAATAAAAAATATGTTCAAATGATTTCACAAATAAAAATAAACAAAAAATAAACAAATAACATATTGAATTGATATGCCTGAAAAGGAGTAGGAAGAAGTATAAACTTATTTGATCCTACCCCTTTTCCACAGCTCAATAACTTTATAATAATTTTTTATATATATGTTTTTTTATATTTATACAATCCATATATCCATATATACTCGACGCCATTGCAAATGAGGGCCACCCCTCAATTGGTCTCCCGAGGATAAACAAAAATCAAACGAAAAATGAAATGAAATATCCACCACATACATCCATACAAAAATACATCCATCATATGCATCCATACAATTCATACGTCCATATCTCCATATTTGTACAACTCACATATCCATATCCACACTTACATATACTTTCCGTCTTAAATCTCTCCCTCATCCCTGTATCTGTTAAAAATCATTGCTTTGAATTTTTTTTTGAACTGAATCATGTTTGGACATTGCTTTAGCTCCGTGCTCATACCATTCCACAGTTTCACACCACCAATTGAGATGCAATGACATTTTAAAGTCATGCGTGCAGCCAGTGTCTTAAAGTTTAACTGTTCCCTCAAATTGTAACACCCTCTCTGTCAAAAAAAAGTTTTTGAATGTTACCTGGTAGCAGTTTGTTTCTAGCTTTGAACATGATTTGTGTAACTTGAAATTCAACCAGGTCCTTGAACTTTATGATGCGGGAATGTAAAAAGAGGAGGTTGGTGTGATCATAATATCCAGCTTTATTGATTATTCTTATGGCTCGTTTTTGAAGTGTGACTAGTGGTTGCAGTGAGCTTTTGTAAGTGGTCCCCCAGACCTCCACACAGTAATTTAAATAAGGTAAGATCATTGAGCAGTAAAGAATATGCAATGATTTGTGATCCAATATATGCTTTGCTTTACCCAGGACTGAGATGCTTCGTGACAGTTTAGATTTAACATGTTTTATGTGAGGTTTCCAGCATAGCTTGTGGTCTATTGTCACACCCAGGAATTAATTTATATACACTCTTTCAATATTAACACCATCTATCTTAACATTTACATCACTATTTAAATTACAATTTCCAAACAACATGATTTTTGTTTTGCTTAAATTCAATGATAATTTATTATTGTCAAACCACCTTTTTAATTTGCTCATTTCAGATGTAATTGACTCCAGAAGCTGCTGCAAGTCCTCTCCCGTACAAAAAATATTTGTGTCATCTGCAAATAACACAAATTGTAAAATATTTGATGTTTTACATATGTCATTTATGTAGAGAATAAAAAGAATTGGCCCTAACACTGACCCCTGGGGGACCCCACAAGCAATGTCCAAACAAACTGACACGTATTCACCCATCTTCACAAACTGTTGCCTGTTCTGTAGATAGCTCCTCAGCCAGTTTAATACAACTCAGCCAGTGCAAAACAACATATTCGTTCTGATATTGTAGGCTACCCTCCGGTTCCATCATTTAGGGCTATGCATAAAAATAATCAATCAAATGTCTGTTTGAGGTAAGAGAACGTTTAATTTATAATTCGGGAAACAAACTCCCTGGAACTCTCATTTGTAGGTTGGCTCTTCCATTCTGGACATAATTGATTGGCGGACACCTGTGTCAAACGTAGGGCTGAGCCAACATCGATGCAGACTCGGTGATCGAGGGCTTTATAACCCACTTACACTCGAGGCTCGGTGGTTTGGGACAGCACTTAATATGGCGGGCCCTCCCCGCGAACGTGCAAACGGAGGGATAGTGGATAGGGATAGGGATAGGGTGTAGGGGGTGGATCTAGATTGGGCCACAGTGTGAACTCCAGCGCCATCTTGGAAACGTGAGTAAAACCTACTGAATAAACTTTTTAAGGCCATTTACACAAGAACAGGGATATTTAAAAAAAATATGCATTTTCCCTTCTTTTGTTTGCTGAAAATTTTGAATATCTTACTGTTCACACGACAACACACAAAACGATTGAAAGTGCTCACAGAAATACTGTTTGATTTTTTTTAAACACTAAACTAAACTCTCCCTCCTGATTGGCGTGTGTGTGTGTGTGTGTGTGTCCAGGTCCAGACATTGGCGCCTTGTCACAGCTAGTGATGCCGACTTTAGACCAGAACTCAGGAATCACGTTACCGCCTCTGGAGGGCGCCACTGAGCCCTCAGAAGATGGTATGAAACCATTACTTTTGAAAGAGCACCTATTACACTTTTTCTTCTTTTCTGACCTATGAATGTTGTTATAATGTCATATAGTCATGTTAAACAATACCAAGGTGTCAGATAATGACATACATGCATTTAGACGTATTCCCTGCTTACTGTCTGAGGTGGCTGTGCACAAAAGGGTTTAGGGTTAGGGTTAGCTGTTGTACCCTAGTGCCTACTATCTTGGATTGTGTACAAAGCGGATTTTCCATGTATAGTCATGCTTCTACCGGCTGCTACACGCTCAGGCATGTCCCTGTCCTGGGGGCGCCTTTAGCTCAGTTGGTAAGGCGTCCCCCTCCCGGGCCAGGCCTAGCAGCAGACCCGCGTTCGATTCCCACCCGCGGTCGTTCTCTGCATGTCACTCACCTCTGTCTCTCTGCACTATCAATAAAGCATAAAAATGCCCAAAAAATAAAAATGTCTGCCGTGCTCACACTGCAGTACGCTCAGTGTAACGTGAAGCTAGGGGGCGGTGCCTAATAGCATAATAGGTGCTCTTTAAGCATATACAGTAAACACACAAGGGGGGGGGGGCTAGGCTGGCTACAAAAAAAAGGTTATCCATTTTTTTCTCTTTTCTCTGGTCTTTAACTTTTGATCAGATGATGAACAGCCTGTTTGAGTTTAAATTCAGTTTGATTTCAGTTTTCAATATATTGCTTAATTAGTTTTTTGTCTCTTGCTCCTGTTTGCATTTTGAACCTTTACTTACAACTTGGTTATGATCAACCAACTCGAAATGCAAATACTTGTAATTTTCCCTCGGTCTTAAGAGTTTGTTCAGGAGAGTATATTGAGGCTGAACTTGATGCTCGGGACCCCTAGTGGCTGGATGAGGTGCTAGCATCACTATAAGTCCTACAGGAGTTAACACTTGAAAATTACTCATGAATGGAGTTGGTGCTAGTTGAATAGTTAGACAGTAAATCTCTATTAGTGGAAACATGTCAAGGTCCAAACAAATATATTCTAGTCTGTTTACTAGAGGCTCTCTGGGTTAGGGGTTCGGGGGTTAGGGCAGTGCTTCTCAATTATTTTCTGTCATGCCCCCCCTAGGGGACAGAAATTTTTTCGCGCCCCCCCTAAATTGAAATACTATTGAGAACCTGCCAATATTTATTTATTTATCTGTACAAAACCACTGTATGAGTTTCTGGCACGAGCATTCTGCATACAATCACCTTATTATCAAATTAGATAACAAAAATTAGCTGAGATAACTTCTGCAGCAAAAACATTCAAAGTTCAGTTTATTAGCTCAAATTGTAACATTTAAACAAGACTGCTCAGTCTGTGTGAATCTCAGGACAGAGAAACTAGAGCAAATAATTCACTGAGGTTTGCATTTCATTCAAAACATTTTTAAACTGTAAACATAGTTAAGGTGGTGTTTTTTTTATTATTATAGGCCAATAGGCCTTCTGTGATGCGATAACCAATAATTCATTAACGTTATTATTAGTCTACTTGCTTGATTTCTTTTTAAATAGCCTACAGAGACACTTGGAGACACATGTGGACATTTATTTACTGCAAATCGCGGCCTTTCGCGTGGATATGACCATACACAAGCACACATAGCGCTAGCTAGCACTTAAATTTTTTTTATTTATTTATTTATTTTTTTTGTCAGTTGGAAATCAAGGCAGCCCGCGCCCCCCCCTGACAACTCACGGCGCCCCCCCAGGGGGGCGCGCCCCACCATTTGAGAAGCACTGGGTTAGGGGTTGGGTAGCAGGTGAGCAGGGGGAGACCAGTAAGTCCATCTGCGTGACCCAGGTAGAGAGGCCCCTAAACGCCTCCATCGCTGTGTCCCAGAGCAGAGCGCCTTGGCTGGCTAGAGCTTTTATGGAGCCTCCATGTGAAAACAACCACAACCAGCGTTGAGACGGATATACAGTATACTCACCTTCAAATTTATTAGGTACACCTTGCTAGTACCGGATTGGCCCTTATTTGGCCTTCCGTACTGCCTTAATTCTTTGTGGCATGCTTTCAACAAGGTGTTCCACCTCTGACTTTCCGTCAATAAAATACTCACGTTTACACAAAACTCATTTCAATAAGCCAATGGTTATAGGCTATTAATGAAAATTAGGATCATCATCATCATCATCTTCAACCGCTTATCCAGAATCGGGTCGTGGGGGCAGCAGCTTGAGCAGGGGACCCCAAACTTCTCTTTCCCGGGCCACATTGATCAGCTCTGACTGGGGGATCCCGAGGCGTTCCCAGTGTGGAGATATAATCTCTTCACCTAGTCCTGGGTTTTCCCCGAGGCCTCCTTCCAGCTAGACGCTCCTGGAACACCTCCCTAGGGAAGCCCCCCATGGGCATTCTTACCAGATGCCCGAACCACCTCAACTGGCTCCTTTCAATGCAAAGGAGTAGCGGCTCTGCCCCGAGTTCCTCACGAATGACTGAGCTTCTCACCCTATCTCTAAGGGAGACGCCAGCCACCCTCCTGAGAAAACCCATTTTGGCCGCTTGTACCCGCGATCTCGTTCTTTCAGTCATTACCCAGCCTTCATGACCATAGGTGAGGGTAGGAACGAAGATCGACCGGTAGATTGAAAGCTTTGCCTTACGACTAAAGCGAGTGCAAGACCGCCCCCGCTGCTCCGATTTTCCAGCCAATCTCACGCTCCATTGTTCTCTCACTCGCAAACAAGACCCCGAGGTACTTGAACTCCTTCACTTGGGGTAAGGACTCATTCCCTACCTGTAGTAGACAATCCATCGGTTTCCTGCTGAGCACTATGGCCTCAGATTTAGAGGTGCTGGTCCTCATCCCAACCGCTTCACACTGTGAACCGATCCAGTGAGAGCTGAAGGTCACAGACCGATGATATCATCAGAACCACATCATCCCCAAACAGCAGAGATGAGATCCTCAGCCCACCAAACTGCAGCCCCTCCCCACCACGACTACGCCTTGATATCCTTATACAATACCAACCAGGATTGGTGATAAAGCGCAGCCCTGGTGGAGGCCAACCCCCACCGAAAACAAGTCCGACTTACTACCGAGAACCCGGACACAGCTCTTGCTTTGAGCGTACAGAGATTGGATGGCCCTGAGAAGAGACCCCCTCCCCCCCACTGTATCTCCCGGGTAGACCGGATGAGTATACTACCAAGCTCCCTCTAGGATCCTTACGAGAGTGAAAAGCTGGTCCGTTGTTCCACGGCCAGGACGCTCGCAAACGGGCCCCCTTTCTGGGCCAGGCTCCAGACGGGGGCCCCGGGCTTCCTCCGGGCAGGGTCTCTCCTCCTGAGGAAATACATTATGATTAATCCCCAGTTGAAACATCATGTGTCTTCATCCAGAACGCCTCACCTTAAAACTTGTTGTTGGAATTCTGACAGAAAACCCTGAAGGAAAAACCCTTCCATGTGACAGTAAACAAGTGGACAATCGCTAGTCTGATCTTTATCTTTATCAGAATGAATTATAATGTATTTCCTCATTCTCCTCAGGCTGTGATGGGCTGAATCTTGTGACAGACACATTGGTACATAACTCACATGTGTCAACTTTTCCTCTGCATGCAAGTTCATTGATATATGCACTGCTGTAATAAAACTGCTGTGGTCATGTGCTTGTGATCATCAGTATGTAGCAGCACTGCTACTAGTGGAAAAAGTAAGTCTAGTGCCGTGCAAGAGATGATAACAGTATGGCTGACAAGTATGTGTTGTTGTGCCTGTGTGTCTGTCACACTGTTAGGAGAATGAGGAAATACATTATCATTAATCCCCAGTTGAAACTTCATGTGTCTTGTGATGGCAGATTTTGCATATGATATATCTCTGGACTCAAATGTTGGAATACTTATTAATGCAATAGGAAACATTTGTTATAATAATAATTACTTACTTACTTACTTACTTACTTACTCCTCTTCGTCCCCTATGGGACATAAGGCTTCAATGAGCACTCTCCATTGCATTCGGTCCATGGCAGCATGTTGGGCCTCTCCCCATGACAGGTTCATCTGTTCCAGCTCTTTTGTTACAGTTCTGCGCCAGGTGGTTTTTGGCCTCCCAGGTTTTCTTTTGCCTGGTGGTGTCCATCTTAAGGCGACGTTTGTGATGCGGTCCTGCTCCATCCTCAACACATGTCCTAGCCATCTCAGGCGTCTGTGCGTAATCTCCTTGGTGATGCTCCGGCTTCCCGTTTTTTTGTGAAGGTCAATGTTGGAGATCTTATTAGGCCAAAAGATCTGGCATATTCGTCTGAGGCATCCATTATGGAACACTTCCATTCTCCTCATGTCTGTTTTGACAACTCTCCAGCTCTCTGCACCGTACAGAAGAACAGACTTTACATTGCTGTTGTATATGAGCATCTTTGTTTTAAGGCTGTATTGTTTTGATCTCCAGATGGAACGGAGTTGGGAGAAGGCACCCTGAGCCTTTCCCAGCCTTGCTTTTATGTCTTCTGATGCCCCGCTGTCCTTACTGATGAGGCTGCCAAGATAGGTGAAATCTTCCACAAACTCAAGTGGTTCCTCATTAACAAGGATGGGTGCTGTGGGGATGAAATTGACACACATCACTTGTGTTTTGGAGGTGTTTATATTGAGCCCAACTTGTCGTGCAAAGTTGTTCAGCCTATCCGTTTTAGCCTGTATATTGTACTGGTTGGTTGAAAGGAGGGCAAGATCGTCGGCGAAGTCAAGATCTTCCAGCTGGGAGAACAGAGTCCACTGGATGCCTCTGGGTCTGTCTGCTGTGGTGTTGGTTGTGATCCAGTCAATGGCGACCAGGAAGAGGATAGGGGAGATGATGCACCCCTGTCTCACTCCGGACTGCACGGAAAACCACTCAGAGAGCTCATTTCCCATGATGACACTACACTCAAAATGTTCATAGAATGTTTTTATGATTGAAATTATCTTTGATGGTATTCCATAGGAGTGCAGTATCTTCCAGAGGGTGTTTCGGTGGACACTGTCGAAGGCCTTCCTGAAGTCTACGAAGTTGATGAAGAGGGGTGTGTTCCATTCCAAGCACTGCTCTATGATGTTACGCAGCGCAAATATCTGGTCCATACATCCTCTTCCCTTCCTGAAGCCTGCTTGCTCCTGTCTAATCCTGGTGTCAATGGCTGTCTCCATCCGGTTAAGAAGGACTCTGCAGAACACCTTGCTTGGAACAGACAGAAGGGTGATTCCACGCCAGTTGTCGCAGTTCTTGGGGTTGCCTTTCTTGGGGACTTTAACAATAAGACCTTTGGACCAGTCTTCAGGGATGGTTTCACTGTTCCAAATGTTTTGGAATAGGTCTGTCAGCACTCGTGTTGATGTTAGAATGTCGGCCTTGAGCATCTCAGCATGAATAGCATCTATGCCACATGCCTTGCCACTCTTCAGGGTTTGGATGGCAGTTGCAACCTCAGCAGAGTCAGGGGGGTTGGTGTTGATTTCCAGTATATCCTCTGTTGTTGTGATGTTGGCTGGTTGTTCCGGCTCAGGGAGGTTGAGTACTTCCTGGAAGTGTTGAACCCATCTGGCTGCTTTTTCCCTCTCTGATGTACAGATGTTGCCATTCTTATCCATAACATGCGTAGTTTGGTTTGTACATTTGCCACAGAGTCGCTTTGTGATTTTGTAAACTGTGCCAAGGTTTCCGTAGGCTGCAGCTTTCTCGGCTTCACTTGCCAGGTGTTCAACAAATTCCCTTTTGTCTCTCCTAGCACTCCTCTTCACCTCTCTGTCCTTGATTTTATAGGACATCTTGGCTTTCTCGAGGAGTCGTTTGGACTTAGTGTTCAGCATCTTGGCCTTCAGCTGCTTCCTCTCTTCAACTTTCTGCCAAGTGTGAGCCGATATCCATTCTTTGGCCCCTTTCTGTTTGAAGCCCAGGACCTTTTGTGCTGTTTCGGTGTATATGGTCTTGATAGTATTCCATTTGCTGTCTATGGTGGGTTCTTCCTCCATTTCAGAGGAAGCCTCTGGCGTGCTGAAGCGGTTTCTGAGTTCCAACACAAACTCTTTGTTTTTCTTTGGATACTGAAGTTTTGTAATGTCCAGTTTCTTCTGCCGGTGGCTTTTTGGGATAATAATAATAGTGTAATGATATATATATTGAATGTGGTTTAGTTGTAAACTGAAATGTAGATTCCTCAAATGCGTATCCAACAAACCACTCAGACGGGCCACACCTCTCCTATTGTACCATGCTCAGAACTCCCCGGTGCCATCTTCAAACTGTCCCCCCCACCATTCCCCCTCACATGACTGGCCAAATTGAGAACATTGCATTGTTAAGATGGTGAACTGAAGCCATTGTTGTATCTCAACCTGTCTGCCTCCCAACCTGTCTCCCCCTCCTCTTGTAATACAATTTAGTCGTCTTCCCCCACCCAGCTTCCTTAAGTATGTATATTTGAACCTGTCTACCTGTCTCCTTCCTGTCTCCTGCCAATGTCCTTAAATAGTTCATGATTTTAAGGGAACATTGTCACTTTTTGCAACAACGTTACATGTGTTGGAACCAGTGCACCACTCCGCGGAGTTTTCTTGATTATTGATTGGAAATAAATCTTTTGCTATTACAACGTATCACTGTGCTTTGATTTTCTCACCACAGTCTTCATCCAGAACGCCTCACCTTAAAACTTCTGGTTGGAATTCTGACAGAAAACCCTGAAGGAAAAACTCTACCGCAGGGGTGCCCATTACGTCGATCGCGATCTACCGGTCGATCGCGAAGACATTGTGGGTAGATCGCATGGCATTCTTGAAAAAAATAATACATTTTTTATTTTTTTACTGGCTCAATATAGGCTCCTAATCTTTGAAGGCCCCGAACAACTTTATTTAAAAAAAATAAACAATTGACTGGCTCATTATAGGCCCCTAGCCTTAGTAGGTAGGGGGGGGGGGCATACAGAGATTTGGCACCAGTACATTTTGGCACCAGTACATTTTTTCAAATAACATTGTTCGTGGCTACGAAGATCAGGGGCCTATATTAAGTTATACTGTATTAAAAAAAACTTTTTTAAACCTGTACATTTTTTCTTTCTGCTTTTTGGTAATTCTGTGTGCCAAAATTATTCCAGAAAATAGTACTAAATAGCTCACATAGGACGCAGCTGATTTAGCCTTAGTAGTCTTCTCAAAATGCACAAGATTGATAGCCTGGAAATCCAGACCCTGATATCTTGAACGATAGAGGGTCTGGCCACGATCAATAGTAATTTCCAACTCAAGGGGCAGCTCCTACTCGTGCATTTCAAATGCCACTGCATGCAGTTGGATAGCACTACAACCAATCAGAGCGATGCACAAGGCGACGTAAGCCCCTTTCGTTTAGCGAACAGCTGTTAAACTGTTAAATTAAACGTTTGCCGTTTTCGGTCGGCAAAATAGAACATTCCACTTACTTGCTAATGAAAGATTTGAGTGCCGTCTTCCAAATCGTTAAGGGTCGAGGCCAAAGCAGTCTCAAACTCACACAACATATCCGCAGCCATCTTTGATGTTTACTATCACGGCTTCGACGTCGCATGCACGTCACTGTCGTCCTCCGGTTACGTCCTCCCCAGAGCACCATATAAAGGGCTCTGGCGCGCCCATATTAGATAGAACCAATTGAAACCACCAGCCAGATTTCTGGCTTTCTTGATAAAGCTTCAACGAAGCGTGTCCAGACCAACACGCGCAGCAAATTGAATTTGCCAGCGCCTAGTGGCAGGTCTGGGAATGCCAGGCTACCAGATTGATACATTTTACTTTAAAAGTTTCACATTTTTCTTCTGGGGGGACATGCCCCCGGACCCTCCTAAAAGGCCCTGAGTATTACCTTAAAATGATTTGTTTATTAATCAAAATAAATATTACAGGTTTTGTGTTGTAAGACGGACTCCCAGGGGGCCTACGAAACCTCTCACCCCCAGGGCTTAATATGTTTTGCATTTTTATAGTAGGTAGATCTTCTTGACATAAACAAGGATTGGACAGTTTCTACTCTGATCTACAACGCACATCAGATTTAATACAGTCATACTGAATTCATAAAGTATGTGTTTCATTTTCTGTCTTTAGAGTAGCCTGAGTTATGAATGAACACTAGTGCATTTTGAGTTATATTGTATTTGGGTATCAAGGGCAAGTTCCTTATTAACCACCATAAGAAGATGAGAAAATAAAACAAAAAGGAATTAATATAGCAGAATCTAAACCAAGCCTCTGGCTCTAAATCCAATTTTGATAACAATCAGACAGTTAGGACAAGAGAGGAGGTTGAAGACACCATGTTCCCAGTCAGTAATAAGACAGTCTTGAGAATGAGCTAGCAATTAGCATAGATCCAGCAGAAGTAGCTGCATTGCTTGTGTGTTGTCATTTTTTGTGATGACATGACTCATCCATGATGCGAATCTCTCGTTCCACCACTGACTTACCGTCAATACAATACTGTCACGTTTACACAAAACCCATTTCAATAGACCAATGGGTCATATGCTATTATTGAGAATTAGGATTACACAATATAACTGAATTGGGATCATGTCCTGTAGCAAACTCATTTTGATTTATAATAGGCCTATATAAGCCTAAAAATAAGATAAAGTGGCGCTGTACTATGGCTGACCCAGTGTAAGGACCCCCTCTAGAGTGTGGGAACTTGAGAAGGGATATGAGAAAAGATGAATTTCGATATGCCTTGTGTAAATTCTCAATTAAAGAAACTTAATTTACAGGCCGTGGGAAAGACCAGAGGCAGTTTGGTTTCAGTGCGTTTGTAACCAATAAACAGAATTTACTCCAAATATTAAATTGTCTCAAAAACAAACCTGTTGTTCAGTTCAAATAAAGGCTGTTACATACTCCGCAAGAAGAAAGAAGAAAGTTCTCGGTGACAGAGCTGCGAGAAGTTCTTTCTGGTCTGACATTACATATATAGCGACTGCTCTCCAATAAAGGCCACTAAGAGGCTTAAGTGGGCTCCAGGCATTTACACGTCATTCAATTAGGCAAGTCCGGTGATGAGTATAGTTTGAAAATGTAATAAATGAAAGCAGAATGACAACGGATGAATGAAAACATGACCAGGGTATTGAAAACAAATAAAGAAAAGATAAACTGTTGTAATTGACGCTAGTTTGACGATAACTTGACGGTAAACAGAAAATATCAGGTGCGCCACTAACCCCCTTTGTCTACCAACCCCGCCTGCCACAAGTGCCCAGGTATAGATTAAACCACACCCACACCCACATGTGTCAATCAAAAGGAAGTGACATAAACCAAAAAAGTGTCCGTGCCTTTTCAAAATTAACAATAAACAAATAGACCAAATGTATTTTGGCCCCTACAATTCCGGCCCCTAATTATTATGTTTCAAATAATAATTACACATTTGACATGACAATCAACAGTTTATGAATATATTCTTGATCTTCTTTCTTCATTATTTTTAATCCAATATGTTGTCCAAAGAAAGAGTGATTAGTCACAGTCAAGTCTCCAGGAACAAAGTCAAGAGGTCAAGTTAGTTCGGGTCAGTCAATGATCCGCTGCCTCCAGTAGTAGGCAGACTTTGTTGATGGGCCTGGTCAGAAATCCGGTCTTTGACTTGATCCGAAGCTGACGTACAAGTCCCTTTTTGTCCATCATGGTCTCCACAATCCTTCCAGTCAACCAGAAGTTGCGAGGCGCTGAATCATCCACAATGATGACGATGTCTCCTGGGGTGAAGTTGCGTCTTATGTTGGACCATTTCTGTCGTTCTTGTAGTTGGGGAAGATATTCCTTAATCCACCTTTTCCAAAATAAGTCAGCCATATATTGAACTTGCCTCCACCTGCGGCGAGCATATAGGTCTTCCTTCTGAAACTGTCCTGGTGGCAGAGATGGCGCAGTTTTAAGAAGCAGAAGGTGATTTGGTGTGAGTGCTTCAAGGTCATTGGGATCTGTAGAAGCCTTTGTGATTGGACGACTGTTGAGGATAGCTTCGGCTTCACATAAGACTGTGTGGAGTCCCTCCTCATCTAGACTTTGCACATTTAGTGTTGAGTTGAGAACCTTCCGCACTGATCTGATTAGTCTTTCCCACACACCTCCATGGTGTGAGCCAGCAGGGGGATTAAATATCCAGTTTATTCCCTTTTGAAGCAGTACGTTATGGATCTGACCTTGATTCCATCCTTCAATAGCTTCCTTCAACTCGCGCTGTGCTCCCACAAAATTAGTTCCATTGTCTGATCGTAGTTCTCTTACTTGGCCTCGTCTGGCTATGAAGCGCCGAAGGGCATGAATGAAAGAGTCTGTGTCAAGCGATGAGGCCATTTCAAGGTGAATTGCTCTTGTAGCCAAACAGGTGAAAATAACACAGTATCGCTTCACAACACTTCTGCCACGCTTCACTCCAAAGGGTCCAAAGTAATCGACTTCAACGTTTGTGAATGGTGGTTCATCTGGAGAGACTCTATCCAGGGGTAGATCAGCCATCTGCTGTTGTCCGGGAGTAGCATTTATACGCTGACAGACAACACATTTAGACAGGATTTTTCTGATCAATACTGTGGCACCAGGAATCCAATATTTCTGACGCAGTCTGGATAGCATATGGTTGCGACCACCATGTCCCACCTCTCCATGAATATGTCGTAGAATGAGGTCAGCAATGTGAAAGTCTTTGGCCAGAATTACAGGATGTTTAATTTCTTCTGGCATTGCTGCTCTGCTTAGGCGTCCACCAACTCTTAACACATCTTTGTCCAGAACGGGGTTGAGTTTATGAATGTGGCTTGTCCTTTTAACATTCATTCCTTTTTTCAGATTTGAGGTTTCATCTCCAAATCTCTTCTTTTGGCAGAAGCGGATTATCTCAATCTCTGCATTCTCCAATTCGCCGATTGTGAGACAGATTTCCTGAGTGTCAAGATTTCCTTGCAAAGAGAGAACACCACTTGTCGTTTTCCTCTTCCTGATTCGTTGCAGAAGCAGTCCTTTAATTCTGAGCATCCATGCTACTGCCCTTTTCAACTGATTCCAGGATGAGAAGTAATGGATGAAGTTGGTTGTTGGATCCACTACTTCAGCTGTTATCTGAGCAGCATTTACGGTTATGCTCTTGACTTCTGAGTCCTTTGGTGAAATTGCATCCAATCCATCAGGGTTCTGAGGCCACTTTTCCTGAGGACCAAGAAGAAACGGAGGTCCGTACACCCACATTTCCTTCTTTAGGAAAGCTTTGACTTTCAGACCTCTGGAAGCCATGTCTGCTGAATTGTCATTTGTGTTGACATACCTCCACTGATGTTCATCTGAGGCTTTGGCAATTTCAGTCACTCTGTTAGCCACAAATGTTCGAAATCGTGTGGTCCTGTTCTTTATGTACTTGAGCACAGAGGTGCTGTCAGTCCAAAATGTAGAGTCTGCTAGTTCCATCTGCAGCTCTTTCCTCAATATTGTGTCCATTCTGCTTGCCATGGTAGCAGCAATCAACTCCATGCGAGGGATGGTGACTGGCTTCAAAGGAGCCACTCTGGCCTTTCCCATCACAAATGCACAATGCGTTTGGCCATGGTTGTCATGCAGTAACAAATAACTCACAGTTCCATAACCATCCTGACACGCATCAGCAAAATGGTGTAGCTGGGCAGATGTTACCGTTCCGAAGTTTGTAGGTTTGAAGCATCTGTTGACTTTAAAGTCTTCCAGGTTATGGAGTTCCTGAATCCAGCTCATCCATTCTTGCACAATAGCGTCTGGTATCACATCATCCCAACCAGTCTTTTCCCGACACAATTCCTGTAGGATCCTTTTTGCAGTCAGGACTACTGGTGCCAACATTCCAAGGGGATCATATACAGAACTGACAGTCGACAAAATCCCTCGTCTTGTCAGTGGTCTGTCTTTGAGGATGATTTTGAACTTGAAGACGTCAGACTGAACACACCATTGAACACCTAACATCCTCTCCACAGGTAGTTTGTCATGGTCCAAATCCAGATCCTTCATTTCTTTTGCTCTCTCCGTTTCAGATATGGCAGCCAATACATGACGACTATTGCTTATCCACTTGGTGAGTACAAAGCCTCCCTTGAAGCAAATGGCTCTTAACTCGTGATAAAGAGCTATTGCGTCCTCTTCTGAAGCTGCTGAAGCGAGACAGTCATCCACATAAAAGTTGTTCAAGATGGTGTTGATAGCTTGTGGGCTGAACTGGCCAGTGTTGTCTTCAGCACATTTCCTTAGGGCAAAATTTGCACAACTTGGAGATGATGTTGCTCCAAATAAATGCACAGTCATTCTGTATTCCACCATGTTCTGACTGTAATCTCCATCAGGCCACCAGACGAACCGTAGCAGGTCCCGATCTTCATTTGGTACTTGCACTTGGAGGAACATTGCTTCTATATCCACAGCGATGACAACAGGTTATTTACGGAATCTAGCCATCACTCCAATCAAGGTGCTGGTGAGGTCTGGCCCCTGTAAGAGCTGAGAGTTCAGAGAAACTCCCCGATATGTTGCTCCACAGTCGAACACTACTCAAAGTTTTTTCTTTTGTGGATGCAAAACTCCATGGTGTGGTAGATACCATTTTCTGCCATCACTGCGTTCCAAGATCCCTTCTGGTACTTTCTCTGCATAGCCCTTGGATATCATGTCAGACATGAAGTTGGTGTATTCCAAGTGATAGCATGGATCTCTCTGGAAACGCCTTTTTAGGTTTAGTGTCCTCTGTTCAGTGCAGTTCTTATTGTCAGGCAAGAAGATTTTCCTGTCCTTCAATGGTAAACCAAAGCAGTAATGTCCATTAACTAGCTTTGCAGATGTTGAAACCAACTCCAAGAACTGCTGATCTTCTTTTGAAGGTTCTTGGTCATCTTTGACACACTCAGGAAAGTCAATCTTGAACTGCTGCTCCCACTGTTCATCAAGTGTAACAACTGATATCCTGTTAACACTGATGTCTGACTGCTCCTGAGCATAATCATCTTTTCCTCCCAGAGGTCCATTAACTGTCCAGCCGAGCATTGTTTTAACGGCATACGGTCCATCTCCCACACTCCTGATGACTTGATGTGGTTCCAGAGCCTTTGGTACATCGAAGCCAATAAGCAACTCAATTTCACAGTCCAGTTCAGGTAAGTGAATATTCTTCAAATGAGGCCACTGATTGATGTCATTTTGATGTGGGATGTTTGCTTTGTGCACAGGCATAGTCTTCTGAGTGTACACAGATGGTAGATGGTAGGACCAGATCCACACCGTCTCGTCACGACCAGGGAAAACTGGAAGAGGACAGACAGGCAACCAGTGAGCAAAGCAAAATGAATTTAAAGATTGAACAAGCAAGCGAGTAGAAAGAGTACTATCCTGATGTGAAGCAATAGCAGGCGGGGAGCATCCGTTCCTAGGACAGCTGATTCCACACAGAACTCGGAGTCAGTCGAGTAGCATGGAGAGTGCTTGGTAGACGAGGGAGAGAACCCCCAGGGCAACGCTCAGCCAATCATGGAAGATAGACAGAAGAGAACAAATGTCAGAGAAATGGTATCAGTTATGCAATTAGCGTCGGCAGGACAATTTTCAGTGGGAGGACAGCCGGTACTCAGGCCGAGACAAACCGAGACCGAGGCAGCTCCTCAGGCTGTTAATAATAACGCTATAACAATGTTTAAACAATATGAACACAATTAACATTAAATTACATTGATTACACTCTACCGTTCCCCACCGACACACAATCGGCGCCAGCCCCCCAAACCCAGAGCCTGCCCACCAGCACCCTGCCCCCAGAGAGCACGCCCCAGTGCGGCACTAGTCCTGAGGAGGACCGGGGCCATAGATAGAGAATAGAGTATAGAATAGGGAAATAGCCAAATGCACTGCTGCCACGAGGAGCAACCACTGCCGAAACCCCCAGAGGGGCGGCCCGTACAGCCCCACTCAGGCCCGCCGGACCGGCCATGCCCAGCCCACGAGGCAAGGCCAGAGGCGCCAAGCACAAAGGGCGCGACGCATCCGCCGCCGCCATCGGCACACCCAGAGCTAGGACCGGCCGGAGGAGCACCGACGCCGGGCAGCGAAACACAGACGCCAACAGCGACGCCACAGAGCGGACCGCCAAGTCCACTCGCACTAGTGCGACAGCTTGCTAATTAGCAGATGCTGTCTCTTTGAGACACAGAGGAGCGCTGCACAACACTGCTTAGAGGGATGTACATTAACACTCCAAATGCGGGTAAATGTAGTCTTAGGCGAGTAAGTTATTGAGTCCACCCTCCACTTTGGCTGGTGAAAGATGTGTGCTCGGGATCTGTGCTCGTGCAGCGATTCTAGCGTCTAATAAACTTCACCAACGGTAATAACCGGAAGGAGACGGCTCTTAACATTAACGCAGTTAAGTTGTGTGTGCAAACAGAACATTTCCTGTGCGCTTTCACATTAAAAGCCTGTGTCTAGCCAAACGTGAGTTGACTTTTATTTTGAAGCCGGTAAGAACAGGAAGTTAGTGCTTTACAGCACTGTAGTGCTCTAGCTTGAAAGGCAAATCCTTCAGCTGCAGAGAAAAGTCAACAATAGTCTATTTAAACAAAGTTTGAAATAAGCCACTGAAAAACTACTCCCAACACATTCACAACAACCTATTTAATTAATCCTAAATTGTACCAATATGTATACTTATTTATTGAATAGGCTATGTTCAATGTTTTAAAGTTTGGTTTTTATTAACAGAAGGACATTTTCTAAAAAAAAATTGTTATTATTAATATAATAATTATATGTAGGGGAGAGTGGCCTAAGTTGTGCATTTTGGAAGTTGTGCCACCCCTTGTTTCTAGAAAACCGTGGAAGAAAATGGAAATGTGACCACATATTTAAAAAGAGCCATCCATTTGACTCATCCTGTAAAGAAGGGAGACACAAGGAATAAGATATAAGGACATTTAAGCTAAAAAAACTGTGTTTTGCCTTTCAAAGTAAAATTTCCATGATCAAGGTTTTTTGATTATTGTGTCTGAACACTTATAGACAAGTTTGAAAACATTTGACACATGTTTTAGTGCTTTGGTATGATACATTTTGAGTCTATAAAGTTAGCACGATGTCAGCCCTAAATTGCTGCATCATGCTTATTATCCAAATTTCTGGGATTGGGGTGATTTGTGCCAAAGGGCCTAGGTGAGTTCTAAGTAAGTAAGTAAGTAAAATGTATTTATAAAAACACATTTATGACAGTTTGCACTGTCCAAAGTGCTGTACATAGTGCATTCAGTAGGTAAACAATGAAGGTAAAATGACAATAACCAAAATAAAAGACGTAAAGCCCATACATCCACATAAACACAGATAGTAGTTGGTAGAGCGGGTCGGCTGATGATCAAATGGTTGGAGGTTCGATCCCCATCCTGCCACCTGTGTCATGGTTGTTGTGTCCTTGGGCAAGACACTTCACCCACCTTGCCTCGTGTGAATGTCGATAGTTAGCCTGCTATCGGTGTATGAATGTGTGTCTGAATGGTAACGTGGGAAAGGAAAACAGGTCTCCCTTGCAAAAGAGTCTTCGGTCTCAATGGGATTTACCTGTATAAATAAAGGTAAAAAAAAAGTAGTGCAGAGGTAAGATAGTTAATGGGGAGGAAACACCAGGGTGTACATATGGGTTTTGAGCCTTTATTTAAAGGCAGAAATGTAGAGGGAATCACATTTGTCAGGTGGCAGTTGGTTCCACAAGCACGGAGCAACTAGTGCAAAGTACATTTCTGAGAGTTGTGCTAGTGGCATGGCTGTATACGCTGGTCACCAAAAGAAAGTGATTGTCTACAGTAGCTCAGAAGAGAGTGACATCTCAATTCCACTTAACGACACCACTGATGAGAGTTCAGATGGCCAGAAAGATGATGATGGTGACTTTGTCATTGTGAGCTTTGCAGGTAAAACCATTAGATCTGATAGGCCTTGTTTAAGAAAATTGTCCTTCAATCTTTGTCAACTATTTACTTTAAATACACCTTAAATAAGTGATTGTCTAATGGATTTGTCTTGCATTACAGTTTATGAGATATATAGCAATGGCACAATTTACCCCATGGTATTCTCTCCAACCGCACAACTTACACCACACCGGGGGCAAGTTGTGCAACAAGACAACTTTTTTTCCGAAAGCTATATTTCTTCAACAGTTTATTCCAGATCTAAAGTTTTTATTGCCAGGGATTTACAACACCCTGAAATATATGTACATATTTGAGTTGGAGACTTTACTGTCAAGGCCTTACTTTAAAGTCACATAGAGTGAAAAGTTGCACAACTTAATAGATATATATAGAACATATATAAAACATATATAGATATTATTTTAATATTTTTATGGGGAGAAATAATTCTGAATCAGCAAAAAATTGCAATTGGCAGGTTAGATTATTTTGTCTAAATTGCAATCAGTGCACCCCTATTAATTTTTATATAATTATTACTGCACACACTAGGATATAATATTAATTCAGAATCTCAAATGAGACCAAGATGACATGCTCAAAGGTAATTAGAGCGAAATGTAAGGGTTAAAGTTATGCAAGTTTTCGATCATACTTTGTGTGCTACCAAATTTATTTTTGTGCTACTGAATTTTTTTGCTTGCTAGCACCAGTGCTACCACCTAAGAAAATAAGTGTTACAGCCCTGCTTTAAGCTACAGACTTCAAGGAAGCTGCACGTTAAAATATTTAGACTAAGTATATTCAGAAACATGCAACGAATATAAGCCTTCCTGTTTGAAATTGATATATATATTAATTAATTCAAGAGAAGGAAATAATCATTTAAGAAACATATAAAGTGAAAACCAACTTAAAATACAAATGTGTTTCAGTTCTGGGGATTCCCCGATCACTCATCTTCTTCCTCTTATCCGGGTTAGGTCACGGGGGCAGCAGCTCCAGCAGGGGACCCCAAACGTCTCTTTCCCTTCACCATATTAACCAGCTCTTGTTAATGAGTTGTGACTTGTTGGTTCTGTTGAACATTGGACTGTCTAGTTAGGAAGACAAATGTCTAAAGAACATTTTGCCCAAACATTTACCATGAATAAAGTCTTTGTCTAATTTGATGACACTGAATCTGAACAAATTTTTTTCTTTTCCTGTTCATGCTTTACTTACTTTCCACCACTGGTTGGCACGAACTTCCTCAAGTGAAAGATGTTGTCAGTGTGTTTATGATTCTGAAAATTAGATAATCCACATGTGTTTGTTTCTGGGAATCATGAAATACTCAAAAAACCTCCACGCCTCTTTCTGCTGTTCTACATAAACACATCACAGGTTAACACATCACACAGTTCAACCATCAGCGTCATGATGAAGGTCCTTGTGGTTTTGATGCTCGTCTGCTCCGTCTACGCCAATGAGATAAAGACTCTGTCAAACCAACAGCCGTGTCTGCAGGACGTCCACGCTGCACTGAGAGAGATCACCGCCTCACTGGCTAAGCAGGAGGTGGAGGTGAAAAACCTGCAAGCAGAGAATAAAGGTACAGTGTCTGTCAGGTTAATAGAAACACATTTAAACCCTTAGAAACACTGTTTTTCTGCATCGGTTTCAGTGTCATGGCATATTTTCCTTTACAGTAAGTCACTAAGTATTTTAAACTTTACTGATAACAATTTTTCTTTTATTTATTGAGTTTGTTTGTTCATACAATCAGTCTGATATATGTGAACAGGTGACTTTCTCATAGCCATAGAACTTTGATAGGGAACTGTGGAAATAAAATAACAACATGAAATAACATGAGTTTAAAAAAATAATTAGGTGTCCAGTCTACCGGAGAGTATCAGGGCCACAGGGAAGAAAAACAATTAGAAGAGAATCTTTTCTTTTTAAGGAGGAAGTTTTTTTTTAAGTCCACCTTTTAAGACTTCATTAAACAGCTCATATGAACTGCCTCAAGAATGCTTTGTGTAGATCAGGGGTGTCCAAACTACGGCCCGCGGGTGCCCGCGGCCGATTTAAAAAATATAATGCAATATGGCCCTTTGAAAATTTTTTTTTTTTTTTTTTTTTTTTTTTTATTTCTTAGTTAACCCACTAGTGCAGGGGTGTCAAAACTGATTGATTGGCCCTTGGCACATTTTAAAAATATAATGTAATATGGCCCTTTTAATTTTTAAATAATCTAAATGCACTCATTATATTACAGAGAAATATGTCCCATAAAAGAAAAAGAGCACCAAGGCCATCCCAGAGGACCCTGCATAATATTTTAATTGAAATTAATATTATTATGGAAAATCCATGTGTCCTTCTCCAATAGCTTCTAATTCATCTGACACAGTGTTTACATTTTTTTTCATACAAAATTCTTCAGCTTTAGCCTCTTAATTTCCCTCTCAAAGTGCACCAGATTCATGCATTTCACTTTAAAAACTTAAAAAAATCTCTCGGGGGGGCATACCCCCGGAACCCCCTTGGAGGGGCGGGATCTCGGCTGGCTACTATTTTCACCAAGCTGGACATTAGACGTAAAAGCAGAAAACACTGGGTGTATTAATGGCATTTAACAAGAGGGGGGATGTATCTTTTTAATGTGCAAGTAAAGTGTTGCCGTGAAGAAGGATTACAATTTACGAAGACACTATGAAACTAAACATCAGAGCAGCTACATGTCCTGATAAATGTGTTATTTTTGCAAAGTGGCCCGGCCCTTCGTAGATTTTTCTGTATGTGGCCCTCAGTGAAAAAAGTTTGGACACCCCTGGTGTAGATGAACTAGTGAAACTGTACTTCATCCACATATATCTCAAAGCGATTAACAAACAAACTGCTTCTGCAGTGGAGTCAAACTTTATCTGTTTTTTTTGTTTTTTTTCAGAACAAGCAGCGAAACTGGACAAACTGGAGGATCAGCTGCAAGGTGTGTGGATTAATCACGTCTCCTCATATGTTCAACCTGAAAATATTTTTTTTGTTTAAAATTATACACCGAAATATTTTTTATCTAATAAACTGTTAAGTTTCTATCCATCAATTAGTGAGTTAAAACAATGGTGATTGAGCATGTGACCCACCGATGAAAGCACCTGTTGCTGTTTTGCCCTGTTATAGTATGAGAGAGGCTATGCCGCATTAACCTTGCTGCAGTGGTGCGTTCATTTACTCAGGACATGGGAGCTTCAGACTAAGTAGTACTCAGTTCCCATTGTTCTAGGTCCCACATTTTTCAAAATTAATGAAAAGGGTTTCTGCACACTGTGCTGCCGTGTCTGAATTTCCTGATTTCCCACGTGCAATCAAACGCAGCAGGCAAGCCTGGATGAGGGCTCTAATTGCTGTAGCGATATAGATTCTCTCTTAGGCCTTTCACACCAAAAAGAACCATGAGCCAGTTCCAGGCTGGTGCTGGGGTCAGTTCAAAACTGGTTACAGCCTTATCCCAGTTATGAACCGGTTGGTTTCACATCGACCGGAGACAGCCATGGAGCCGGCAAGAGAGCAACGTCATGACGTCACTGTAAACGTGTGTGTACGTCGCCCGACGCCGCTGCTCTTGTGGCTAACGCTAAAGCTACCGCTAGCTTTAAGCACGACAACAGCGGCGAATACGTCTTATTTTTACACGTGTTGGCTCTCGCTTTGCTTTCCTAACCAAACAGGACCCATACAGCGTATTCTCGCCGGTCAATTTGATCGCTACGTTCGGTAATTATGTTATGTTTACGTCTCGTAGTAGCGGTGTTTTTAAATATGGCGGGCATGAGGTTTGTGTTGGTCTGGTTGGTCAGGATAATCCCTCCCCCAGCCGCTGGCGCAAGCAGTTCTTATCTCAAACCCTGCTCAATCCTGGTGTTTGAGTTGAACCGGTTTTTACAGCCCGGAGCAGGCTCTCTGGCGGTGTGAAACCAAAACACTGTCTCTAGCTCCAAACTAGCCCAGAACTAGCGCCGATTTTGCGGCGGTGTGAATGTCTGCACTTCTCATAACTTCTGGGTCACAATGTTGGATCAGAATACAACTTTAAAAGATCTTTTTAAAGACAATTAGTGTGTGTATTGTTGTTACTAAGTAAGTGCAGGTCACAGATGGGTAGATGATAAACTACAGAGAATAATGATGCCAGGGTTGTGTTCACAGACAGCTGAATATCTTTCTATTGCTCTCTCTCTCTCTCTCTCTCTCTCTCTCTCTCTCTCTCTCTCTCTCTCTCTCTCTCTCTCTCTCTCTCTCTCTCTCTCTCTCTCTCTCTCTCTCTCTCTCTCAGGTAAACATGTGGCTTTCTCTGCCTCTCTGTTGGCTACTGGCGGTCAATACTTTGGACCCTTTCGTGCACACACTCCTATAGTCTACAAACACGTCGTCACCAACATTGGAAACGCCTACAGCCCAGACACAGGTACCTGAACTAGACATTTCCCTTATGGTCGATGTAGCAAACAGTTAATTCTCCAAATAAAATGACAGAAACAATGTTTCCACAGGTGCCTTCACTGCACCGCTGAAAGGAGCCTATCACTTCGAGTTGCACGTCTTTGGATTCGGAGGTCCTACTACCGGCGCTGTGTTGGTGAAGAACTCAGAGAACATCTTCATCGCATTTGAGCGCCAGCAGTCCTATGGAGCGCTCTATCAGTCCTCTGCTTCTAGTGGCGTCACGCTGCTTCTGAAGGCTGGAGATGTTGTGTTTGTGCGTCTTGTAGCTAACTCAAGAGTGTATGACAATCACAATCACCACAACACCTTCAGTGGCCATCTGCTTTTCACCATGTAACACACAAACATCTTCACCTCCATGATGCTAATGCAGGTTTTTAATTTCTTTAATAATTATTGCATTTAAAAGATTATAATCTTAATCTGAATCACTGCAGCAAACTCAAGTTAACTTCTAATTTTCCTTCATATAAAAGCATAGAAGTCATAAATGTTTTAATCTGCAACTGAATGATGACAAATTTCATGTCATGTTATTTGTCTGATTCCTTTGTCATTAAAAATCCCTGCTAAGCATCTCTGGACATTTCATTAATATTGTTGGTGTCATTTAAATATTAACAGTTTTAACCTTCCTCTCGTGTTAGGGTCGCCACCGACCCGTTTTGGATTTCAAATGCATAAAAGAACCACTTACATTTTGTTTATTGCATCAAGATTTCTTGACTTTGTCAGGAACCTCTATTTCAACAAAATAAAAAAAATAAAAAATGTTTCACTTAATTATAAAATGCTCTGGTGGAAATTATAACACTGATGGTGTTAAGGTCGTTTTCGACCCGGTTATAGAATAGGATGTAAAAAACAATAACTAGAGCCAAAACTGAAATCATAAGTGCACTGTCAGCCAACACAATGACAGTCAGCTCCTCTTCCAATCATGTGAGCTCTGGGGGGGGTTCTCATTTTGAAATTGTTTGCCCTTATACCTGCATAACAGCGAAACAAACAGACGGGCATATCCAGACATGTGAGGTCAATTCAGTATAGAGTTGTTGACTTGCAGAGTGCACATCTCCTATTTGCAGTATTCAAAAATGAGGAGATATACAGTGAGCCAAGTTCTGGATCATATTTTTGGTAAAATGGCCACCTGATTCTAAAAATAAGAGGTGTCAGGTCTGCCGAAGCACTAAGGACAGAAAGATAAAAGTATTGCGCTTTACCTGCAAGAAATATTTCTGCAAAGAACACTGAAAGTGTTGCTCTTTGCCACACATCTGAACACACACCAAACATATGCACACGGAGACTTTTACTCTGTTTTTTTTACTAGTTTTGGAACTATCAATTGATTTCGATTGGTTTGATTTGTTGATTTGACCTTACAAATCTATATTTTGTGTTGTGACTTGTTCTGGTTTTGATTGTGTGTTTGTATAATGCTGAAATAAAAGTGTTTTTGCTGTTTTCTGAAATAAATATTTATGGGTCGTAATTGACTAGTAACACCATAGATGTTAAAAAGGTCAATAATGTTAATAAGAAAAAATAAATAAAACTAATTTAGTTAAGAAATGTGTTCTCATACCCCTCAGTAATGATCAGGTAACACAACAACCAACTATTTATTTATATGATTCTCTTGAGGTTCATTTTACCATTTTTAGGGGGCCAAGCCCTGTCATCCATAGGGGGCGCCAAAACCACAAAAAGCAAAGAAAACACATTTGGGGCTATAACTTCCACACCGAACATCCCACAGTCAAACACTTTATATCCACAGATGCCCACAAGTCAGCTGCATATTCTGAGATAGGCCACGCCCATTTGCGTATGGGATTTTTTCCCGCTACATCGCAAAAACTGTGTCAGTCACCAAAACACACTCCTCCTACAGTTTTCGCCCGATTTGGACGAAACCAAAAGCATTATGCTCTACCGACTCCCACGAGCAAAAGTTGTGTAAAGAATTTTTCTACGACCATCAGAAGACCAAGCGGTAGCGCTTTAAAGATTTGCACATTAGCTACCTGGTACCAAACTGCTCCTAAATCCATAACGATTCATCCTATTAACACCAAACTTCACACATGTGTTTGTCCTATGGTTCTCAGGTTGGTTCTACTTTTTCCTTAAATTGCTCCAAAAGGGTGCGATTTTTTTGCCTTTTGGTCTATAACTCCCAAACCAAACATCCCACATTCAAAAACTTTACATCCCCGGATTCCGTGAAGCGAGGGGCCGGCGCCGCGGACGACGACTCCCGATCGCGAGTCGCGTGGGTGGCTTGGCCCCCGTTTACAACTGCTTGCAGTTCTAGTTTTCTTTATAGTCATGTGAAGCTGCTGATAAAGTTATTTCCTACAAGTGAGCTGCACCACGATTTGGACGTCTCTTCTTTTTTAGCCATATTGTGTCCTTGCAAACCATAAAAAGTTTTAAAAGGCATTGAATTAATTCATTGTAAAATAAGGCCTCAATTTCTGTCAATATTTCTTAAATGAATCTCTCAAAAGTCTTAACAAAGCTGACCATAGCAGTATTTAATAACTAATGAAAGTCATACTATAGAAAATTGTCTTTTTAGTAATGTAGCCTACTTTGAATGTCCTGAAATAAAACACTAATTATTAGTAAAAATGTGTTTTCTTCAAAGGTTTTTTTATTGAATTTCAAAGTTGCAAAGCAATTGTAGCACAATGGGTTACAAACTTTTTCCCCTTTTTTCCCCCGAACACACCCCACCCACATCCCACCCCCACACCCAGCCACAAACAATCCCAAATAATACATAATGTCAAGTCAAGTCAAGTCAAATTTATTTATAAAGCACATTTACAAACAGCGGGTACTGCCCCAAAGTGCTGTACAGGTTAAATAATAATAAAATAATCCACATGTATTACAAATAAGAAACCAAAAGAAAACACATAAGAAAATACTCAGCTCAGCTGGTTCCGAAGGCCAGAGCAAAGAAATGTGTCTTCAGCAGACATTTAAAATTTTCCAAAGAAGTGGCATATCTGATATGTAAAGGAAGAGAATTCCACAACTTGGGTCCAGCTACAGCGAAGGCTCTGTCTCCCCTGCTCTTCAGCTTAGACCTGGGACAGTCTAGAATACATTGGTCAGAGGACCTCAGTGCTCTGACAGGACTGTGCAGAGAGATCATCTCTGAGAGATAAGTTGGCGCTAGACCATTTAGACATTTAAAAACAAACAAGAGGATTTTAAAATCTATTCTAAAAACAACAGGCAGCCAATGAAGAGATGCCAGGACAGGAGTGATGTGTTCATATCGAGATGCTCCTGAGAGCAAGCGTGCAGCTGCACTCTGAACCATCTGGAGGCGCTGAATTGAGGACTGGCTCAAACCGAAATAAAGTGAATTACAGTAGTCCAAGCGACTAATTACAAGAGCAAGGACTACTGTCTGGATAATAATGCAAAAAATGGCAGATACGAAACACACACTTCAAAAAACAAAAACAAACAATCAATATGAAACAAAAAAACATAAAGAAATAAAATTGAATTAAATAAAAGAGGGGAGGGAGTAGCTACTCTTCAATTATTGTGGTTGGCTTTTTAAAAAAAATTAGGAAGGGGCGCCATATTTTATAAAATGTATTCTCAGATCCCTGGGTAGTAGAACGTATTTTCTCCAGATTCATACATGACATAATGTCTCTAATCCAATGTGAGTGGGAAGGAGGAGCAGGACCCCCAGACACAAGCTGGCTCTAAGGGTCCTGTGTTCCGACCCCCAGACTGTGTTCTAATCTAACTGGTTCTAGCTTTCATTTGAATCTTATTAAAACCTTATGAATTATATTATGTTGTATTTGATTTTGTTCAGAGTTACTTTCAAGTGTTTAGAAAATTTGCTTTGCTTAATTGACCAAACTCCATCATTCTTTTACTAGTCCGACATTAGTTCTGGAATGTGTGGCTAGCTTTCAGGATTCTTACTGTTACAATATGTGTTGTTATGGTAGTTTCAGAGTGGAAAAAGTAAGTGGATCAGTTTACCCCACAGCTGGGGTAAAGTGAGCCACATGACAACTTTTTTTGAAACAATCATATTTTCACTGCCCTTTGTCTTGACAAAATTCTGCTAATGCCCATTTCTAGGAAACATCCTGAATTAATGGGAAATGTGTAAATTTGAGTGATAAATAATTTTAGCTCCCTTAGAGGGGAGCAAATGTAAAAAGTCGCTCAGATTACCCCGTTCTCCCCTATGTCTGAAATAAATTGAATCAATCAATCAATCAATCAATCAATCAATCAATCAATCAATCAATCAATCAGTCATTATATTCCCAGGTTCATTACATCATGGACCATTAGCTGCAGGCAGGACACTGACATTCCTGCACACGTATGACGTATGAGCCAATTGGGCCACTTGTAAACACACAACATAGGCTCTAATACAATATGATAGGCATGTTGTATTGTTTGTAGGGGGCTGCTGAAAGATTCCTGGAAAATTGTGAATAGGAGAATTGTGTGAAAAATGTGTACATTTTGTGCAAAACAATTGCAGGTTTATTTTCACATTCCCTGTCCCTGAGTCATGAGTTTTCCTCACACCCTTTACTTAATAACAAACCATCAGCCAGAATGCACAACCCTTTCTGGCTCGCAGGTTGCAGTTGTTGAACCCAAACCCTTCCATACTACTGTACAATCTTTCAGATAGTGAATGAAAAACGCTTTAAAAGATTGCTCTAGTTGAGTTTGAGATGAGTCACTGAAAGAAGATTGTGACCTGGAGTAATGTGGTCCATATTTTGAAAGTGGAGAAAAATATAGGAAACGTTTCTGATACTGCAGGTGCAGTTACTGATTTTTTTTTGGTTGTAAATTGATAGTTGATTTATGTGCAGCTGATGTTCTGATGTTGAAATGCGGATAAACTTTGGGCACTCTGAAATAGTCTGCAGGTGTTTTGCTTATTAAATGTGCCTCTCAGTTGCAAATCCACTGATAATTTAACCTCTCTGTTAGACATGTTCAATTACAGTACATGCTCTAAATTATGCAGTGTATCTCACTTTCTCCCTGCGAGCATGGGGGGCAGAGTTGGTTGAGAAACTTCTGTTTGACTTTGCATATGACAATGTATTGTGCTTAACGTTTCTTATTACCAATAAGAAACATTAAGTCAAAACAACAGGTGACTATGTTACCACCTGTGAAAAAAGGGAGAAAATGTAGTGAATTATGTCAGTAGGACTTTTGTATGGAAGTGGTTTGATAATGTTCTTTATACTTGTCCCTGTAGGCTTTGTGCGTGTTTTTGAAAACCTCAAAGCTGAAAGTTTTCTTTCTTGTTTTAATGTCCAGACTAAATGTTACTTAATGGGTTCATTTGACTAAACTTGAAAATGCATTTTGGTCCTGTTAAAAACAATGCTGTTAAAACATTTTTACTTTACTGCCACAGCAAAGAAAGAATATAAACTACATTTTGTTGCGTGACAAAAAACTGCAAACCCGAAGAAAAGAGGGAAGGCAAGTAGCAAATATTCTAGATTATGAGCAGAAATAGTAACGTAGCCAAAGCCAAAGAGGAGGAAAGTTAAGTTGAGAATCAAGTTGACAGCTGGTGGCACCTACTTCAGATTCAGCCCATTTTAATCAGTCTTGTGAATAACTGAATTCTGAATCACTTGTGATTCATATTCCTCGCTTATACTTTTGGCTTTCTAATAGCTGAGACAGAGACATTCCTCTGCTTTTGGTGTGGCTAATAACTGAGGGAGTGATGCTTTCAATTATCTTCCAGTGAGTACAGGAGCCATCCATCATTGGCTTTCGTTGTTTTGTATTCATTTTCTCTCATTAGAATATCCAGTGGGTGCGGGTTAGAAGTGATCCTTTTTCCTACCAGATATGTTAAACCTCTTGATATTTGTTTGTGTTCTTCCTCTTATTTTTTCCTGTTCTTTTCTTCTTCCACCGACTTTATGCAGATGTTATCCATGCTTTCTGTATTGCTCATAGTTACACTTAAGCTTCCTTCCTAATCAGAGTTGTATAGCTGTTATTTGCACAGTGTTCCCTTTATGTTTTCACTCACACATGCTCAACCATTTGTTTGATGTCGGCTAGAAATAAGTACAATATAGATAGGCTCCCCAGTTAATGTGATCCCTGTTATGTCCCTATGTCATGTGCAAATTGGTAACGTCTGGACTCCAGCCCCCTCTTTGCAAGGTTGTTACTGGTTAGGTCACCTGTGCTGTTGTAAGGTAGCTCAATGACTACTTTTGGAAATTGAGATTCAGCATATCATCACATAATTTACAATACTTCATGAAGGTTTAATTTGTTTTTATCAAGATTCATATCAATTCCTGAAAATGGCTTTGTCTGATCTAGATGTATGTCTATTTCTTAAATGTTATCTCTTTTCTCTGTTTCAAAGTCTGCACTATTATAGTTATCCTGTAGCACACCAGCTGAATTCTGTCAAATGTTTTGTCGATCAGGTCTGACAGTGTGTGACACAATAATGCCCCTTTTTAGCAAAAATATGAAACCAAATTTCATGAAGTTTAGGATATGAAAGTAGGGGAGAACGGGGTAAGTAGGCACACTTTTTACTCTAGTGAGAATTGCTCATCACCTAAACATCTTTCAATAGTCATTCCTACTTTAAATTGAAGCTTAAAGGTGAAGTAAGCGGTTTATTTATATTAATATGTTAAGTGTTAAATTGCTGTTTATTCATACAGTAGTCCGCACCTGTCTCACTCATGGTCTCACTGCCGGTGCACGCCAGAGCGACACATGGGTGAATGTTTATGCGCCTACAATGGCGAAGCAGGTAAAAATCTTTCCCAATGTCTGTTTTGATGGTTTTTATCATGTTTTATCACACTTATGCAGGCCCGGATTAACCCCTTTGGGTGCCCCAGGGTGACTTCACATGAAATGCCCCTGTCCTTCAACTTTACACAACATTTTAAAATGTACTATGGCATTAAGGCCACAGATTTACAGGAAAGTGTAGCTAAAGACAAGTACAGACTCACCACACATAGACTACTACAGAAACATTTAGATCCGACCAAAAATCTTGACACTGACAGGAGTCTCATACTAGCCTTGAACTGATGCTCAAATCAGAATGCAACACCCATCACCATGCAACACGTCATGATGAATATAAATATTTCCATAATAAATGACCTTAGGGCATACAAAGAAAATAATTAGCATGCAGGTTTAACTCTCCTGCATAGATTTATTTAAAAGTGAAGACAACCTAGAGTCACATTACTTTGTAGTGAAGTGATATCTTTATACCATACCATCATAGCCTAATTGACGTTGATCTAAATGGTCTCTGGGAATTGTAGTAGGCTATGTTAAATGTTAGACATCAGCATAATAAAGTTCATCATGTTCATCTCTAAAAAAAGGGATCTTTTATTAGGCCTTGTATAGCCTACACTTCATCAACGTTACATTCTTATTACTGAAATTACTCTGTATTGAAATTTAACCTACTTTAACTTTCTTTAGGCCTATCATATTTGTTATGCAAAGGGAGAAATACTAAACCTCCTTTATTTGGATCGAAAAGTATTGTTTTATCACTTAAAAGTAGACTTATCTCGTGAAATAACAAGAAAGATGTGTGGGGAATGGGGATATATCTCGTTTCTTGTTTAGAAAATGTCCCTCGCTTTTGAATTGTTACTCCTGGTTTCATATTCTGCTTCTAATCGATTGTAGTAGGCTATGTGTAGCTCTTCTACGAATATGTTTCTAATAGGCCTTCAAAATAATACTAGAAAACTAACTGCATCCGCAATAAAGACGCTACTTCCGACGGCACATGCAAGTCGAGCCAACTCGGAGCTGTCGGGTTTCAGTCAGGCTTTTTGCTCACTCCCCTGTCTGCACTCGGCTACTGTCGAGCCGCAACTGGGCTCTAATGAGCCTAGTGTCTCTCTCTTTGCACCTGTCCATACCTTGTGGCGTCACATCGGCTTATAAACTCACCACAGCTACACATTAGCAGATAGAAATAATGGCCGATAAGCCTTACCTTTTATAACTTATTCCTCCATTTCTTGCTGGCAAAAAAAAACTTCCGACTGAAGGAACATTTTGATCCGAGGCTTTTGTTTACATAAATTTGGCGCGGTTTGGCGCCGCTGCCGCCGTGTCATTGTGGACTGGTCCATGATGGGGGAGGGGGGCACTTTGCTTACACCCAAGTCAAAATAATAATAATTTTTCTCATTAATAATCTTTACAATGGTTCATTTTGTACATGTTTGTGTATCTTCCAGTATATGGCCGATATACAATTAGAAAAAAATGTTTAGGGTCTAATCATTGTCCTGATCATTTGGTGCCCCCCTAATGGCTGTATTTGGCTGGTGCCCCAGGGCACTCGCCCGATTCTTTATATGGATAATCCGGCCTTGCACTTATGGATCTGAGATGATGCTAGATAACTTGCTGCTCGAAGACCGCAGTGCATTAATGTGGTGACGTAGGGACGAGCGAGGGGACTGCTAACTGTAGTAACTGACAGGAAGTTAGCTAATAGAACCATTCCGCTTACAGCTCCTTTAAGGTGTTGGCTTGAAATGTGTACCCCTCACTTTTTCTATCTTATTGTAATAAATAAGAAATGAATCATCAAAGACACCTTTACACATTGTGACAATGTTGTCACACACTACGGGGTTGTTTGTAACAATGTTATCTTAATGGGAATAATCTTAAAAAGAAGGCAAGAAAGCAGAACTAAATTTGAAAGTTTAATTGCATTGTCAAGTTGACAAATAGGCCTACATAACTTACTGTAGCCTTGGCAGCTGGTCTAGTTTGGGATGCATTGGGTTGTTTTGATTTTGTTGCCCTTTTTTCTTTTGCATGCTAGCTGCCTTTTCCTGCTCTATTCTTTACTTCTCTGGGGTGTCAGTGAGGATACAGCTTGACACTTGCTTTCGTTATTGGGTTCCTTTTCTGGCTGCAGCCTTTGGATAACATGTGACAACCAACCCCCCAAAAAATGTGACGAGCAACCCCAACTTGAATTTCTTGCTAGCATCAAGGCCAACAACCATCTGACAACTAATTAGCTTGCTAACCACAATCTAAACTATAGTTTACCCTTCACACTTTTTATGGGTAACAGGTGTTTTGTTATAAACCCATTTTGTAAAAGCCTAGAAGTAAAATACTGAGGAGCTAAATATTATATAACACAAACAGTCCTCTCACCTGAAATTCAGCCGTCTAACTCTAAGGAAGACTATGTAGGTGACCTCTGATCCCAATTCTGGATATTTACATACCAAAATTTCACAGACAGCGCCTTCTGGTTCCGAGATATAACAATTGTGACAGAACCCGTGTGACATATAACCCCGTTCTCCCCTACTGATGGTTGACCAGGGTGAGGATACATTTTTCAATTTGTACTAGCCTTTACATACTCTAAATTGATTTTGTCTGGATCAACAGACCATGACCAGCAACTCAATATCAGATATTATCACTTCTGTCCTAAGGTATTAGGAGACGTTATGGAAAATATTGATCACCCCATTTTTACTCTCATTCTATTGGAGTGAAACGAGGGAGCAGAATAACAGACAAGATAAAATTAAAATCACAAACTCCTGGAGTTTCTTGATTTCCCTCTTACGCCCTCAATACCTCATCATGTCTATATGCCATTATTCATGGATGACAAGAGTTGCCAGGGAAGTGTGGCCCCATTGTTTTCCTCCCTCCCTCCCCTCTTCCTTCTCTCAAAATATTTTGAAGTAAAGCTCAAACCAATCCAGCTTAAGGCCCTCTCTGTATTTCCTCAAAGCCCCTTTCAATTGCTGTAGTCTTAGTGAGAATTAGTTGGGAATCGGGCGTCTGTGTTGGATACAGATTGCAGTTAGAAAGGAGGTAATCATTTCACAGGAAGAGGCCTGGGATGACACCATACAACAACTTGTTTTTTGTTCCCAAATCCAAACGTGAACAATTGAGGACTGTGCTCTGGCTCTAACATCAGCTGAACCATAGCTGCCAAACTTGTCTCCTCCTCACACTTTGTTTCTTAGTGATGAGGAACAAGTCATAGTGCAAAAGTAGAGCATGCATTTACTGTGTACCTTGCTTTGAGTGGGTGCATGTTTCTATTTACCTGAATTATTTCAAACATCAATGCAGTTGTGCTGTCTTATGTTGTGTGCTTTGATGTGACGCAGAGCTTTGTTTACCTGTGTGCAGCTGTGTGCCTGCATATTGTTGAGGTTTATTACAAGTCTATGGCTTTGGGGTATTGTGAGTTCTTCTCTGGGAGATATGTGTTCGGTCTTTCCATTAACTATTGAAAACAACATCTGCTTTGGATAATTCCTTGTCAAGCTCCGGATCTTCGAAGAGCTATCTGATATGTGCTCCAGTCATAATACGCAACTTTTGGATTTGGGAATTTCAAAAAAATTAAAAATACTTACGACCAACTGGTTTTCTTGACATGTTATGCCAGGACAGACAAAAGTTTGATCCGTCAAATTCCTAAAAAAACTTTTTTAAACGGGTTGAAGTTTCTACGACAAATGTGGATGTATTCAATTTGCAAATCAACTGATAGATTTCGAGGGAAAGCTTAGATATGGATTTCTAGGGAGGGCTCCAAGAACATGATTTCAGCTTTGTAATTACAATTTTATAAAGTAATGAAGCGGACCAGAGGCTAAATGAGCATAAAGGTTAATCATCTGATCAATAGCTAGAGGTCACAATTTGTGTACTTTGGATTATGTAAGAAATTAAGTGTGTACAGGCTGCTTATATCAGCTGTGCGCTGACATGAAACTAATGGACATGTTAAGTGTGAGCTCTGACAAGCATTGTTGATTAAAGGTTAATTGTTAATTATCACATTGTGTGGAGAAACACCAATAGCACAGCAGGAAAGAATGAAATATTGTCAATGACCTTGAAACAGCGTGAGAGTGAGCTTGTGTGCGAGACTTGAGAAAAGAAGAGAGTGCCTGCCCTAGATAGTCTTATGTGTTGATGCATATGATTCTGCATGTATTCAGCAGGGAATCGTATTTCCTTTGTACGCTGATTACCATTCAACCTTTGTGTCTGTGTACTGCAGGGAAAAAATATTGCAGGTGAATTAGCTGTCCCAGAGAGTCTTATTAGGAAACATTGCAGCAATCACCTAATGGTCCTTATCCATCCTCTGCATTAATTAATCCCACTCATTTTCTCTTCCCTTTTTGCTTCCCTCCATCACCTTCAATATTTGCTTATCTCCAGTTGAAATTGTGTTATCCCTCTCCCACATTTCTCTCATCCCCTTCTTACGCTTTCCCCCCATTTCTATCATTGTAGCACTTAGTCTTTCATACCTCTCTTCCTTGCTCTCATTTGCTCCTCTGTTCTTTGTGCCTTAATTTTGCATGAACAAAATGGTGAAGAGAATCTCTGTGAAGTTGTTTATGTTCATCCTTAAAGTACATGTTAAGTAGTTTAAGTTAAATGATGCTCCATTTTTGCGTATTTAAACACAAACATAACCAATCAATCCAAATTGCTCTGGTCAAAAGCTACAAAGGAGCAGTGAATATGTATCACATACTTACACAATGAAAAACAACCTAATAAGACTAAGCTCATAAATGTAGTTCTGTCCTCAAATAACACAATAAATATACATATATTGGCACAACTAAATACCATAAGTGAGAGACTTGAATTTTGAAGGTGTTATTTGGTTGGTGTAATTGTCAATCAGTTCCAAAAAAACCTCTTATGCATGTCCTATAGTCAACCTTTATGCTATCTTTCTAAAAAAAAATCCCAGGCCAAGGGTTGAGTAAGAGCAGTTTTTTAATGCTTCTTTGGGAAGCCTTCTGTGGAAAAACCTCCATATATAGGCTTCTCCATGCAGTAGTGGTTTTCTGGAATGACAAACTCATTGATTAGTTGGCTTGATGTGTAGGAATTCTGACTTGCAAGGGTGGCTGTAGTGTATGAGTAAATTAAACAATGCATTCATTAGATAGAAATTTGATTCTCTTCAGTTACTTGAAATACAACAAAGGTAAACCGACACATTGGATTTAACACTTGAATCAATGACACAATGTGAGCTATTCTTTTGGGCAACCTTTTCACTCTTTCACAATAATCCACAGATTCTACATGCTGAAAGCCCTTCCCCTGATTTTGAAAACAAAACCTTGGTAAACAAACTCAAACAGCTCTTTCAGGTAGATGCCAGTTGCTGTAACATGCTCACTGTGTGGGATCATTATTGATTTAGGTTAATCCCTCCCTATGTGCAGGATTATCTCTTCCAGAGACTGTACACACAACTGTTTACCAAAGACAACAGAATGTAGCAGAAAGCCCTGTTGAATTCACTAACACTGATCTGTGCTAATCCGGACAATGAGTGCAGGTGGTCATGGTGAAACCTGATGTACTGGGATGGAAAGGATATATCTTTTGTTGACTGAGCAGTTGTGTAAAGCAAATTATTTTTGGCCTTTTTTGTATTCGACCAATATTTTTCTGCAACACTTGCAGATCTGTGGGCAAGAAATGGACATGCAAAGAAGTAAAGACCTGTGTAAAAAAAAGAAGCTCAGAGATACAAAGGAAAACAGAGAATACACTGTATGTAAATTGAACGTGGTTGTGCATATATTTTCACATACAAAAATACACATACAGATAGGTCGATAGTCCCACACATTCATACAGTTCATATTTGCTATTTCTTTTTCGCAGCCACCACTAAATGAAAATGGGTGCTTTTTTGTCTGGTACACTCCCAAGTGAAGTACACTTCAGGTTGTCTCTTCCTGTGTATTTGTATGCTGCATTGTGTGGAGGGTTGGTGAACACTGTTTGCTGAAAACCTGCACTCCCCTATAGTGTGCTGTTTTTGTTTTCCAGTCAAGTAATGGAGTAGCACAGGACTAAGCATAGTGTGTGGTATTTGCTGAGAGGCTGAAATTGGCTGTTTTATTTTGCTGTTTTTGATGACAACTGTTTCATGCTAATGTGACGGGCTTAGACCTCCCCACTGCCCATTTCAGTGGGGAACGATGTTACACACTCCCCTGCACCCCTGCACCCCCCACCAACTCACTCCTCTCAAGCAGAGGGGTGTTTTAAACTAATTAGTTGTTTTTGAGTTTTGCTTTCTTTGTGAGTGTGGGTGTTGGTATGTACTGTTTAAGTGCTGGATGCATGCACAATTTTAAGCTTAGCTAAGCGTAGCTTGTATACAGTGGATATGAAAAGTCTACACACCCCTTCTAAAATGCATGGTTTGTGTGATGTAATAAAAAGGAAACAAGATAATCATTTCAGAACTTTTTCCATCTTTTAATGTGTCCTATAACCTGGACAAGTCAAAGAAAGACAAACTGAAATCTTTTCAGGGAAAATTAGAAAAACTAAAAATACACAATAACCTACTTGCATAAATATGCACACCCTTAAACTAATACTTAGTTGAAGCACCTTTTGCTTTAATTACAGCACTCAGTCTTTTTGGGTAGGAGTCTATCAGTGTAGCACATCTTGATATGGCAATTTTGTCCCACTCTTCTTTGCAAAAACGCTCCAAATCTGTCAGATTGCGAGGGCATCTTTTGTGCACAGCCCTCTTCAGATCACCCCACAGATTTTCGATCGGATTCAGATCTGGGCTCTGGCTGGGCCATTGCAAAACATTAATCTTATTCTGGTGAAGCCATTCTTTGGTTGATTTGGATGTATGCTTTGGGTCGTTGTCGTGCATAAAGATGAAGTTCCTCCTCATCTTCAGCTTTCTGGCAGAAGCCTGAAGGTTTGATGCCAATATTGACTGGTATTTGCAACTGTTCATAATTCCCTCAACCTTGACTAAAACCCCAGTTCCTGCTGAAGAAAAACAGCCCCAAAGCATGATGCTGCCACCACCATGCTTCACTGTTGGTATGGTGTTCTTTGGGTGATGAGCAGTGTTGTTTTTGCGCCAAACATACCTTTTGGAAGGATGTCCAAAAAGTTCGACCTTTGTTTCATCAGACCATAACACGTTTTTCCACATGTTTGTGGGAGACTTCATGTGTGTTTTAGCGTAATGGAGGCGCGCTTGGATGTTTTTCTTTGACAGATAAGGCTTCCGTCTTGCAACCCTACCCCATAGCCCAGTTGCATGAAGAATACGGGAGATTGTAGTCACATGTACCACACAGCCAGTATCTGCCAGAAATTCTTGCAGCTCCTTTAATGTTGCTGTAGGCCTCTTGCTAGCCTCCCTCACCAGTTTTCTTCTGGTCTTTTCATCAATTTTGGAGGGACGTCCGGTTCTTGGTAGTGTCACTGTTGTGCCATATTTTCTCCATTTGATGATGACTGTCTTCACTGTGTTCCATGGTATATCCAATGCCTTGGAAATTCTTTTGTAACCTTCTCCTGACTCATAACGTTTAACAATCAGATCCCTCTGATGTTTTGGAAGCTCTCTGTGGACCATGTCTTCTGCTGTGTGATGTGACTGAGAAAATGTCTGGAAAAGCTTACTAGAACAGCTGAATTTTATTTGGGGTTAATCAGTTGAACTTTTAATCATTGCAGGTGTGTATGGACTCCTATTTTATATGGGTTTGAATGTGATTGGTTCATTCAAATCCCATTCACACCCCCAGTAATAAGAGGGTGTGTACACTTGTGCAGTCACCCTATTTCAGTTTCTTATTTTTTACTCCTCCCCCTTAAGATATTTCTGCAACTTTTCAATTGATTTGAACAGGTTAAATGTCATATTACTGGTGGATTTTTTTGTGAAATTATTAAACGGGTTCTTATTTTTTTACATCAAAAACGCAGGCATTTTAGTAGGAGTGTGTAAACTTTCTATTTCCACTGTATGTGTCTATCTGGTTATGTGTTCATGGATTGCTGAGGGCCACAGAATAAAATAGAGTGATGTTTTTCCCATAGCTTCACTCTCTTATCATGGAAATTAGTGTTCTTGTTTTTGAAGGGGCAAATATACTGCACACTGAGGTCTATTCTTCATATTAATATCACATTGTGACTGTCTTATCATGTGGAAGATGGGCCTCAACAGAATTAACACTAGCATTATCTGCCTGGCCTGCACAACAAATAATTAGCAGTGTTTGTTTTGGGGCATCAAGGTTGTGGTGAGACAACAGTTTATTAATTATCCCCTCATTGCATATGCTATGTTTCAGTGCAAATGTATTTCCAGAAATGCATAAAAATATTTCAACGCTGTAAAAATAGTACTATTGCATTGTGTTATATACGAGTGTTATGCAATGCTGTTAATACATGTGGTGCCAAGTGTTTTTTGGCTGTGCCTTGAAATATGAAAATATTTTCTTGAGTAGTTAGTGGATGCTTTTCTCTCCTCTAACTTTTACTGCAGTATTGCATTGCTTAATGTTTGCCGTTGTAATGGCAAATAGTGCATATGATATATCTCCGGACTCAAATGTTAAAATGCTTATTAATGCAATAGGAAACATTGTATTTATCTTGTATTACTCCTGTATGTCTAAGATTAGATTCCTCAAATGTTTATTGGAGAGCACTCAGACTGTGCCCCCCCTCCCCTCCCTTGGATACACCCCCCCTGCAGCAGTAAACATTCTGTCATGAGCCCTCCCCCACCCCCTCCCCCTCTCCCTCCCCCTCATCTGACTGCCAATTGAAAAACATTCTTGTTGATGCTGAACTGACTTGTATTTAAGATGTTACTTGCCATCTGATCTGGGCCAACCTTCTCAGAAAGCCACCGCGGGGATTCCTGGGTCGGATGGGCCTCCATGTTCTACTGGATCCAAGAACATGAAGCCTCTGTTGTTTGATTAAATACTCTTTGCTTGATTATTACAGCCTTATGATCTCATTTTCTCACTACACCGTATAACATATTTCAAATTAAATCTATCATCAGATTATTTAAAAACAAATATGTATTTGCAAATCCTCTCCTTTGCATTGGTTTTTCATTCTAGGTTAATGTGAGGTTTAAAGGTCTCCACACTAAGCAAGGCCTTTGAGTCTTCAATACACCAACATGACCAAATCCATTTCTCATCTTCATATTTACACACACAGACCACCGCACAGACATATTGAATGCCCTTTTCTTTGCTCTCCCAAGATTACCTGTCAGACTTGTCATGGTTGGCTGATGTGAACTTTGTTTCAATTCTTTCTCTGAAGGTGGTGTGTTTGCGTATGTGTGTGCGCATTTGCTCCAGCAATCATGGATAGGTGACATTCTTTATTCACATCTTCAGACATTACCTTTAAGGCCAGGACACACCAGTCCGACACGTTCCGACTACCCAAAAACTGGAGTCGCCGTTTCAGGAAGCTCCAGTCTTTCCGTCGCGGCCCAAAAACACACCGAGACGACTGCTTATTTTCCGTACGTCCCGCGCTTGTAATGTCTCCACAACAGCAGGCGGCGCTAATCTGTATTGTGGCCCGAAAAAATACGAAAGCCGTAAATGATGGGACAGCTCTCTAGAGCATAAACATATGGCGCTTTTCCACCGCAAATGTAGCTCGACTCGACTCAACTCGACTCGACTCAACTTGGTTTGGTAGCAGCACGGGTCGTTTTCCACCGCAAATAGTACCTGCTGAACGTGGGCGGGGTTGTCGTAAGGGGCTGAAAGCCTACTCCGGAGCAAAGTAGCAGAGCAGAAATTGCGAGCAGTTGTTGCACTATTAACTGAACCAACCGCCAAAAACACGGATGAAAAATGTTTAAGAAATACCCCCCTTGTATCTGTTTGCTAAAAGAAGTAGAAGAATATTGCTACGGGCCATTAAAAGGGATGGTTGTTGTCCCGATGTGTGACTCTGCCACACAGTCAGCTGTAGGGATGCGTCACGTACATCCCAATGCACGTAAACACGGGCATGATAAAGTTGACTGTTTAGTGCTTGTTTCAGGATACGTGTTTTCAAATGCAAGCCGTGTCTCAGCCTGAATATTTTATTGAGGTAATCAGTTCAGTCCGAGGCTTGTAATGTAATCGCTCGCTATCATGTCTGTCCCAGCTGGCTACTATTAGCCTAGCTGCTAGCTGCCCTACATGTCTCCTCTCGTATGATAAGTAACTTCCCCAACAACCAACACTGGGTGAGCTTAGCGAATATATGGAAAATAAATTCAGATCTGTGATGCAAATCAAATGAAAGAGAGCCAGAGAAGGCTGCACGCGGCGTAAATACACTCAAAAGTCCCGGAGAGTTGGGGAGAATAAACAACAGAATGAAGCCGGTAGTGTCTGGCCACTGATTGGCCAGACAATAGTCTCTGGCCAATCAGTGGCCGGCCGTCTGCCGACGTCACCTTTTAGCATCGGCTCAGCTCGCTTGGAACCTAGAGCGAGGCGATACCAAAAAAGCAGCCGCTACGTGGTACCAGGTACCATGAAATTGCGGTGGAAAAGCCAAAAATGCGAGTTGAGTCGAGTCGAGTCGAGCTGATACCATGCGGTGGAAAAGCGCCAATAGATAGAAATACGTATTTATATTTATGGACCATAAGAGCACAATTTTTAGCAGAGAGTGTCGAGCATGGTGTCGAGCAGTCAACAAGGGTTGATGCATGTGAGTACTCGCAAAACGAAACGAACAAACACATTAAAACGATGGCTAGCTGTTGTTAGCTGTTTGTGCTACCCGCCTCACTTCCGGGCTTCACTGATTCGCTAGCCCTCCACCAATCAAATTGCTCCAAATGAAAGACGGTCGGCCGCCGATTGAACATGTTCAATCGGCGGCCGACAGGCTCAAAACAAGCCCGACGACCTCTACGTCGGCCGACGTCACGGCACACACCAAACAGATTCGTCTTTTTTTTTGACGACGGCGATTATCGGGCTGGTGTGTCCTGGCCTTTAGAGCTTCCTTGGTTACAGTCCATGAATAGATCCTACAACAGTAAGTCTTAGCCTGGTAACATTGCATAATAGAGATATCTTGAGACTGGAGGGCTGTATAAATGATGGTATTCTGCTGCTGCTTATCCTTGAAACCAGAATACATAGATTTCATGCTTGAATGCACAAGGAACAGGGGAACCTACGTACACAGGAGGGTTAAATATTCAGCGTAAGGAAAATATGTGGGCATACAAGTTTTTTGTTTTACTGAGGGACTTCTTCAAGCCAAAGACTACTAGTCAAGCAGGAGCAAGATAGAAGCACTTGACATTGCATACTGTTTTGTAATTCTAATTGAGAAAAGTTACACCAAAGGAAAAAGAGATCAACATTTTTAGTTTACAGTGTATTTAAACTATTGTCTGGATAGCCACAATATAAGAAATAATAATTTTCTGAGAGCCTCAATACAAGAAAAGATCGCCGTTACAGCTTTGTAGATTGGAGAGAGAGCCCAAGGCTCTGGCTTGCTCCAAAAATCTGATTAACTTACCTGGAAGAGGGCCATTATACATCATTACCACTTGTTGTCTGTTCTGTATGTATCTTTTTCTGGATTTTTCACTTAATAAACAATGTATCTGCAAGGTAGCAGTTTCAAACCAGTCTCCTTAGGGCAACTTGTCACACCTATGGACTCAAAGTTTGACTTTCAAAGGCACTCTGTTGGGAACAACAGTTCTAGTAGTATTATGTTAATCAGTTTGCATTATAATATAATGTATCTTTAATGATATTACATATTTCTGTTGATCGTATCTCTTATCAGCCAGGTAACCTCTCTTTATTTTGAAATATACATTATAATATAAGCTATGCTAGGCACCAAAATGGTGATAATTGAATTCCCATTTTGTGAGTATCTGCACCTTTCGCACTGTTTAATGTACAAGTGATGTAATGATCATGTGTTTATGTGCGTATAATTCTGTAAAAGCAAACTCTTTTGAAGGAGTTGATATTGCTCCCAGCCCGCACCCTCAAAGACTTGTAGAATGAGATCATTTAATGGAGGAACTTTTTTTGCTGAACAAAATGAATTGTATACAGTCCCCTCCAAAAGTATTGGAACAGTGAGGCCAATTCCTTTATTTTTGCTGTAGACTGGAAACATTTGGGTTTGTCACCAACATATAAGACAATAGATCAACATTTCAGCATTTACATCTGGATCTGATGCACAACTGAGAAGATAGCATTATTTGTAAAGGAACACCACATTTTTAGGTGAGCAAAAGTATTGGAACAGATACACTTAAAATAAATTAAAGTAAATAAGACTTAATATTTTGTTGAAAATCCTTCGCTTGCAATAACTGCATCAAGCCTGTGACCCATTGACATCACAAAACTTTTTTAGAGATACAAGGTGGAATGGATTCAAATAGATCTCTGAGGAAATTGGCACAAGCTTTAAGCAGAGGGGGCAATCACTAGCAAAGAATGAGAAACCCAAGTAAGGCATCAGCTGGCTACAAGGAGAAAAGGATCCAAGTGGAATGAAGGGATATATTATTCAGTGCCTGAGGGCAAGAGCAGGGCCACTATCCTGAAGCAATGGGGCACTGCCACAGTGGCATCTGCTCTCATTACTCCATGGATGGAAGAGGGGCCAATACACGTGGACACGCAAACACCTACGGAAAAAAATATATCATCATCACTCTGCTTTTAATATCAGTCACCAATATCCTGCAGTCACTTTTTACTCATCCAGGCCGAATTTGAAGAAAATCCTCCAACCTTTGAACTGATGTCAAAGAGTGGGCACTGATTTGGCAGTGATTTGACAGTCTTTCAAACTAGTATATTTAACTCCCACCTTAAAATAAGCATCTTGTGTTTGACACAACGCAGTGGCAGGGACAACATGCTGATGATTTAGTACACAATGGACCAGTGAGTTTCAGACAGTCTCAGTGAGTCTCAGGCTTAAAGAGGGTAAATCAATATTTTTTTATTTGTTTCACATAGTGGAAATCCTTTATAAACCGAACCCAGAGTTTGCAGTCTAACGCGCCCCACACACATCCTGCGTCTACCTCTGGAGCGCGTCGCGTTACCTTACTGCTGCCTCTCTCGGACTTTTCTCGGACACACATGCAACGTCTCAGCAGCTGCTGCTGCAGCGCTGCTTCTAAAAGCCCTATCTTTCTACATAGAGTTTTCATAGATAATTCCCATTAAAAATGAAGTTCTTTCATGTCATCTATGATGCATATGATTTATATTGAGTCTGGACAGTAATCCGTGCGCCCCATTGCCATTTTTTTTTCTTTTTTTTGCCATATTTTCGCTTGTTGGAAGTTTTATTTTGAAGGGGACACACCAGGAAATGGTGAAACTACAGCGAAAGCTGCCAGTATGAAGTCAATATGACTCTCAGCAGAGTATTTCAAAAATCACTTTACTGATTTATACGGGAGAGAGAGAGGGGGGTGTGGTCGGGGAAGAAGAAGGCCGTAGACACAGATAGAGCAACGGAAAACTGTTGCGCTCATCATGATCTTTTTTTATTTCTTCACTATATTGGATCTCTATATGTGTCATTTATCCAAAAATGAAATGCCAGAACTAATTGAAAATTAGGTTTTAAATCCCTCGGATTTTGATTGCACAATTAAATCGTGAAATAAAGGGATTATTCGCGTATACGACTGAGGGATGTTTTATTTTGAAATAAACACACCGGGTAAACGTGTAACTAGAGTGAATGCTGCTGGTATGACTGAGGTAGGATACTGCGCGTCTACCTCGCGTCTGCGTCTGACTTTTGGTCACAGACTGTGAAATCAACGTAGAGCGAGCACACATCCAACCTCAGACGCACTGCTGAGGCGCGTCGGAGGCACGTCTGCAGCGACGCTCCCCTTCACCTCAGGAGGCTCGCCTATTTTTTTCTGAGAGCAGCGCGTCTCTCTCGCGTCTCTGTGCTTTAACTGATAGAGAAATACTCTGCTGACAGTCATACCAGCAGCATTCACTCTAGTTACACGTTTACCCGGTGTGTTTATTTCAAAATAAAACATCCCTCAGTCGTATACGCGAATAATCCCTTTATTTCACGATTTAATTGTGCAATCAAAATCCGAGGGATTTAAAACCTAATTTTCAATTAGTTCTGGCATTTCATTTTTGGATAAATGACACATATAGAGATCCAATATAGTGAAGAAATAAAAAAGATCATGATGAGCGCAACAGTTTTCCGTTGCTCTATCTGTGTCTACGGCCTTCTTCTTCCCCGACCACACCCCCCTCTCCCGTATAAATCAGTAAAGTGATTTTTGAAATACTCTGCTGAGAGTCATATTGACTTCATACTGGCAGCTTTCGCTGTAGTTTCACCATTTCCTGGTGTGTCCCCTTCAAAATAAAACTTCCAACAAGCGAAAATATGGCAATTTTTTTTTTTTTAATGGCAATGGGCGCACGGATTACTGTCCAGACTCAATATAAATCATATGCATCATAGATGACCTGAAAGCACTTCATTTTTAATGGGAATTATCTATGAAAACTCTATGTAGAAAGATAGGGCTTTTAGAAGCAGCGCTGCAGCAGCAGCAGCTGCTGAGACGTTGCATGTGTGTCCGAGAAAAGTCCGAGAGAGGCAGCAGTAAGGTAACGCGACGCGCTCCAGAGGTAGACGCAGGATGTGTGTGGAGGCCGTTACACTGCCTGATTCTGCATCCATCATTGCTACTGTACATGGGCATTACCTAAACAGGTATGGACTATTGAAGCCGTCAAACTTGACAAACTTGAAATTTCTAAGTTTAAATAGCTAGTTCTCTGTGCTCACTGTGCCGGTAAAGCCATATTTCATTACAGGGACCTTTTCTAAGTATTGACATAAAAAGGAGGAATATGGATGGATGGCAAAATGCACTAATCAATCTTTGCAGCCTGGGAGTAATCCTGTCTGTTCTGTAATCATGTTTCTTGTAGTATTTTTCACCCTCATATTTCACGTCTTTTTTTATTCAAAGGACAGAAGTCATCTTACCAATGGATCATAGAGATAATTGATCGGGTTAATGAAAATGGACATGGGTTTCTCATGAATCTAATATTTAGTAATAGTTTTATAACTTGCAGGCACATAGATATCACAGTAAAGCAACTATTCAAGTATGCTTCAAAAAGTGAGAAATAAAACACTTAAACTGGTGTCCTTGACACTAAATGTTCCACTAATTCCAAAAAGTCATTATCAAACTTTGTAGGCATCGTTAACGCACGCTGATCAGGACATCCTTCAGCAGGATTACTGTTTTCCAATCAATTTGTATTTGTGATTCAGAATATAAATACGTCTCTTTTCACCAGATCCCTCCATGTCGGTGAATCTTGCTAATTTAGGTTTTAATTAAAGTTTACGATTTAAGGTGGGCACTGCACAGATAGTATGGGCTCATATTGTAAATCTCTGAGTATGATTAACTTTGTCTCAGTGATGTTGATGAGATAAATCTGGCTCATAAATACAGTATAATTCAGTGGACTGTAATGATGATCAGCTATTACTTACGCTTCACAATTGCCAGATTAATGCTGTCTTTGCATCACATTCCTGGTGTTAAAATGGATACGTTCACTGTCGTGCACAAGCTAGTCTCCTCTTTAAAGGAGAGATGCGGTTTGTCTCCTGCTAATAGGGCAGTCTATTATTTAGCCGCAGCCAACATAATTTATCCTGAAACATATTCAGTGTGTGTGTGTGTGGGTCAATCTTCACAGGGTTTATTCTGTTTTAACCATTGTTTTGCTTGTGTGTTGAAAACCTTGAGCTCTGTCAATGTTTTAATTTCTGATGGTAATGTATTCCACAGATTAGTGCCTATTGCTACATAGTCCGAATGTGGTTTTGCGGTTCGCTCTTCTACAATTTCCGCTCGTTGCACCCCTAGTTCTAATTCTACTGTTCTGTTCATTTATCAATTGGCAGAGTTTTTCTGGAACAAGGTTGTTCACAAATTTGAAAGTTAGTTTTAAAAATGAAAAGTTTACAAAGCTGTCAAAACCCAGTAAATTGTGTTTTTTGAGAATTTGGCAATAAGGCCATCTACCAGGTTTCTTATCCATTATTTTAAGTGCCTGTTTGTATAAAGATTTTATTGGTGTCATTGTTGTTTGGTTGGCTTGACCCCTAACGGTTATACAATATGACAAATGGGAAAATATCATGGCATGCATAAGTTGTTGTTCTGCCTTAAAGCGGATACGAGTAACATTTAAATATCTTTTAAACAACCTCATGTTTCCTCTGATAATCATAAATTACCTTTAACAGCAAACGAGACCATCAGTGCAAAGAAAGACGTTTTTATATAGTTTTTATTACTGCTTTTGGTCTGGTTGCACACCCAGTCCGATTTTCGGTTCGCTCGTGCAGGCTCTATGGTCACATATCCGTATTGGTTGCAGATTTCAGTGTGGCGCTGCAACGCGATTTGAGAAGCCTATCCCTCCAGGTGAGGGAAGGGGAGCGGGAGCCTTGTTTGAGACAGTTATTTGTCGTCATAAATGACTGATAACGGGGCTGAACCATCAAAGAAAAAAAAGAGAATGCAATGAAGAAAAGCGAAAAGGGAGAGTGAGTGATAGGCGGGCGGGAGGACGTTGCCAAGCAACGTGTATACAATTTCACGAGAGCGAAACTAGACTGCTAAATGAATGAGCGGTTGGTACTAACACAAAGTTTGCTTTGCTTCACCATCATCAGATAACCATTATCTGAAATAGTCATTATTTACATCAACAACACAAACACATTACCTCATCGTGATCCATAGTCTACTAACTGCCGTCTCTCATTCATTCGCTTTCTGTGAGGACACAGCTCCGTGAGAGAGAGAGTAGTTAGGTGACGCTGCTGAATCAACTCATTGCAAGCAGGTGTGTGTACTGACTGGCATTAGTTGATGCAGTGTCAAAACCACTCTCACGGAGCCGAAAAGAGTCCTCACACTTTCAACACACGAACATGCACTATATTGCGCCCTTCTCAGTCCACGCTCACGCGCCTGGCACGAGCATTTGCGACAGCGGGCGTCGTAAAAATACTACCGCTTTTGTCCAAAGGGGACGCCAACGTGCCATCTTACTCGTAGTGCCTTTAAGAGGTATATATTGTCTTATTAGGCGAAAGTTGGTCTTGACGGTCTTGCAAAGATTCTTAACATGTTTGTTAAATTTAAGCTGATAATCTAAAATAACACCTAACAATTTGAACTCATATACTTGATCTATCTCTATCATCAATCTTTACTCTGCAATTTTCATTGGCTTTTATTTTAATTGAAAAGCACATTGACACTGTCTTTTTATAATTTAAAGTCAAATGATTTTTTCTGAGCCACTGGGATACATCAGACATCTCTTCTGACAGAGTTTTGGCTGCCAACTGAGTAGTTTTTGCAGACACAAATACCACGGTGCCGTCCGAACCTTTCCCATTGAAGTCTGGACAGTTGACAGGGTAGAATTGGATCTGACCCACTGCTCTATGTTTAAGATATTAATGGAACCAAGCAATTACCTCATCTGAGAAATTAAAAGTTTTGAGTTTATTTAGGAGAATTTCATGGTTGACAGTATCAAAGTTTTTTTTTAAATCTAAGAATACTGCCACCACAACATTCTCCTCATCTAACAACTGTTTTATAGTTTCTGTGAGGTATCAGTTTGACAACTCTGTTGAGTACCTTGCTCAGAACCCAAATTGTTTGGGGTGCAGGAAGTGTTTATTTTCTAGGTAATCAACAAGTTGTTTAGCAACTGTTTTCTCAAGAGTGCAGGTAAGATAGAAATTGGCCTATAATTAGAGACCAGGTCAGGTGAACCAGACTTGTGAATGGGAGTTATAATTGCCCTTTTCCAGGGCTCAGGAAATGCTTTACTTCTGATAGAGCAGTTGGCAACTTGAATCACTGGCACTTGAACAACAGAACTGTGTTTTCTAATAATTAAAGTATATAATCCAAAATAATCCTTAGCCTGAGATTGCCATAACTGCATTCTAACTTTACAAATCTCTTTGATTTACCTCTTTAATATGAAAAGAAGTCAAGAAATCTCTCTGTATATCATCAAACTCAGTTTGTCGGAAATTAGTTGCCAGTTCCTCAGTGATTTAATGAAAAACGTATAAAATGTATTTATATTCAATCCCACATTAGATTTTTTCATATTTGATATCCGATTAGTCAAAGTATTTAGATGTTTCCAGAGTGCTGTGCTTTTCCCTTTTGAGTCAGCAATTAGTTGCATTAGTTGCATAAAGTAAGAGGTTTTTGCTTTTGTTACCTAATTTCTTAAACCTTTGAAAATAAGTGTGTCTGAATTATTTTTTGTTACCAATGACTGTTTAAGTTCAAGATCTCTTTTTTCCATTAGTTGGTGAATATCCTTATTTAATCACGGTAAAGCCTTGGAACGGATAAACAATAGACTTTTACAAAGACATTAGGAATAATACTTCATAAAGAGTAAATGTCTCTTGAATGCTTTTGAATTATTTTCTTTTAATATATATATATATATATATATATTTTCTCCAAATAATTTTTCTTCCTTCCTGTGTTTGACTGACTTATAGACTCAATTATTGTTCAACCACCATGGCTTGACCCCATGCGCGCTGCACAGCCATTCATGACATCCAAATTGTGGCTGTGAATTGGTAAAAGTTTATTCAACTGTTGGCATCAGCTAGGATATTACGAAATAAATTACATTAAAAATGTCAGTTTTTAAGACAAGATAAGAAAAACTTTATTGTGACAATCGATAGTGACATAAATTCATCTTTGACAGGGCAGGTTCAATTTGCACAAAATAAATAAATACATACAAGACAGAGGCAGAGACAGTCCAAAACAATGACAATAAATGAATGCCAAAATATACAAGCAGTGCAAAGGGATAACTGAGTGGAGTGAGATATGTTGCCTATTTTGTGACTGTTCAGTGTGGTGATGGCAATGGGGATAAAAGATTTTTTGTTGGTGTTCTTTCGTGCCAACGGGACCCTGTAGCGTCGACCTGATGGCAGTAAGTCAGTTCAGTGCATGTTGATATTTGTTTCAACCTGCATACACTTTCTGTTGACATCAAGCTTTAATAATGTAACATACCTTCTGCTAAATTCATGAAATGGAAACATATTGGACATAATCACCAACAAATTTCACATGTAGGTATACTACTTATATGCACATGGGGTTGGAATCAACTAAATAAGCAATTGAGGCAATTAAGACAGAATAGTCAATATATTTATTTATTTTTTAAATTAAGTATTGAGTGTTCCCCCTCAGATATATGTCATGGAGATGCAGATGAAAATGACTGATTGATGATTTGTTTGGAGGCTGACAGATCTCGGTAATTAACAGACATTTGACACATCACAAATAAAGTGATGATGTTCATGATATCAGTAGCCAAGATGGCTGGTGGACAGACAACCTATGGAGATTATTATTGTTAATTAGCCACAGCTTTTTTGTCTTGTTACTGCCAGCTTTGCACATACCCAAACTCTACATACTGACGTCCATCACTGCTTTAAAGCTACACCATGCTTTGCTTGGGCCCATTGAGTTGATTGACTGTTAACAGTGCATACAATACAGTTTAAAGGGAAGGATTGTATTTTTCGGACCAAAATGCACATTGGGAGTGGTAGTAAACTTTATCCATTATGTTTGTACATACAGTCTTGCACCTTTTTGATTTCTGAAACTGTCAGTCAGCTAACATTATCTATGCAAGCCAGGGGCACTATTTTGCCAACTTCGCTACTCTTCACATATTTGTTTGACCAAAATCACCAATACTTATATTTAAAAAAAAATCACTTTATCATTGTCTCTTCAAGGTGACACAAAGAGCAGGCTGTTATTTCCCATTTCCGGGAAATGTGAAGAAAAGTAGAGTATTCTAAAAGAGAGTACGCCATGCCTTTTCTTTCACTGTGAGCTGTAGGCTATTATCTGTCCAAAGAGACATCAGTCTGCTGCAAATGTGACATGAAATTACCCACAATCCCCCTCTCTCATCCCCTTCTCCCACCAACTTGGCAGTTTCACAGCCCCCCAGAGGTACAGCATAATTTAGGTAGGGATTTCAAGAGAAATTGTGTGTTCTTGTGTGCATCTGCATGCTTGTGTGTGTGTGTGTGTGTGTGTGTGTGTGTGTGTGTGTGTGTGTGTGTGTGTGTGTGTGTGTGTGTGTGTGTGTGTGTGTGTGTGTCAGTGTCAGTGTCAGTGTCAGTAAGAATGAGATACAGATAACTGGTATACCCAGGTTGAAAGACTGACAGTTAAGGGAATGGAACTTTCTTGTTGAAGATAAAGACCGATAGGTAAAGTCCAACAGAACAAACTTCTTCTTGGGACTGCTTCAGTCTTAGCGCAAGTGATTTGACCGTGAAGGTAAACTCTTCAAGTGCCTCATTAACTACTCTATGAACTTGAGCAACATTCATTCAAGTTGTCATCTTTCTAAACGGTATATGACAATGTGTGGTAAAATATTAGCCTGCTTTACAAAACTAATTCGCCAGTGAATATCGCCTCAAGACTTTTCAATCATTTTCGGACTCACCAACCAGACATTAATGCATTTGCTAAAGGCCCTTACCGATGTCTTTCGGGAGTTGTTCATACCAGTATATTCCTGAAGTAAACACCTGGCTAATTCCCAAGACTAAAGGCAGGCCTCATCTACCTTCCATCTGTCTGGCTATGCGACCCAGATGTGCTGATGAAGAACAGTAATAAAGGCAAGGTAGAGAGAGCAGACATTCAGGACATTTAATAAATGGTATAGGTATACCGGTTAAACATGTTATAGCTACATTTATATAAAGAAGAGGTTTTGGAGAACCTTTACTTACCTCTATTGAAATAATTGTTTTGTCCCGGTCTTAACTTTTTCATACCTAGACATTGGCCCATGTGTAGTTCATGTTATTTCTACCATTGCATCACAGAGCTGATACAGAGATGGGCAAACCAACCTTCTCTAATAGGCCTGCATTCATGTTGTCACTGGTGATTTATGAGTTTGGCTGTCGGGTACTGGCAGCCATATGTTTGTTCATCCCTAAACACACAGGACCATCATATTAATGATGTTCGCTTGGATTCATCACCCAAAGACACAATACACGCACTGAATTAACTTTTAATTGTATCAGCAGCACAAGAGCTTTTTCTCTTTTTAACTCCTAGCTCTGCTAAGGAAGCACCATATAGACTTTGATTTCGGAAAGAAAAAGCTCCGTAAAGCAATATTGAGATCTACTGAAGGGTGTTGTTGCCAAATGCGGACGGAGAAATTACCCTATTCCAATTATCCATGAGCCATTCTTGCATAAGGTTGTAAAAGAGAAAAGCACATTTGGTCCAAAGAAGTCGATTAGCATGTGGGTAATCTAAATTAGCTTTTCTTTATGTTTAGTGACATTAGTTGGCTAGATCTGAAATACCATGTACGTATTAATAAGATACACGTCATCAGCTTTAAGCACAGTGAATACCCATGTCTTCCCGCTACATCTTATATAATTAGAATATCATTAATGCAATTTTGCATTTCATTAGAGAATAAAGGTCCCAGAGCATGGAGGAAGAATGGAGAGGCACAAAAAAGTTGCTGGAAGTCCAGTGTAAAGTTTCCAGTCAGTATTGATTTGGGGTACCATGTCATCCGCTGTGTTTCATCAAGTCCAAAGTCAACACAGCCTTCTACCAGGAGATTTTTTGATGAATATGAATATCCACAGTGGTAAAAAGAGGTCACTGGCTCTGTTTGTGTGTGTGTGTGTGTGTGTGTGTGTGTGTGTGTGTGTGTGTGTGTGTGTGTGTGTGTGAGAGACTCAAACTGTGACTGTCTGTGCTGAATTGTTTCCTGCTCTGTAGTTAATTTGATCTGTTCTCACAGGGAATACATGTCAAATAATGTACGGGTTAAGGGGGTGGCAAAGCGGGTTAAAGTTATGCTCTGTCCCTTGTCAACATATTTCAGGTCTCCCTCCTTCCCCTAGTGACCTGCTGGATCTCAGTGATCATGGACAACACAGGCATACTGGCACATCAGATGGTATAAGGGCAGAAATATTGGACATATTTTCTTTAGTGGCATCTTAAGCAGCAATTGGACAAGGCATTCAGGGACATGGTTTCTGTTTAAAGTTTACAGTTACCTCACACCTAAGATGTCAGAGGTAGTGTGCAGAAAGATTAAGTTGATTGTATTTGAAAGATAAGATTAAAAGAGTTGGGTGGGAATCAAAAGTAATCATCTGGTTGTACTTGTACCAACTGTTGATATGCAATGTAATGTTACAATGTACTGACCATACCACTAACACGTGATATGGCAGCCTTTTCCCTGCAACATCATGCTGAAAAGGTTTGGCGTCTTTCATTGAATAGTTCAGTGCTTATTGATCTTGATTACCGTGTTAACTCAGCTGTCAGCTTTGACATCTGGCATTACTGATTCAAGCAGGGGGGAAGAAACAAGGGAGGCAGGCCCACTTATCATGCATGGCCACACAATCTCTATTGTCTTTCTCTGAAGACTAGGCAGCTTAATTACGTGCAAAAAAAATTCTTCAAACGAGCGCCTTTCACAGCGTAATGTATAGCTGTCTAGTCTTGTTTATTTCAAACAGGATAACAATTTGAATACAAAGAGTTTGTACGCACACTCACAAATGGCACACATACATTTCAGATAGAGGGATCTCTGTCCCTTTTTTAACGGCACTGCTGTTGTTTACTGCAAAACCGTATAATGGATTTGTGGATCAGGAGAGGATTTACAAAAAGGAACTAAAAGAGAAACGCACAAGACGTGATTTGGAGAGCATTGAGAACTGAGTGGTTGTTTTCTTTCATTTATTTATTACGGCTCACGGCCATAGCACATGGCATGGAGCACACAAACATACGCTTCCTCACAGGACTCAGATGAAGTGAAAAACTGTTCGACATGCGACCACCAACAAAGGTTAAATGATAGTATTTTAGGAAACATGATATTCTGATTTATTATGCTGTAAATTTAAAACGCAGAACAGGAAAAAAGGCCTGCATCCTTTTTCGTTGCACACAAAGAGCTTGCATCAGGAATCATTCAGGAAAGGATATTTTAAGGGGTCCAATTTTTGATTAATACTCTTTCAGTGTGACGACACACAAAAAACAATGCAGGTATGATATTGGTAAAAAAATGCTGTGTTATCTATATTTGAAGTTTGTTGAAGGGTGCGTATATCTGCTGCTAAGAACAAGTTTTAAAATTGGTTCATACCCAGACAAATAACATTACTTAAGGAACAGTATGAAGTCATCAAATTATAGTTTTCAGCAAACAATAAGTGACAGATCTATTAACCAAGAATTGCTCTAACCCTAACCCTGCTCAAATGTTTCCTTCCTTCTCAAAAGTATGTCACAAGACCTTTGCCTAATTTCTAATGTGAAATTGTATGCACAGACCCAAGCACAGCCTCAGGTAACAGATGGGAGTTTATTGATTTGGGATATATCACTATTAGCCAAGTCCAAGGTTATTGAACCTAGCGTAGCATCTACCTGTGGGATGTTGTCAGTCTTGGCTAAGCATGACAAATACCATATTTCCATATGCAGAATTTGTAGGAATTAGATGACGGAATACATATAATGATATCAGTATTTTGATATCACACATTTCATCCCTGTAAAACACACTGACACACACACACTACTAGTATTACTACAGCTCTGCATCCTACCCCGTTGTTAATATCAGAATCTGTCCTGCTGACAATGATCAATGACAGGAGGTAACGTGGACGATGAAGAGAAAAACAGAGGTATTTACGGGAAATATGGATTTCAACCGCAGCCAGTCAGTTCAGTTGCACAGTGACTTGAGGACTTGTCAAAGTAAATGACTTACTTGATCCATTTCCGCTTACCCACTACATTTCCTTTCTCTGTGTTGAACAGTAGTGTGCTTAAACTGAGTGCAGTGTTTCAGTATCGTAAATGGAGGCAATCATTACAACAACCAACAATTATCTATATTGCATAGAGTTGTGTTTTGAAATGTAAACATACAGTATATTTGCAGACCAGCAACTATGAACAACAGTCTGGTAACATAACCTTACATAACTAAAGACATGCATGTAATGAGAGCTTAAGTAATCAGTCCTCATTCGCTTACTTTATTTAACTTAATTAAAAAAAAAATTATTGTATAACCAATGATATGGCATTACTCATGCCTGTTCATATTGCAGATAATTATTATATGATCTTGAACTAATTAGATCAACCCACCTTTTGGCCTTGCCTTGTGTGAGTGTACTTTGTGTATAACTACCTTGTTTTCATTGACCAATAAAGCAACTTAACTTAACGTAACTTAATGATTAAGTCAGTGTTTTGCATATGCTGTTTTATTGTAACAAAGAGAGTGGGGGAAAAAATAAAAAATAAGACGGCTCTACTCCAACAATCAACATAAATTGCGGGGTATCCAACTGACCATTCGACTTTCAATACTATACAGTTTTTTTTCTCAAACAATATCAACTCTCATGTCTCTTGGTAGAAAAAAGATGAGTGCAATTGTCCAAACTTCTGACTGAAGTCTGCCTGAGCCTGAACTAAAGCTTCCTCATCTATGTAGACTGCCGGTCTCCTGGCTGTAACAAAGTACTGAACCTTTCTCAGGCTCCAGCCAAAGACATACATGAGCAGGCCACACACAGCTGCTGTCGACCTGCCTACTCCAGCGTTACAGTGGACATAGACAGTGTGACCATTCTCCAACAGACCATGAAGCAGAAACACAGCCTGGGGAAGCATCCTGATCCGACCTGCAGAACAAGACAACAGCACACAATACACTTACAAAGGGAAAAGTATTAATAAAGTAAGAATTCTATGTTTATCTTACAGTATCACAATAGTTCCTGAGAGCAAAGACCAAGAAAGTGCTTGCTCGTGTCAATACTTCTCTACTCTGTCTATGGCACTCAGGCCCAAGCTCATTTTTTCCTACTGAATAAAATCTTAGCCTAAAAGCCAAAAGATATTAATTAAATTCAATCACATTTTACTCCATATGGCATTTTCATTCGATATTACTTAATTTTGCGTAAAAATGTGTGGATGAAAACATATTTACTGATGTGTTTTTAAATATCCTTGGTCAGCAATAGAAGTCTTTGGCACGAAGGAATAAGACAAATCAGGCTTTAAATACAAATACAATACTCAAGATCCACAGTGGGTTTGATTCATTGTTGCTTTGTGTTTTTCATTAAATTAGTTCACAACCATCCCCAACCACAGCGAGTTCTACCAGCATCCAATGCGGAAGTGACAAAAAATGCAGTTCACGGAGTGGCCACTAAGCAATTTCTTATTGACTCCGATGTTAAATAGGCCGTTTTCACAGTATTATTAAACCTATTTACGGCCTAGTCCAAAAATAACTTTCTAGTCTGTATGTTTAGGTCATATCTCCATGACAACACTGAGGCGGGTGATTTTTTTTGGACCACGCTAGTTTTTATTCTATTGGAGGTTAAAATGTATGAATAATTAGCGGGGCATCCTCTTGAGTGACAGCTAGCCGCCCGCTGGCCCTCACTTCGCCTCAGAGGTATACGTCAGCTAGATGGGCGTATTTCCCTCGCCCCGACGTCATATCAATGCCCTTTTTTGGTAAGAGGAAATGAGGCGGAGTAAAAATCTGACAAGTTGGCGACGCGCATAGGCCAGGACGATTGGACGCAGTTGAAAAAACTGAGGTCAGCCCGGATGCTACATTCATTTTATATACTGTCTATGTTCACAATAAGAAAAAATAACTCTTCTAAATAGAAGAAGAGAATAACCGGATTTAACATCATGTGACCAATATGGATTGACACAAATATTTACTATGTTGCATCACATTTGGAGAAGAATTCTAAATATACCCTTGAGGATTGTCAGCAGGGGTTTGCCTCAAGGAGTACCAATGTACATATTCTTAAAAAATTTAATTTATCACACACTCACTTACAATGTTATCACAACGAATAATACATCGGGTAGTTTAAATTCCCTGTGAAAGCACAACTGGGAATACTGACACAGCCCATGAGAAACTGTACTGACTACTAAATGATCCATTCTTAAATTCTTGTTAAAAGGAAACTGATCGGTGATTCATGGTCATGGTTGGCTATTATTTCATTAATTACAGACCCCTCTGATTGCTTACTTCTTGCATCATTCTAGTTACTTAAAGTATTCATCTTTGCTGATTACAAATATTTAAATTGATCCTTCAATTAGCTACCTACGGTGAAATAACACATCCCAGTGAAGGTTGGCATTAGTAAATTTAGAGGATTTTAGCTGGACGACCCAGACACATCACATGGCTGTACTGTACTTTATTTGCAGAACCAAATTCAAGGAAGATGAGTCCCAAACAGCTCCAAGTATCTATCCTCTCACTCTGACTATAACTAAATACTGAAATGACTCCTGAATTTATTCACAAAATCCTTCTTACCCTCAGTGCTCATGTCAGGTGTGGGTATCCACACATACACCAGGCCACAGTCTTTATACAATTGCATCATGATATCTGGGGTCATGGCTTCCCCAGGGTTGGGCCTACAGTCACTAGAGTTATTCACCACATCCCACTCCGTCTGGAAGTTCATCACTGCAGTAATTCCCAATTCATGCTTCATCTTTATAGTCACATGTTCCACCTGTCGAGGGCAGCTGCCCAGCAAAACACGTGGCAGCACCCTGGGGAATAAACAGGAATGGGTTATTAAATGCTGAGTTTGAGATATGCATGCAATAAAAGCTACTAAAAAGTTTGCAACATAATGTACAGGTGGATATTGTCAGATCATAAAGTATCAGTATAGATCGTCTTTCCAAGAGCCGCGTTGAGATTTAGAAACAAAGGATGCAAAGTCGAGATACAGAATAGAGAAATGTGATGATGGATTACAGTTGTACAGAAGAACACATTTTTTAGAATATATTATAGATGCTCAGACACACACTCAAAAAAGATTGGTAGAGAGAGAGGCTGCAGTGCTGGCTTGTGCATTGGTTAGGAACACAGAATCTAAATTAAATCCTGAGCAAAAAATGAATTAAGTTATTTTTGAAACTGTTTTACCAACTGATCAGAGGACTAATAAGCAAACGGCTTCATCTCTCCTCCATCTTTCACTCATAGCATTGATCTTTTTTCTGGTATACCATGGCACTGTATACATAGTACTGTATGTGCCTTAAAAAAAGAAAGCATGCAGGTTGATTGAGTGTATGCTTGATGTTGTGTGATGTATTTGTTCACTCAATGATGGATGGCTGATGGAGGGCTCTTGCCTATTTGCTTAGTTTTTTGGCTGGGCAGTGTATAACTGCTACTGGTCTACTTTTTGTCAAGTGACAAATAGCATTATAACTAAACAGGAGAGAGCAAGGTTAAAAAACAAAGGAGTGAGCAGGCATAAGAGACAATTTGTTGCCATTGAAAAAGGAAGGTAATTGTTTGTAACACTTTGATTAAGAAGGGGCAATGATTCATAGCAGAAGATGGGCCGGAGAATCGGAGCGGATGGGGCTGTATTGCACTCGCTTAACTGCACAGTAGATGTCGAACAATTCGTTTCCGATTCTTGGGGCCAAGATTCCATTCAAAATGGATTTCTCGATTCAGTTCATAAGTTATATCGCTTTTGTTAAATCTGTATAACAGCCACTGTTTTACAGGGGGGAGGTCTCCTAATGTTATTTCCGTATACATTAATGTGTTAGATTTCAACAATTTGAACTATGCATTTTAACCTTAACACTGTAAAAGTTTAATAGATAAGAGGAAGAACAGAGAAAGCGCAGGATTTTAGGGGTCTCATGTTTCATTAAAATATAAATATATAGGCAACTGTCGATGCCGCCTTTAGTAGTTGCTCCTGCTTGTTTTCTTCACAATTTACCCCTGGGGATAATAGTTTTTCTGATGCCAACTTATCGCTGAAGTAACCTTAGCAGTTTGTATTCAGTACTCAAGACTGACCTTCTGTATAATGCACCCCATGTTGCCCCCCTCTAACCTCTAAATCCAGGAGGCTACCTTTTAGCTTCAAGTGTGTCATGTTTGAATTGCTTCAGGGAATTTTGACAGCATTATCATACATAATTGTATTGTATTACCTGGAGAAATGTATGGCTTTCTGACCAGCCACACTGAAGTAAAAGCTGGTGGTGTGTTTCATCTCATCTGTATGTCCTGTTTCCTCTATCCAGTGATCAATTGGGTGGCAGTGCACTCCTTCCACCATGTTCCCCTCATCATATGAACAGCATCTGTCATGGCTTGATCCACTACCTGGTGACAGAGAATACAAGCGCTCTGCATGTTAGTGACACAATTATTGCTGAAATGCTACTTCAAGGAACTCAATTAACTTGATTAGTGAAAATCATCGAAGCAAGTTATTTGCATCAAAGCTGTGTTTTCATATAACTATATTTAACAACAGTGCAGTGGTTTCACATGATGATTGTCAGACAACGTGCTTACACTGTGCACACTTGACCTTTCCACTGGCTATTACAGGCTGTTGACATGAAAGCTCATATAGGCTCTATTGAGATGTGTATTTCAAACGATACAGCAACAGTCCGTGGAGATTTTTGGACGTCATAATAACGTGTTTTGCACCAAATGTTACTGGAATTATTGTGTGGACCTTTACAAATGTAACAAGACACACAGTACCTATAAAAAGTGTATTTATCTTTGAAGGTTTCTTTTCTAAATAAATATAGGAAAATTGATGCATTTATAATTTTCTTTGAGGAACAAAATATTTAATGTATTATTAAACAGGAAATTATGTTAAAGGTACAGTGTGAAATCTTATTATTTTGGTCTCATCTAGTGGTTCTAGATTGCAATGCTCCATCTCTACCCCTCCCGTTTGGAGAATTTACAGAAGCTACGTTGGACTTCAACAACAAGAAGCTACTAACTAAAGTTGACATCAGCCAACACTGCCTCAATTCTTTCTACAATATCAAGTGATGAGGTGAAAATGCATTTAGTTATTTATTTAAAAAATGCGTAAGGCCGTTAAGTTAGTCCGTTCTGTGCTACTGTAGAAACAGTGCAACATGGTGGCTTCAGAGGAGGTTCTTTTTGGATATAAAACACTCATTCTTTATAAGCTTTTATACACTAATTAAAACATACTCCTATTCAATTTCAACAAAGTCTGGTCCGAAAATGGTCTTGTTTAATAATAACCAGTGTGGGAGTGCAACAGACAGTGTACATTATTTTGGAGGTGAGGCTATTTGTAATGCCCTTAAGTGTTTCCACTATCTGCTACCTAATACTTTGTCAACACAAAAACCCAAAGAGAATATTTTCAATCCACTACATCCATCTGGTACATTAAAATAGTTACAAATATTAATTGAGCAGAAATAATAGGCTACAATCAATTGATAAATTATGATGCATCGTTATTCACAACCCTATAGCATAAAATAGTTTAAATTAGCTCCAACTCAACCATCAATAGCAATAAGATACATGCTAACATGTTAATATTTACATTCCAGTAATACAATATAAATAATAACTAGAAATGCAATTCCTGAAGAAATTGCGGTGTGAATGCTGCGCTGCTGAACTGAAGCTGATGCTGAATAAACTTCACTGCTGAATGTTGATGAAGAACGAAGGATGAATATATCTGAATGAACAGAATGGTTGAAAAATAGAATGTTTGAGAAATGTGGAATATTTGGAAGTTTGAATGGACTTTCTAGCTGGAATTAGGAATTAATTATGACCTTGAACTATGACCTCCAAAATGTAATCAGTTCATCTTTGAGTCAGAATCAACATTTGTGCAAAATTTGAAGAAAAACCGTGGAAGCGTTCATGAGATAATGCAGTCACAAAAGGCAATGTCACAGTGACCTTGAAATTTGAACTTTGACCTCTAAACTCTTGTGATGTCATCTCTGAGTCATACTCAACATCTGTGCAAATTTTTAAGAAAATCCGGTGAAGTCTAAAATTTGGTGTTGGAACGGGGAATCGAACCCCCAACCCTGTGTTCAGCTCAATCAGGATACTACCATGTAATGCCCTGAAGGAGCTGAACATGTAAAATGTGGAATGAAGTTTATCGGATGAAAAATTACTGAGTTAACGCATCTTGAATTTTCTCCATAAGCTCTCTCTCTCTCTCTGGTGTGTGTGTGTGTGTGTGTGTGGGGCTGTTGTGTGTCTGTGTGGTGTGTGTGTGTGTGTGTGTCTCTGTGGTGTATGCAGGGTGTGTGTGTGTGTGTGTGTGTCTCTGTGTGTGTGTGTGTGTGTGTGTGTGTGTGTCTGTGTGTGTGTGTGTGTGTCTGTGTGGTGTGTGTGTGTGTGTGTGTGTGTGTGTGTGTGTGGTCTGTGTGTGTGTGTGTGTGTGTGTCTGTGTGGTGTGTGTGTGTCTGTGTGTGTCTGTGTGTGTGTGTGTGTGTGTGTGTGTGTGTGTGTGTGTGTGTGTGTGTGTGTGTGTGTGTGTGGTGTGTGTGTGTCTGTGTGTGTGTGTGTGTGTTTGTGTGTGTATGTGTGTCTGTGTAGTGTGTGTGTGTGTGTCTGTGTGGTGTGTGTGTGTGTGTGTGTGTCTGTGTGTGTGTGTGGTGTGTGTGTGTGTGTGTGTGTGTGTGTGTGTGTGTGTCTGTGTGTGTCTGTGTGTGTGTCTGTGTGTGTGTGTCTGTGTGTGTGTGTGTGTGTGTGTGTGTGTGTGTGTGTCCCTCTCCCTCTCTATGGAGCATAAGGGATTGGAGTTTGACCTACATTAGCCTATGTCAAAGGCAGGTGCACATTCAGGGGTCACCATGGTAACAGACAGCTAATCAGTGTCAATTGTAAACAGCTGGTAATCTACACACGTACGGCCACTTGTCTCCCCAACCAGATCACACAGACAGAGGTTTTAAATGAACGCATAAGCCCAAACTGCTTCTCATATCTCGCAAACCGTTTGTCTGACAGAAAAAATGATCGTACTTTCAGAATCAGAAGATTCCAATTAATATTCAGTGTCAAATGTGTTTCTTTAATGTAAAAACTTTTGAGTTGAGAGCAATTTACGTTTAGATTTCTGGTGTTCTTTTTTATTCCCTCTCCTCCACTCTGCCACACTCTAAATATCACTAAAATTGATGTTACATGCATCAAACATGGCTGAGTAATTTGAAAACTATGCATTTTTTTTTAAAGGTTGAATTTTAACAATGAAAGACGAAAGATAGCTGAACTGTTAGTTGAAGAAATTAACTTTGTTGGATGAATTATCAGTGAGCTTGAAGTGTTAGAAATCAGTGCAAAACGCTTCGCGTTTTGTGGATTTCCCAATGCATTCCCAATACGGATTTTGGGTGTAATAAACCTTTAAGTATCTCTGAAGTTATGAATTTTATGAAAAAATAGTGAACTATGGAAACGTGCTCCCGTGCAAGATGAACATGGGACACTTTGAATCGAGTTTCTACGATGAAGTATGAACGAGTAGGAGGAATCATAATTTTGCATGAAATATTAATTTCATAAAAAGTCGAATTTATTTGAAATTATGGATTTTATGAAAAATCTGTTCACGAATAATTGTTGTCTGGAATGAGCTGAACATTTAGACGAAAGAATGGAGTTTCTAGGATGAATCCTCAGGGAGGAGAAGAGATTTGAAACTTTTCATAATTTTGGTTTAATTGCTTATTAATTATGAAGTTATGAATTTTTTTGAAAATTTTGAATGAAAGCAATAATGTGAAAAATGGGCTGAATATGAGGATAGTTGAAGGAAGTTTGTGGAATGAAGCATGTTGAAGATATGGCCGAACATGAATATGGCGGAATAATAAGAATAAATGCGGTGAATATCAAAGCTGTGAATGCTTTCAGCATTCACACCAAAAATACATTTAACAAAGGGGCCATTTGAGACATTTTACGGCTGATATTAAATAGACTCTGTAGGCAAGATAATACAATTTTTGTACTTTTTAAATATGAATGCTATAGGCCTTCTTAACTGCGGTATTGCTGCTCTTACCCTAGGCTGTACTAGGCTACCACAGTCTGCGCCTATCTTCCGCCACTGATTAAAACATATTTATATTTGAGTGTACAGTTAGGCAACGTTTAAATCTTAAATGTATTATACTATCTGTGGTTTAAATCCATCAGCCAGTGAACAGTTAATACACAACACATGATGTCACATTACCGCCATCATGTGGCTATAAGGATACTTTACATAGTATGAGCCAAACATGGCGGAGTTGTATTCCTATTTTGCTCTTATAACACGCCCATGATTTTGCCTTGCTACGTTGGGAATAACATTGAGAATGCGTGACGTCGTTAAAGCCATAGTGTCTATGGTTAAAGCAATATACGTTTTGCACGCGGCTTATCCTCATGTTTAATATCGAAGTAGCCTATTGATATGTACCTTCCCAGATGTAACTGCCGCTGACTTTCTTGACGAACTTAAACCACAGCATGTCTTTGAACGGTTCCGCAAGCTGCACGTCGCCGATCCACAGACACGGTTCATTTGGTGAGGGGAGCTTCTGTGTGGCTTTCATTTGAACCGCTCTGTTCGGGTCCCAGTGGCCCATTTCCTCACGCGATCCCAAAACGTAGACCTCTACATCCGATGACTCCGGAGTGAGAATTACACCGAACCTGAATAACACTGTCGCAGCCATGATTTAATGATAGGCCTATCTTTATATTTTATTTGTTGTTTTATTGTAGCCTGTTTTAAAGATCTTGAATTGAATCCGTGGAGCACATAGTCTGCATTGGTAGTCTAAGAATAGTCGATCTTCACTGGTTGGTGTTACTTGATTCAAAGAGGTCGTGGAAACGGTGATGTCCCACTCTGCCATCATAACTGGGCACCATCATTTAAAATGATGTAAATACTTTCACGATTTGTAACCAAAATACAATTTTAACATTTATGTGATCAGAATATGGTGTTGTTGGAATGCATTTGACTGACTGGTGTTTCTTTCTTTTGTCCAAGTTTATTTAAATCACTTAAAAAAAACAGAATCCTTGACTCAATTTATTACTAAAACAATTGAATAAAAAAAAAGTACATCATAACCTTCATGAAAGGAGGGTTTTTTTTGTCTAATGAATAGGCTTCCGTTGGTTTTATTATTTAATGTACTTTTTATTCATAATATTTCCCACTTTATTTTAAATAGGATTTAAAATACAGGACTTGTAATATTTTGTTTAAATTGCTGACCTGCTTAACATTTCTTTAACTTAAGTTAAGGATCTGAGTAGTTTCTTCCACCACTTGCCCTTCACAAATTACAAAAAATGCTTTTAAACTTAGAATTAGAGAGGCTTCTGCAGATGCAGCAGATGCAATGGGAGTGACAGAACAGGGAACGTAAACGTGTGGTAGGGAGGATGCTAACTTGCCTGAAACATTGTAGGTTAACACTGAACCACTCCAAACTCCAGCTTAGTGGTTGTAGTTGTAGTATTTCTGCTTAAATCATTTGGTGATGTTGCCTGATAGATTGTGGGCATGGTGTACTTTTTAATCTTTCCCAAATTATTTCTGCTGTAATGAACACTTTCGAGTGGGCCCAGGATCAATTGATGGGATAATAAAAGGACTGTACACATAAGTGCATTAAAGGTGAAGTAAGCGGTTTATTTATGTTAATATAAGTGTAAAATCGCTCTTTATTCATACAGTGATCACTTACATAATGTGCGCGTTTCATAAAGCCGATCTCTCAGTCAGCTGCTTTGCATGTAATCGGCAAATAAACTTATTGTAGTATCCCAACATTTTTATCCAATCAGAAGAGAGAACGCTACAAACCGACACTCATTTCACTCATATATAATATATACACTCCATGGTCTCACTGCCGGTGCACGCCAGAGCAACAGATGGGTGAATGTGTATGCGCCTACAATGGCGGAGCAGGTAAAAATCCTTCCCAATGTCTGTTTTGATGGTTTTTATCATGTTTTATCACACTTATGGATCTGAGGTGATGCTAGATAACTTGCCGCTTGAAGACCGCAGTGCATTAATGTGGTGACGTAGGGACGAGCGAGGAGACTGCAAACTGCAGTAACTGACAGGAAGTTAGATTAAAGAACCATTCCGCTTACAGCACCTTTAGGAGACGGTTGACACCAATGTAACACATAATTCCACCTTTATTTAGATTTTTTTTTAAAGAATTCACGCATTTCCCTTTTACATGATACAATAAAAACCCTCTGACACATGTATGAAGACGCAGCAGCTTTATCTAAATCCTTGCTGTCCTTATGCTCTCAATACTTTACAGGAAAAGAAAAAAATCCAGACTACTGAACGAAAACCTAGTAAAAGGTCTTTGCTTTAGTTCTGAGCCAGAACTCTGTCTGACATTAGTTAAACAAATACTTCTTCTTTCAAAATTAATGATACTTAAAAATGATTGTAATGCAGTGTAAGAAGACTGAAAAACAAACACACAACTGAATTACACAAATCAGTTGCACAAAAACTAATACAGTGAACTTTCAAATTAAGAAATGTCTTATTTCCCTTGCTTATCCTTTGAATATACCCCTACATATATATAAAATATAGTCCTCTTGCCCCAGAATGCATTGCCTTACTTTCTCCAACATCTATCCAACACCACCTTGTATTTACTAAATTCAAAGCATAGTACACCTATCATATGCCAGACATGTGTTGAAAATGTGTGAATGTAGTAGTCTAATGCAGACATAGTCCCTCAGACTTTCTCAGGCAGTTACACTGTTCTCTATCTCAGTAGGATTCAGATATGGGTAGGGTACTTCAAGCGAGGCATTTCTTGTTGCAATTGCTTCACTGAGGCAGCACAACTTTACTTGAAATTCCTCCATCATCTGCTTGGTGGCAGGCTCATTGAATCGTTCTTCAGGGTATGAACCCAAGTAGATCTGCAAAAATTTAACTGTTTATCAGACTGACGTAGTATTTTGCTTAGTTACATTTTTGAAAGCAATATGAAAAGGCGGATTGGTTAGAACCACTTTCCTTTCTGTGTGTGTTCACACCAAACTTACCTCGTCAGTGTAGTCGCCTGCGAGCAGCCAAACCAATGATGGAAATTTGACTGTCTCTCCAACATTTGGAAGGGTCTCCAAAACTGTCTTCATGCTTGACTGCCCCTTAGTGGTTGGAGGAGGTTTGCACAGCGAGAGTGTACCGTTGGGCGGCCAGGAGAAGTAGTCAAACTAAATAATGGAAAGGGCTTTAATATACATTGCTTACGTTTATTTATATATATTGGTATATGTCGTGGGGTCGGGTGAAAAATGTTATGGAAAACTAATACAGCTATTTGGATCAAATGTTCAACATTACAGATAACAAAATATAAACCTATGTTAGACATGCAACCTTTGCACCATTGTAATGCTCAGCTATTGCCCTGTTAAAAGAGTCTTCGGTCTCAATGGGATTTACCTGTATAAATAAAGGTAAAAGAAAAAGAAAGAAGAATGCAAATGGATGAAGTAAATTGTGATTCTGCTCCATGTTCTATACATTTGTGATCTTAAAACAAAGTTAATATTTGACGAAACATCAATATGTATTCCATTGTCCCAACAATTTACTCTTGCCTCACCTGTCCATTATTGACTGCAGCATGTTGAACACTCACTGTGAAGATCACCATGGTGATGAACTTGATCACTTCTTCCACAGTATTAAAAGCTGCTGGAAACCCTGTTCATAGCAGAATTTTCTCATTGTCAGTTATCGACCTTTCCTTCAAATATACATGCAGGTTGCTTTAATATATTTCTTACAAACATGGGTTTATACCTGATGCCTTGTTTCCCAAGAAGCCATGTGTGAATATCTCACTGATCCATTCCTGCAGCTCAGTGTCTTTATGGACCTCACTGTCGGAGGGATAAAAGTACTCCACCATTTCCTTCACAAAACTGGTGAACACAAAATAATTTTGGTTTCTAAATATTTACATTTGTATCTGAAGGAAGACAGGGCTGAAACAAAACTATGATAAGTCTTGCACAAAGGAAAAGGATCTGGGTAATACCACCACAGTAAATAGAAACCTGTGAATGATGTTCCACAGTCTCAGGCCATCATCTCTGTAGTAGAAATTGGGAATAGTATCCAGTCCTCGTGCAGTGATGTTTTCTGGCAGACAGAGGGAGCTGTAGGTCGTTTCAGAGTGAGACCTTCTCATGAGCTCCACCATCCCCTCATATCCAAGTGAACTCTAATAATTGATAATACACACTTTAAAAAAAAACTACATTATGAATGAATCTAAGCCTAACACTCAATTTTGTAAGGGTGCAATGTTATTGGAATTATCTGAATATTCAGAATTATGAAAGGTTGAAGAGCAAGAGCCATACCATTGTGAAGACCCCGCCAGGTTGAAGAAGTTCTTTGCGGCCCACATTGTTTATTTCAAGTGTGTACCGAAAGTGTGGGAACAGCAGCTGTTCAGATAGTGGAGAGAATATTAAATGTCAAAGGAAAATCCTCATGTCATGCACAGCTTGTTTTTGTTGATCAGCAAAGAATGACATAAACAAATGAAACTCATTAAATTGATAATGTTTTGATATCATTTGAAACAGCAACAAAAGCACCCTTTACCAGTATATAACATTATAGTTGTGGATAGAATAGTGTGGTTGGACTCACAAATGTATCTTTGGTCCATACTAATACGATTATTCGCATGTGCAATGGCTTAATAGTGAAAAGAACCATGTGTGATGTCCCTAATGAGCTACCTTTCCTAGACATGTCTCTAAAAGATACTCAATTGAAGGGGAAACTCTTTTACCTTCATGAATTTGCAGTATTATACAACTGGCCCAACCAAGCACACATCTTGTACAAGGTGAAGAACTAAAGGGGTTGCAATATTAATAATTCAATTGAAATTAATAATAATATTTATTTTGCATATAACCCAACCTGTTCTTACCAGTGTTTTCAGAACTATTAATTAATTAAAAAGGTTACCAACACAAAGTGCATTCCGTTCCTGATCTGTAATTGTACCTTGTAGAGGGGATGTATCACAGGCAAACAGCGGAGGGTGGCCACAGTGCAGAATTCTGCCAGGAAGTGTGTGTTCATGAGGTGATGGACTGCTCCGTGATCCAGGACATCTGCATTCTTAATAAACATCTTGGCAAGCAGCCAGTCAGTCTCCAGGTCATTGGGCAGAAAGATGGGGTTCTGCTCAGAAGGTTGTTGACGCAACTGGAAAGTGATAAATGCTCATTTAATTTATATATAAAACAATCGCATGTAATATTATTATATGACGTGTGATTTTATTTTAATGTATACACTTTACATAATGTCACTGATTAGCTCGATCAGTAAAATACCTGTATTGCAATTGGCATCAGTTTGTTTTCAAGGTTCATGTATAACAAACAGAGACCAGCAGTCACTTGCATAGGCACACCATTATGGCTTCTAGTTGGTAGATCATCCATTTTCTTCTGGTCATAAAGGAATATATTGCCTTTCTGAATGTGAATGATAAGGGAATACAGAAAAAATAAGGGTTAAAACATAAACAGATATCATATATTTTTAATAAATCAAGGTAAAGGGATTCAGGGACTTTCCATGGTGATAGTACACTCCTTTTAAGTGTATGACAAATCATGTCCCATATCCAAATCTATTGCCAATTTAAAGCCCCTCATCTTGCATACTTCCATTTCCTTCTTCAGAGTGCTGCCCTCTTCCAGGAACGGCTTCACCATCTCCTCAGTCACTGGAAAGTTTGGAGGAAGCTCTGAGCAGCGCTTGATCACATTGGGGTTGACTGAGTTCAAATACTGGGATCCGTAAAAGTCATCTTCCTTCCAGTGCTCTGTTACATACTCTGCAGGAATAGAAAATAAATGATGTAATTGCAAATTATTAATTTTTTCTTCAGGTTGGAATTACAGCATCATGGTCATTTTCTTAAAAATATCAGTTATGATCTCAATTATTTTAAATGCCATAACAGCTTTTTTTCAAGTGCAACCGTACTAACATGTGTGGTTTTTTGCAAAACATATGTGCGTTCTTTTTCAACATTATTTCTGTCCCTCCTGGCCTTTTCTTTTCTCAGGGGAAAACTAAATTCTAGTTTGGGTGAAGGCCTCAGCGGCCTACTGTGTTCAATTATCTACACAAGGAAATACAATTTTAAAAAAGAACGTTGAAGTATTTTACTCAGCAAACTTTTCCAGAAAACTGTTTCTTGTAAAATTCCATGGAAGGTATGTCACATCAATAATGCATTGTTGTTGAGGATGTTAAACTGCAGAACAGTGGTAGCAGTGAATTAATAATAGTGTGTCTGCTAAATGCTTAAATGCAGTAGTCTCTAACAAACTGTATAAAATCTACCTGACATCGTTGTTTTTTTGTACCAGAAGATTCTCTTCATGTCTTCAAAGCTTTCCCATTTTTCAGAAGATCCAAGCATTCCCTTAAGCAAGAGTTCGAAACCACTGATGGAAGAAAGGGTTAAGAAAATACCATGCGGGATTAAATCACATTCTGATATTGTGCTTCAAATGTACCCTTTGCTTCAACATATAGACAATTTCATTATATTTGAACCCTGCTTTTTAAAAAAAAAAAAATTTAAGATATTGATAAAAACGCACATTTTCCGTTTCTCATTTAATCCTTCAGTTGCTTTGGATTTAGAGAAGCGGACTTCAGCGGGAAGCTCAGATTCATCATTGAAATTACTGATGTGGGGTAGTCCTTCAGCCAGAATCTTCCATCTAAAAACAAACAAGCAAACAATGTTACAAAAATCACATAAATATATCTCTAGATGAGCCTCCAGAATAATATCTAGGCACATAGTTCACTGTACATGTGAAAACTTACTGGTAAAAGTTCTTCTTAAGCATCAGCTCTTTTTTTCGCTGATCAATCAACAGGGGATGGTCCTCCTCAAAAACTTTCATGGCTGAAATGTAAGAAGGACCAAACAGAAGTCAAATCTTCCATTCCAAAACTAACTCCAAATGTCAAATAATAAAAATTTCTATAAGTGATTTTGTGAATTTCAAGCAGACCTCTCCCTCCTCTCAGCTCCACCAGTTCTTCCCTGGAGATCCATCTGTAACAGGGGAAAAGAAGGACTTCTCCCTCTGGAGTGGTCACCTCTATTTTGGAGCAGTACCACTCATCTTCTGGGAGAACAAAAAACGGATCCTTCTCGACCTTAAGCAGCAGAAGTTTTCCCAGAGGCAAACTGGTTTTCATGGTGTAGGTCCCTGTCTTGGAATAAGGGTTGTTATAAATATATAACTATGCATATTAATTTGTGTATGCCCATTGTGAATTTTTTCGCCTAATTTTTTAAAAATTTCAATACAGTTCATCATGCTCCTATAGTATATTGTACAATCTTAAATTACTGCAATGACACAACAAAACAAAAAGGGAAATAAAATGTATTTAATCAAAGAAGGAAATAAAATACAAAAAGTACTTCTCCTGTTTTAAAAAGTGGTAATCGTTACAAAGTTGAGTAGATGTATTGCAATAGATGCAAAATATAACACGTATTTAAAATAAAAATGTATTCTACAAGCGCAGAAACTGCATTGTCCACAGAAATGACACATTTTATTGATCCTCTGGTAAATCTTAATCCTTAATATAGTTACTGAAAGGTCTACATATATTTTCCAATCTTTGCTGTTTAGCTTTTAATATGTAGGTATCCTTTTTAAACAAGTGCATGTCAGATAACATCCGTCTGATCCATTGAGTCATATTTAGTTTATGAACCTTATTCAATAACATTGCAATACGTTTTGGCAAACAGCAAGCTGAGGTCTACAAATGCTTGTTCATTTATAGTAGTATAGTTCGTTTTTCTGGGTATAAACCTAATAAAAAAAAGCTTAGGGTCCTGTAAAATTTGATTTGAAATTATCTTCTCAATTATACGTATCTCGTACCTCTTCCCTGAACATTTAGATGTTTCTGCTTTGCCATATACAATGCAACAATGTTCATGTTTATTCATATTTCTATGGCTAAGTATGCTGAAGAAAGGAGGCCCCAAACATGGGAAATGTGGACATTTTTAACACTGACTCTCCATTAATTTCTATTTAGCCATTTCCAGTTTTTTTTTATGATAATTGTGAAGACCTCCAGGGAAGAAAAACACTAGAACACCATTCCCAATAATGCAAAATCTTGAATAGGAAAGAAGAATGATAAAGATCAAAATGGCGAATACCAAGTATGGGGTTACCTTAGTGCTTTGCCCTGCAGGCACACCCATTCATTTGCGTATGTTGGAACCAAACAAGAGACTCCTTGTATAGTATGCTAATCAAATAGGGGCTTTAAAATTGCACTTCATATAAAATCAAAACATTTTTGTGGTGATAATTGTTAAGACCTCCAGGGGTTCTAGACCTAATTTCAGAATCACTATATGACCAAAACTATCACAGCATTATATGACCAATGTCTAATTTGATAAACAACTATCATATAATAATTTTATTTATTTGTCAAATTAACGAGACTGGAGGAAGTTTGTTGACAGACTGTCCAAAAAGTGAAAACCTTTGAAAATTTGGAATATTCTCGACTGATCAATGGAATATTTTGTTAATAATATAAAATGCCGCAATTACAAGATGAATGATTTGGGTTTAGAACAAAGTTCCTACCATGAACAATTGGATTAGTTAAATGCCCCAAAAAAATTATTGCAAAAAAAAGGGGGGGGGGGGGGGGTTTGGCCTTAGACTTTTTCACTTAATTTTCTCTTGTGTGCTGTTCATTTTTGGGTAAAACGATATATTTTTTTCTACAAATGAAAGGCCCTTTTGACACAAACTAACAAACTATGTTTTTTTGCCAAAAAAATTACATTGTTCTAGACTAATTTGAGAATCGCTATATGACCAACACTATCACAGCAATATATGACCAATGTCTAATTTGATACTTACTGTCCCGGTCATCAAGTCGATACCATAGTTGTCCAACTCGGCTCGGTCACTCTGCCCTTCAGTTCCAAATAAGGTGACATATACGTGGTCCATTGTTCCTGCATATTGCATGTCACCTGTTTTCACCTTGAGATTGTACTCAGCCATGTTCACTCAGTGAAAACTGTTTGTAAACAGAAAAATAATATCTCCTAATTGGGAAGTAAATGCTCTTATCCTCTGCAAATGAAAACAGAAATGATATTTTGTAGATTGTTTGATTATCTCGACTACCTCATTGCCTTGTTGCTACATCTCTAGGTGTTCCTGTCTTTGTGATCAGACGTGTTGTTCTATGTCTCTTTATGTCTTCGCTTCAAACCCTAACCCTCCCCACCGCGTGTTAACAGGAAGTTTTTCAAACAGGTTTTCATGGCTGTCAGTGCTAAGAGGATTTGAGCTGCTGTTTTAGTCAACGATACATCCTGTTCACAAGTAAAAACCACACCCTGAAATCTGAGAAAAACACCTTGATGAATTTTGTTTGTCAAAGTCAACTTTATTAACAATTTTTGCAATTTGTGGCAGAGATACAGAGGAATCAAAAATACGTTACTTCCCACCCACCGTGCAATAAGTACAAAGGATGAAAAAAAGATAAGTAAGGTACAATAAATGTATTCTAAAAGGCAAAACTAAACATTCAGAGTCCAAACTAATTTCATATTTCTGTACCATGAATCAGCCACTTGATATGTGACAACTCTGCAATAACAAACGACGACATCACTTTCGAAGCAATTTATGGTGTAGGATGACTGTAGCTCTTAAGATTCTCTGTACGTACACATATGGCAATCGTATGCTCACTGATACTATGTACTATGCCTTATCTGTCAAGTCATATAACTGTCCATATCTCTGCCAATAGTGCTATAATTTATTAATTTAAAAACAGGTCACCATCAAAACATAAGAGATTCCTTACCTGCCCCGACTTGCTTTACGATCAGGGCAATGTCAGAAGGTTTTAAAGACTTGGGGTGTAATCAGTATAACAACTATCTGCCACGTTCCATGAAAAGCAAAAGTATTTAATTCACAAGTTTTTTACTGTAGGTTTAATTTAGGTCTAATTCAGTTCCATCTCCTCACCTATGAAGTCTCTCCAATACTCTCAGCATGCCTGCTCACTGAATTCTCGTCTATCCCCTGCTATTGCTCTTGCAATAGTTACAGTATGTCTCGACTTCAAACTTGGAAGCTGTAAGTTTTACCATTTTTAATGCCGTTTTACTGTTCAAATGGCAGGTTAGCCTGTTAAATACATTTTACCATGTTGCTAATGTAGCTAGTTTGGTTGTAGACCTTAGCAATGAGTATATAGTGCAGTCAGTGTCCCAAAGAAAACTGTATACATTTTAAGCCTCATGTGAAGCCAGTTAAAACAATGGGAGCAGGTGATATGGTGCTAAATGTTTATTTAATTTAATATAATGTATCCAGGCTTTGTTATCTGACATTCCTAATGTGTTGTTAACTCTAACTGATGTTATGCAGTAGTAAGCCAATGGAATATTGACAGTCTCCACCCGTGTGTATTTATTTAGCCTTGAATTATTTTTAGTTTTTTTAAATATTAGCTAGAAGTGCTAGCTTCTTCACGGCTGCTTCTGGTCCAGGTACTTTGTCTGTTTCCAGGATTCATGACATAATTTCAAACTTTGCACCCTTTCATATGACAACTGGTTCCTGGTAATGTGCACTGTCAGAGTATTATTTCCAACCAGGAGTTAGCACATTTAAATGCTGGAAGAATATATCTTCCTGAACAGAGTATGCTATTATATCATTGTATCATTTCAGCTTGAAAGTGATGTATTTCCTTGCCAAAGCTAATAAGCAAAACTAAACAGCAGCCTTCTCCTATCACCTATCATTCGAGACCCCCCCATCATCTTCAAGACCAACAACCTCCACAGGGCAACCCCAATCCAGACCAACAGAGAGGAAGAATGAGGAGCGTGAGATCACATTACTGCAGCACAAACTGTTCTAAGGCATTGCGTTGCATTTTTTTTTGTGATAAATTCAATTGGTGACGCCGAAAATATGAGCAAAAAAATTTGTTGTTGCTCTCACTGATCTACTGAACATGATTGTAATCGTCCCTGGCCGTTTGCACATGCAGACTGTGAAAGAAGCAGGCATGCAAACTCATGAGCCATGAAAAAGGTGAGAAACCCGAAAACAAACAACGGTAGGGGGGTCTGGGGGCGTCCCCCCTGAAGATTTTTTTGTGATTTGAACATTTAAGAGAAGCAATTTGGTGTATTCTGGTGAAGAGAATTAAGGACAAAAAAAACGTTGTCAGATGAATAGTAAAATTAGCAAAACAAGTTAGTCAGCCAACCTTCTTGACGTTTCCAATACAAAGTGTGTAGGTATATTTACCAAGAAAAACGGTTAAAAACAGCTTAGAAAAACGGTTAAAAATGCTGGCAAAACCAGCTTTAAATAAGACAGAAAATAACATGGAGCCTCAAATCAATCACACCAAATTCCCTTACAATAAACTAACTATTTATATTGTGGCAAACAGGATTTGCCTTATCTTTGTTACACAACCATCAATATAACACATAAGAATACACTCTGTCACCATAGTTAATCTCGTGTTCACGCACTCACACACGCGCACGCACACACACACACCCACACACACCTCAGTCGTGCGCAGGAACATAATGGTGCAAAATTAGACGATAGTGGAGGAAGCAGGTGAGTGTGTTGTTTCGGCGCTGATCTGCTAAAATCACTACATGCACGGCCAGAACACCACGCACCATTAAAAAACCGTGAAAACCGCAATAGACAAAAGCACATTATTAACTTGAGGTGACACGTTAATCTGCAGTGACAATCCGCCAACCGCGGCTGTTAATAAGCGCGAGCATAAAGCAATGCAAATGGCTGTAAAACAACGGTTGGCAAACTCCGTGAATTTATTTAAAAAGTGATTCACATAAACCGAGTAGGCACTAGGGTTGCCACCTTGGATTTAGGAAAAAAAGGGACACTTGATGTTTGGGGCGGAGGGCTCGGCCATTATTAGGCTACCAGTTCAGACTGACCAGTATAATGACCTATAATAACCATAAACACCTACAGTGCTTTTTACAGTAGGATATATAAGGAGACTGAGGTGGGAACCCTGGACCTTGTAGGGTGGTCCGGGGGAATGCTCCCCCGGAAGAAAAAAATGCAACCTTTTAAAGTACAGGGTCCAAAAAGGTATCGCCTAAAATAAGGAAATAAATCATCATGGGCCCCTCAACTAGTAGGTGAATAATAGAAAAGCAAGTGCAAAACTAAAGCATTATTAGCTCTGTTTTAGGGGCTTCATGAGGGGCCTTGAAGGGCCCCTCACACCTACAGTAATAAGCTTTCTATGTGTAAATTATATACTGTTCATAAAAAGTAGCTATCCACCCTTTATCTGTTGAATAGGGATAGGGAGGAGTGGGGGAGGTGGAGGGGGGGGGGGGCTTTAAGAGTCTGGGCCCATGGGCCCATTATCTCATAATCCGTATATGAACCAAATGGTTTCCACAATCTTTTTTTCCCACACTGGGTCTTGAAACGGGCCCCGAGATCGTTGAGACCGCCCCTGCCCACTTGTCGTGCCGCCTGACAACGGAACGCTGCGCTTTCTCTCTGCCCGGCCCCGCTCGCCTCTCCATTGAGAATGCATTAGTTGGCGCAACAAACGCCTCGGCCCGTGTGAAACGGCCTTAACTACTGAACAAAGGAAATCAAATTAGGTTTTGGCATTTCCCCCCAAAAAACGGGACAAATTGTGTCCCGGGAGAGATTTATTTTTTCCCGGGACAGCTGGTGAAAAAAGAGAACAATTCTGGGAAAACCGGGACGGGTGGCAACACTAGTAGGCACATTAACACGGTAAAATACTAGTACTGCGGCTACTTGAACGCTCCGATGACTCAGAGAGAAAAAAAATTTAACTTTCCTGCAGACGCTCTGACTGACTGATGTCACCACCCCTCAATGACAAACACTGTTTCTGATTGGCCAAATGACCGTCAAAGCTCATATGATAGGAGTTAACATCCGTCAATCATAGTTAGTCACTATGGTCACTCCATGTCCATGCTCCGCTCCGCTCCACACACACACACAGGGGCGTAGCACCAAATTCTGGGCCCCTATACAAAAAGTCCTGATGGGCCCCCTGAAAAGCGGTCTTACAATACACATGTCTCTCTGAGCCAGACAACTCCACAATATTTCATCTGATGAATGACCAAATCATTACTTTTACCGGTGTTTCCCCCATAATATGTCTTAGTCAAGGTGGTCACTGGGCAATTTTGGGGGTATTTTGCTCAAAGATGCCAATGCGCACTATAGAAAAAACAACTGTTTATTTGAATACAGATGTGCAATTTTGTTTGCTATGTGCAAGTATAATTTTACAGACAGTAGGGGAGAACGGGGTAAGTAGGCACACTTTTTACTCTAGTGAGAATTGCTCCTCACCAAAACATCTGTCAATAGCCATTCCTACATTAAATTGAAGCTTAAGGTGTTGGCTAGAAATGTGTGTCTCTCTTTTTTTCCAACTTATTGTAATGAAGAAGTAATTTACCATCAAAGACACTCTGACACATTGTGACAACCAACCCCATCAAGGGGTCGGTTGTCACACACTATGGGGTTGTTTGTCACAATGTTATCTTAATGGGAAAAATCTTAAAAAGAAGGCAAGGAGGCAGAACCAAATTTGAATGTTTAATTGCATTGTCAAGTTGACAAATAGGCCTACATAACGTTCTGTAGCCTTGGCAGCTGGTCTAGTTTGGGATGCACTGGGTTGTTTTGATTTTGTTGCCCTTTTTTCTTTTGCTTGCTAGCTTGCTAGCTCGCCACCAGAGCTAGCGCGCTCTGGTGGCGAGATATAACGTATGTGACATCCAACCCATGTGACAAATTACCCCGTTCTCCCCTACAAAACACAATTAAAGAAAACTTCTACTGTTTTTGTGCAATACTATGCAGACACACTAAATACAAATAATAGACCATACACTTGTGTAGGCACATCAAGTGCAAATTAAACTTTTTAAAGTTCCTTTATGGATGGGGGGCTGTGATTATTGTGGACAATAGGCCTACTGTGATGCGATAGCCTATACTTCATTAATGGTTATTATTAGCCTACTTGCTTGATTTCTTTTTAAATACAGGTTGTTTTGGAACATGTCTTTCCCTATTTAAAACATAAAAATAAAGCAGCATTGAAAATTCAGAAAATAAATCTTCTTGGCCTACACTAGCATGCTGTTCTACAAATAACTCAATAGTTGAAATAATAAATACAATGTGTTTTCCCCTTAAAATGTCGAAATGCATTTCAAAGGCAGTAACAGTGTGGCACTTCTTTAAACTTACTGAAACTTGCAGGGGCCATCACTCTCATGTATTCATCAGACTTTTCTTTGCGCTGTCTGAGCTGATAGATAGGTTGTGTTGCCACAGTGATGTGGAGTCTTAAACTGTCCTAGCTTTGCCAGCACTTATTTCTGTCCAGCTAAATATCCCCATAGAAACATTGCTGCGTTTATTTTCGCCACCAGTTCAATTCAATGTTGGCTTGCTCCTGCTTACTCTCCCGCATACATGGCTTAGTCATGCGCAGGCCCCTGATCTCCTTGCAAGGGTCAGGGGCCTATCACGAGCCAGTCAATTATTTCTTTTTTTGGAATGGCATTGTTCAGGGCCTTCAAAGATCGGGGCCACACATTTAGCTTGTTAAAAAAAAAAAAAAAAAAACATTTTTTTTTTATGGGCCCCCCTCTGCCTTGGGCCCCCCCACGACTGTATCACTTTTCTACCCAGTCCGTCGGCCCTGCACACACACACACACACACACATTTTTTTCCAAAATGTTTATGAATAACATATAATATACATTATTTACAACATAATGTATCTTTTTTTTTTTATCGCAGTATTAACTGTAGGCAGCCTGATCTGATTGAAGAGAAAGCTTTGGGACTGGGCAACCTGGATGGTGGTAGTCCAGAGAAAGTGGGAAGGCTTTCTAGGGCCCAGCCACTTGGGGGGCCCATGGTCTTTGGAAGCCAAGAACCTAACTAAGCTAAACTTTATTTTTAGATTTTTAGATATTTATGTCAATATCTATTCAAAGTTGGGTGTTTACACAGAGCCGCGGCTCCGCTTACAGCCATTTAAAAACCAGTTGAAAAGCAGAAATGTTAAAAAAAATTCAGATTGAGCACAGCGGAGTGTAACTGTTTCAAACATAAACCATCCTATAAACCCTTTGTGTGCCAAATGGTGACAAGATTGGGTTTTGATATTAAACAGTTTTGGCTGGATTATATTTCCTGAGTCGTTCCTGCTCACGAAAACACTGCTACTTGTGTCTGGGTGTCGTTGTGAAAAGTATTTGGACCCAATGAAAAAACAGGTTGGGTACCTTTTGTAGTTCTTCTACATTCCATAGTTACTCTGTAATTTTCCTGAGTCTACAAACAGGTTTAAATTCTCTCTCCCCATAACGTACATTTTTGTGAAAAAGAATTTCCGGTAACGCTTTATATTAAGGTTCTTGTTATAAGCCTTAGTTAATAGGTAATAAGGACCTTATAAGATGCTTATTAACATCAGTTTGTGTTAATAAGACTATATTTAAGTGTTAATAATAACACAATAAACATGTTTACTGTGTGATTATAAGACTTTTATAAGCACTTATGAGAAACTTAACTATTTATTGATTGCTTAATATCATTAATGAAAGTCTCATGAGTTTCTGATAGCTGTTAATAAAAGCGTTACAAACCCATGTATTGAGTCTTACTAACTTACCTATTATGTCATTGTTAAACCTTTACTAAGCATTGTTTGTTGCTTTATGAAGGTGAACACACCTTTATTATTTGTTTATTAGCAGTTAACTATGTTCTAAGAACGATGCTTATTAAGGTTAATAAGTCCTTTATTAAACAGGTAATAATGCATTTCTATGCTCTAAGAACAATGCTTATTAAGGTTAATAAGTCCTTTATTAAACAGGTAATAATGCATTTTGAAGGTACCTGATCTAAAGCGAGAACAATGCTTATTAAGGCCAATAAGTCCTTTATTAAACAGGTAATAATGCATTTTGAAGGTACTGGATCTAAAGCGAGAACAATGCTTATTAAGGCCAATAAGTCCTTTATTAAACAGGTAATAATGCATTTTGAAGGTACCTGATCTAAAGCGAGAACAATGTTTATTAAGGTTAATAAGTCCTTTATTAAACAGGTAATAATGCATTTTGAAGGTACTGGATCTAAAGCGAGAACAATGCTTATTAAGGTTAATAAATCCTTTAACATACACTTTTTAACAGTTAATAAGTACTATATCTTGTCAAGGTGGATACAATGTGAATTAAAAAAAACTACATGTAAATAAAATGTTACAGAGGTGAAGCACAAAAACTTACTTTTAAAGAAAAAAAAACACTTAACAACTGTGCAATTGTAAACATGTTTGTTTCCCAGAACTTTCATGAACAACATTTTACTAAATGTAAAAAAATAAATACCTTTGTAAAATAAAAATGCTGCCTGACATCAATTCAAGTGTCCAATGATGAAGACTATTAATTTAAAATATTAAATGAATAAGAACAACAAAACAATTAAACGAGTAGAGCAATAAAAACTTCCATCAAACAATAATAAAAAAAAAACTCTGTTGTAGGTAAAACAATATAAAACGACGTGGGGTTGTATGAGTTGCTTCTGCATATTGAATCTGTAACCTTATGGAGATGGCAATCCTCACTAGAGGAATTTGGGCGAGACGTTGCTGTATCAGAAGTCAGCATTATACTGTTGCAGATAGGACAAGCAGAAAACCACATACAACTATATAGATGCTAACCCAGTGGTTCTCAAACTTGTTTTGTCATTCCCCACTTTGGAGGTGGGAATATTTTCAAGTCCCACCGTTCCCCGATTGTGTCAACAAAATAGTAAGAAAATTGGTCAGTCTTAAGTTTAAAATGTATTGAAATAAAATCAAGTAATACAATTCAAAAATAGATAATTTAACATAATTAGACAGATAGCAGACAGGTTATACTAAGCATTTAAGCGATTTGGACATGGAATCTGCAAAAAGGGGTGCAGTATCAAAGTAAATTTAGTCTGTAATGGTGACAATTGTTGGAAAAAAGTAAATATTTTCTTTCATTCAGATAGTTGTCCCTTCAAGAAATCTCTCTCCGTTGTCAGGTCTTTTATTTTTACATCCTGGCATTCTAATTTATACCTGGCCAGCTCATGTTTATATTTCTGTAGACCCAGTTTGGCAGTTAGGACAATTTGGGCAGCATCTGGGTCAGCACAGAAATAACCATTCAGCATTACTTTGCCCCTTCCTGACAAGCTAGCATGACACAACTGTTAATAGATACGTTTGGTTGCAGTTTTTATGATAGTGTAAGCTAAACGTTAGCTCAAAAAGAAGCTCACCAAAGCTTCTGAAAGAAAGTAATGTAAGCTAGGCAAACAACTAGCAAGCTAGAACCAGCTAACGTTACTATAGCATTACATTCTTAAACTTACCAGAAGAGTCATCCTCCAGTTCGGACCTCACCCTCTTATTTTTCAGAGACCTGGTTTGGGGTGCTGACCGTGCTGACGACTCCGACATGTTCTCCTTACTTTCGTGAAACAAAATTTGTCAAGCATGGCCGTCAAGCTGGCGTCAAGCCATCAGCGACTTGCATACGGAACTTCCGGTTTTACAACTACCTTCAAAATAAAAGCCCTTTAAGGATCTGATTTGAGGCACAACACCGATCATACGAGTCATATTCATCATAGATTGTGAAAAATATACTACGTTCTCGGGGCATCTCATTTTAACACTCACTCAACATGTGTGCGCACACATAGAGGTGAAAGAATCACTTCAGAGCAAAAACTAATATATTATGCACTCATTATGCTAGATGCCAAAAGACAACATTTTGGAAAGAGGGATGAAAATCAATGACTTTAGCCAACTAAGATATGGCGCTGCAAACCAAACTCAGAAAACTCATTTTTTAAGGTACTTCAACAAGAAAACATTAAAGCTAATCAAATACCTTCACCGCTCTAACATTGTATTTACATGTCGTTTTTCTAATTCTCATTGTATCCTCCTTGACAAGATATAGTACTTATTAACTGTTATTAAGTGTTTAATAAAGGACTTATTAACCTTAATAAGCATTGTTCATATACATAGTTAACTGTTATTAATTGATTAATAAAGATGTGTTTACCTTCATAAAGCAACAAACAATGCTTAGTAAAGGTTTAACAATGACATAATAGGCAAGTTAGTAAGACTCAATAAATAGGTTTGTAACGCTTTTATTAACAGCTATCAGAAACTCATTAGACTTTTATTAATGATATTAAACGATCAATTAATAGTTAAGAAGTGTCTTATAAGTGCTTATAAAAGTCTTATAATCACACTGTCAGCATGTTTATTATGTTATTATTAACACTTATATATAGTCTTATTAACACAAATTAATGTTAATAAGCATCTAATAATGTCCTTATTACCTATTTACTAAGGCTTATAACAAGAACCTTAATATAAAGCGTTACCGAATTTCCCTTTGGGGACTGTAACTTCTAAAGGCTTTGACATAAGTATTCAGGTTGACACGACCAGCCAGGTCTGACCAGTTTTTCAGAAACCTGGCTAATTGACCAACCAGCCGGGTCCTACCACAATGAAGCTGACGAGCAGCATCATCCTGTTTTAATTAATGCCGTAACCACCTAGGTCCTGCTTTCTGTATTGTTTCTAAAAATTTAAAATAAAAATAGACCTAAAAAAGTTCTTAATGCAAAGAAAGACACAAGGCACAAAGAAGTTGGAAATAATCGAAGGAACAGATTTGAGTTCAAAGATTAAGAACTTTTTTGTAATGATTTCAGTGCTTTTGCAGTGATGAGAGCAGAATGAACTAAGCCTAAATGTTGCAACCAAACATAGGCTAACTTTATAGTTTTGAAGGGTAGGTTGGTTTGGTTATTCATGTAGAGAACCGCCTTTTTTCATTTGTGTGTGAATAATTTGTTGTTGATGTTGTTTTTTAAGTGTTACTTATTTCAACAATACCCCCAAAAGATTTCAAATTATTTAATGTCACGTGCAGAAATACAAAAAAGTGCAATATTTGGTGCAGTCAATTAATGTAAATGTATCTTATACCAGAAACTAGTAGCATAGAAAACGTGCAAATTGTGAAAAAACTGTTCGCTTTAGTGAATACTAAAGAAGAGCAATGTCTCTGTGTGAACTGATTATTTTGTAGAGATCTGTTGATCTGTTAAACAATTGTGTGAGTGTCAGGGAATCAAAATAAATTGGTATGCTGGGTTAAATCAGAAATGTGCTACTATTTAAAAATAATAATGAGCCCTTACTCCCCCAACTGTCTATGCAAGTCCCTGGTTGATAAGATGGTTAGTCTCTCTACAAATACATGTATGTGTTTATTGAGGGATGAGCGCACTCACACACATTGATAGGAGTAAAAGCATGGGTAAGGGGGCCCATTGACTGGAGGTCTTCAGGGGCCCAGCCATTTGTGTGGGCAGGCCTGTACACACTATATAGATATACAGTGGAGGAAAAAAGTATTTGATCCCTCACTGATTTTGTATGTTTGCCCACTTACAATGAAATGAACGGTCTATAATTTTAATGCTAGGTTTATTTTAACAGTGATAGACAGAATATCAAAAAGAAAATCCAGAAAATCACATAAAAAAAAGATATCAATTATTTTGCATTTCATTGAGTGAAATAAGTATTTGATCCCCTATCAAAACATTGCTTAGTACTTGGTGGAGAAACCCTTGTTGGCAAGTACAGATGTCAGACGTGTCTTGTAGTTGATGACCAGGTTTGCACAGCTCAGGAGGATATTTGGACCACTCCTCTTTGCAGATCCTCTCCTAATCTTTAAGGTTTTGAGGCTGTCACTTGAGCTTCAGTTCCCTCCACAGATCTATTGGATTAAGGTCCGGAGACTGGCTAGGCCACACTCCATGACCTTGTTGTGCTTCTTCTTGAGCCACTCCCTTGTTGCCTTTGCTGTATTTTTACGGTCATTGACGTGCTGGAAGACCCATCCATGACCCATTTTTACAGACCTGGCTGAGAGAAAGAGGTTGTCACCTATTATTTCATGGTACATTCAATTATTAAGCTATTAACTAGCTACCAAAACATTGTATTCCTTTTATTGTATGATAACTTACATTTACATAATATGATGTTGATATCAAACACACAAACTAAAAAAAAAACTAAATAAAAAAAAATTGTGGGGGCCCCCCTGGCAGTCGGGACCCTAAGCAACCACTAATTTCGCTCATGCCTCGGGCCGGCTCTGCTGACCAGTGACCACTATAAGCGGATGGGTAACTTGGAGGCAGGCTGTCCTGCCCACCCAATAATACAATTAGAAGCAATGCATGGTAATGGTATATTCTTTAGTATTAATTAATTATCTGAATTTTATTTGACATTTTCTTGGAGAGCGAATGAACAGGTGCGTCCGATAGTGGGTCTGGACTTCCACCTAAAAAAAATTTATTTTTTATTTTTTTTTGATTGGGTGGGCACAGCCCACATTTGGGTGGGCACGGCCCACCCTGGCCCCTGGCTGCCGCCGGCCCTGGTTGGTTGTTTGCCAGTATACATTTCTCTCTCACCTTCCTCGTAGCAACAATGTTTGTTTTTGTCATACAGTAGTTGTCTGTTGTCACAACCTTTTCCTCCTGAGTCAAGTAGGTTGGACACAATCGGTCTGTTTCGTGCAGAAGAAGAGTAAAAGTTTGTGTCAAAAGCGCCATTTTATTTAATGAACACTTTCGAGTGGCCCAGGATCAGTTGATGGGATAATAAAATGACTGTACAAGTAAGTGCATTGAGGTTAAAGTAAAATAAAAAAAAATTAAGTAGGAGACAGTTGATACCACTGTATTTATACACATAATTCCACATTTATTAAGATTTTTTTAAGAATTCACGCATTTCACTTTTACATAATACAATAAAAACCCTCTGACACGTATAAAGACGCAGCAGCTTTCTCTAAATCATTTCTGTCCTTATGCTCTCAACACTTTACAGGAAAAGAAAAAAATCCAGTCTGTACTGAAAGAAAACCTCAAGTCAAATGTATTTGCTTTAGTTCTGAGCCAGAACTCTGTCTGATACTGGTTAAACAAATAGTTCTTCTTTCAAAATTAATGATATTTAAAGAAGACTGAAAAACAAACACACAACTGAATTACACAAACCAGTTGCACAACAAATATTACAGTGAACTTTCAAATTAAGATTTAAGATTGAAATTAACATTTCAGTGACTGCTTTAGCCAAGTAAGGCAAAAGTAATGTTTAAGAACTGTCTTATTTCCCTTGCTTATCAGTTAAATATAGCCTTACATATACTGTATATAAAATATACTCCTCTTGCCCCAAAATGCATTGCCTTACTTTCTCCAACATCTATCTTGTATACCTTGTATTTACTCATTTCAAAGCACAATACACCTATCATAATTATGCCAGAAATGTGTTGAAAATGCTTGAATGTAATAGTCTAATGCAGACAGGCTCCCTCAGACTTTCTTAGATAGTTACACCTTCAAGGCCCCTCATGAAGCTCCTTAGACAGAGCTACTAATGCTGTTGTTTTTAACTTGCTTTTGTATTTCTACCCTACTAGTTGAGGTGCCCATGATGATTTCTATCTTGTTACATTTTAATGGGTATCCTTATATTTAGTCTATTCCTTTTTGGACCCTGTTATTGACAGAAGTGACTAAGCTCTTTGACTATGCAACATAAAAAGTTACTATCAGTATCTCTGGCTTAGGGCTCCCCTGAGCCCTTGGGCCCCTGTGCCGTGCAGTAATCCACCCCTGCTGTCAGCAATATGAGGGTTGCAGCTGCTCTTGTAGTCAACATCTATTTTGTTCACAAGCCAAAAAAACACCCTTTGATGTTTATAATTTGCTTTGTCGTAATGCACCAGAGCCTAACTTGTTTGACAAACCTTTACTCCACTCCTGACGAAGGCCTGGCATTAGGTTATGTGCAGAGTGAATTTACAGCATGATAAAATGTTTATCAAAAGCTCTAAAGAAGTAAGTTGACAGTGAAAATAGGAAGAATGGAAGGAGACAACCATACTTTTCATTCTACCTAGTTTCATGAATACAAAGCCAGTGTCTTATCTGAAATAAAGTAGTACCTGTATGCAAGGAATAAAATGTATGACGGCATCAAGAGGCAAAACATGGTACCTTTAAAGTGGACTTTACGCTTCGGACAAATAGAAGTTTTGGTTGTTTTGAAAGAAGTCAGATGGATGGGATCATTGACTGAGCCAGTCTTCACCTGTGTGTCATGGCCACTTTCCAAAGGGCTGATCCTAGACAACAGGGATGCAGGGGCTGTGCCACTGATTTGAATATCAAACTGTATATCTAATTCCCCAGAGTTGTATCTACAGCCAATGGAGTTCTTAACCACATCCCACTGTTTCTGGTAGTTCATCACTGCAGTAATTCCCAACTCACGCTTCATCTTTATAGTCAACTGTGCCCATTGTCAAGGGCAGCTGCCCAGCCAAACACGTGGCCACACCATTTGCTTTGTAAGCATGAACCAAGGACAAGGACCCCTTCCGAAGTGTGGTATCTTGAGAGGGGATATGTGATAAGGCTAATTTAAATGTAGCCATTGATTAATAAAGTAACTTAACTTAATTTTGTTCATAATACATCTGAACTTTAATTTAAATAACATTTATAATGCAGGAATATTAGAGTGTAGACTGTAGCCGTCACTTAAAGCCACTACGAGTAACATGGCACGTTGGCGTCCCCTTTGGACAAAAGCGGTAGTATTTTTACGACGCACGCTGTCGCAAAGCTGTTTTCTAGCTCGTGCCAGGCGTGAGAGTGTGAACTGAGAAGGGCGCAATATAGTGCATGTCCGTGTGTTGAAAGTGTGAGGACTCTTCACTGCATCAACTAATGCCAGTCAGTGCTACACACACCTGATTGCAATGAGTTGATGCAGCAGCGTCACCTAACTACTCTCTCTCACGGAGTTGAAAGATTACGTGTCCTCACAGAAAGCGAATGAACGAGAGACGGCAGTTAGTATGGATCACGATGAGGTAATGTGTTTGTGTTGTTGATGTAAATAATGACTATTTCAGATAATGGTTATCTGATGATGGTGAAGCAAAGCAAACTTTGTTAGTACCAACCGCTCGTTCATTTAGGAGTAAACACTGCAGTCTAGTTTCGCTCTCGTGAAATTGTATAAATGTTGCTTGGCAACGCGTTGCTGCTCCACACTGAAATCTGCGACCAATACGGATATGTGACCATAGAGCCTGCACGAGCGAACCGAAAATCGGACTGGGTGTGCGACCAGACCAAAAGCAGTAATAAAAACTATATAAAAACGTCTTTCTTTGCACAGATGGTCTCGTTTGCTGTTAAAGGTAATTTATGATTATCAGAGGAAACATTAGGCTGTTTAAAAGATATTTAAATGTTACTCCAATGTTACGAATAAAGCGGCTACGAGATTTGAGGAGCCTATCCCTCCAGGTGAGGGAAGGGGAGCGGGAGCCTTGTTTGAGACAGTTATTTGTCGTCATAATGACTGATAACGGGGCTGAACCATCAAAGAAAAAAAAGAGAATGCAATGAAGAAAAGCTAAAAGGGAGAGTGATATAGGCTACGGGTGGAACGAGGGCGTTGCCAAGCAACGTGTATACAATTTCACAAGAGCGAAACTAGACTGCAGTGTTGACTCCTAAATGAATGAGCGGTTGGTACTAACACAAAGTTTGCTTTGCTTCACCATCATCAGACAACCATTATCTGAAATAGTCATTATTTACATCAACAACACAAACACATTACCTCATCGTGATCCATACTAACTGCCTCTCTCGTTCATTCGCTTTCTGTGAGGACACGTAATCTTTCAGCTCCGTGAGAGAGAGTAGTTAGGTGACGCTGCTGCATCAACTCATTGCAATCAGGTGTGTGTAGCACTGACTGGCATTAGTTGATGCAGTGTCAAAACCACTCTCACGGAGCCGAAAAGAGTCCTCACACTTTCAACACACGGACATGCACTATATTGCGCCCTTCTCAGTTCACACTCGCACGCCTGGCACGAGCTAGAAAACAGCATTGCGACAGTGGGCGTCGTAAAAATACTACCGCTTTTGTCCAAAGGGGACGCAAACGTGCCATGTTACTCGTAGTGGCTTTAAGTAAGTGATCTGAGTAGTTTCTTCCACCTTTTGCCCTTCACAAATTACAAAATGCATTTGAACGTAGAACTAGAGAGGCTTCTGTAGATGCAAAAGACACAATCTGGAGTGACGGAACAATGGATGTAAATGTGTGGAAGGGACTCTGCAAACTTGTTTAACACTAACACTGATCCATTTGGAACTCCGGCTTATTACCATTAGTATTTGTAATGATACCATTTTGGTGATGTTGCCTCATAGATTGTGGGCATAGTGCACCTGGGGATTTCTTATGAAATAGCTTGATGATCAAGAAGACAAAATCACTGAAATTACTTTGGAAAATAAATATGAATCATATTGTTATGACCACTACAGAGTTTGCCCAGGATTAGGTGATAGGATAAAAGGACTGTGCACATGAGTGGATTAAGATAGGTTTAATAGAAATTTGAAGTAGAAGACCGTTGACACCAAGGTAACTATGCACATAATTCCACATTTATTTTTACATTTTAAGCTATGAATTCATGCATTTCCCTTTAACATAATAAAAGAGAACCCCTCTGACACACATTAATGAAGTCTCAACAGCTTTATCTAAATCATCTATGTCCTTATGCCTTCAATGATATACAGGAAAAGAAAAATGACATACCTAAAATACCTGAAGTTAAATCATCTTGCCTGGCATTAAACTTAGTAGTTCTTCTTTCAAAATGTATATTTGAAAATGATTGTACTGTGGGAAGACTGAAACAAAACTTAACTAAATAAATCCATTGCAGAAAAATGCAGTAATGCAGAGAGCCTTCAAATTAAGATTATTTCTGTTACTGCTTTAGCCTCATTGATAAGTATGGCTAAAGTAATGTTCAAGAAATTACTTGTTTCACTTACTAATCAGTTAAAATATTGCCCAAAATATATATTGCCCCAGCATGCAACACCTGACTTTCTCTAACACCTTTTTAACACCACCTTGAATATTTACAAATTTCAAAGCATAACACCTGCCATATGCCAGACATGTGTTGAAAATGCTTGAATGTATTGGCCCTCATTTATCAATTTTGCGTGGAAACTGGTGCAGATTCTGGCGCAAATACCTCCCTACGCCAGGTATCGCGTGGGATTTATCAAACAGGCGTATCTCGCCAATCTCAGCGTACGCCAGGCCATTATTGATAAATGCGGCGGATGAAAACTAGCGTATCACGCCCCTATATTTTCTCAGTTTAGAGGCCTCACCCAGAGGTTTTACGACATGGATATGCGCAATACGGCACTTCCCTGAAGTAGAAATTGACAGAATAACAGCGAAAGTAGAAAAAAAAAAGTTTCATTTCGGAGCATTAGCCTACAAGCAGCATCAAAGAACGACAGAAGGCAGCAGTTAGGAAGGAAATAACTGCTGCGGTCAACAGCGTTGGTGTTGACTCAAAATCGCCACTAAAAAAAGCGTGTTGCTGTTCTGAAATGCAACCAAATGGGGGTGCGGGGCTGCGGGCATAATATAAGTGGTGGAGGAGAAAAAGACGCACCAACTGTCCGATAATGGTCCCCATAAAATAAATACAGGTCTGCAGAGATTTGAATGATTAGAATGTATTGGCCCTTTTAGATAGCACTATTCAAAAGGGTTTTAAAAACTAAAAATAACACATTTAGCGTTTTACTGTATGACAGCATGCGCTTGGCACGAGTGGTCAGCCCGGCCGTCAGCTGCACAAGCCGACCCGGCAGCGATCAGCTGTGAGAGCGCACCGTCCTGCTCCACCAGCAGATAGGAACAACGTGCCGGTTAACGGTGGAAATAAATCGCTCGCTTTAGCATTAATGACACATTAAAAGAGGAACTAACATCTACAAAGTGCGTCAAATAAATAAAATGTTAAGCTGAATGTTGTGCCGTGTATTTTTTTGTATCATAAAGAGCAGTGTATGTCTACTACATATTTAATACTTAGGCTAACATTTTGAATGAATGCAGCCCCCGTGTCCCCCCAGCTGCTCCAAGACGGAGACAACTGCCCTTACGCAGTCCCATGCAGCCCTCCTAAGTGGCCGGTGTGCGCACTATTGAATCAGCTCTCCTACTCAGTTGCACACCATAAGCTGCTAATTTTTAAGTGATTAATATCTTTATTTCGGTCTTATTTGCACTGCATTTGTATTATCTTCTAATAATTGTCCAACAAAGTCATCGGCTACCCGGCACAGCCTGCACTGCGAGTCCAAGCTGTTTTCAAATTTGCGTACACGAGCTGAGAGCTGGCGTGGGATTTGAGCGTACCCTACGCTCACGTCCATATTGATAAATGCCGAGATTTGCGTGTAAATGTACGTACACCCATTTTTCTGGTCTACGCAAGATTGATAAATGAGGGCCAATGTGTCTAATGCAGACAGGCTCTCTCAGACTTTCTTAGATAGTTACACTGTTCTCTATCTGAGTAGGATTCAGATATGGGTAGGGTACTTCAAGCGAGGAGTTTCTTGTTGTAATCGCTTCACTGAGGCAGGACAACTTTGCTTGAAATTCCTCCATCATCTGCTTAATGGCAGGCTCATTGAATCGTTCTTCAGGGTATGAACCCAAGTACCTCTGCCAAAGTGACAAAATGAAACCATAAATCAGATTGACACAGTAATAATAATAATGGATTGGATTTATATAGCGCTTTTCAAGGCACTCAAAGCGCTTTACAGGGTTCCAGGTTCCATTTGTTTACACACAGTCATACCAGTAATTGTCTTAGTTACTATTCTTTAAATAAATATAAAAAATTATTTGTTATAACCAGCTTCCTTTCTGTGTGTTCAGACCAAACCTACCATGTCATGGTAGTCATCTGAGAACAGCCAAACTAATGCTGCCAGTTTGACCGTCTCTCCAACATTTGGAAGGGTCTCCAAAACTGTCTTCATGCTTGACTGCCCCTTAGTGGTTGGAGGAGGTTTGCATAGCAGGAGTGGGCCGTTGGGCGCCCAGGAGTAGTAGTCGAACTAAATAAGGAAAGAAGCTTTAATATATATTTCTTACGTTTATATATGTTTTATTAAATATTTTGGGCCTAACTTTGATGGAAAATGTGACTATCTGGATCCAATGTTCAACATTACAGATAACAAAATGTAAAACTTTGCACTTTGCACTTTGCATTGTAATGCATTGTTGCAATGCATGTTATGTTGAATCAAAGTTAATACTTGAAGAAACATCATTATGTATTCCATTGTCTTGCCTCACCTGTCCATTATTGCCTGCAGCATGTTGAACACTCACTGTGAAGATCACCATGGTGATGAACTTGATCACTTCCTCCACAGTATTAAAAGCTTCTGGAAACCCTGTTCATAGTATAATTATCTCATTGTCAGTAATCAGCATTTCCCTCATTTATGCATGCAGGATGTTTTAATATATGTAGCTATACTGTAAAGAATTTGGGTCAATAGTAACCTGATGCCTTGTTTCCCAAAAAGCCATGTGTGAATATCTCACTGATCCATTCCTGCAGCTCAGTGTCTTTACGGACCTCACTGTCTGAGGGATAAAAGCACTCCACCATTGCTTTCACAAAGCTGGTGTACAAAAAACATGTATTTAATAAACTAATAAAATGTTTAGATTTTAAATAATTACATATGTATCTGAAATAAGACAGAGCTGAAACAAAAATATGATAGGTCTTGAATCAAGGACAAAGTATCTGATTACTTCCTCCACCAGTGTTTATAGAAACCTGTTGATGATGTTCCACAGTCTCAGGCCATCATCTCTGTAGTAGAAGTTGGGAATAGTATCCAGTCCTCGTGCAGTGATGTTCTCTGGCAGACAGAGGGAGCTGTAGGTCGTTTCAGAGTGAGACCTTCTCATGAGCTCCACAACCCCATCATAACCGAGTGCACTCTAATGATTGATAATACACACATTTATAAAATCAATCTACTTTATAAAATAATCTTAGTTTAAGACTTACTTTTGTAATGTTGCAATGTAATTGGAATGATTTGAATATTCAGAAATATGAATGTTAAACAGCCATACTATTCTTAAAGCCCCGCCAGGTCCAAGAAGATCTTTGCGGCCCACATTGTTTATGTAAAGAGTGTAGCGGAAGTGTGGGATCAGTAACTGTTCAGATAGTGGAGAGAAGATTAACAGTCAGAGGAAGATCCTCATGTCAGACACAGCTTGTTTTTGTTGGTAAGCAAAGGATGCCCAAACCAAACAAAACTCAAAATTGTTTAATTCTCTTGCAAGAGTAAACCCTGTTTGATACAATAATCCTAATCTCTAAGATGTTTAATATATATTAATGCATAATTAGACACAGTGGTCGGTTCTCTGCATGTCCTCCTCTCTTTGCCCCATTACAACTCTGTCTCTCCAAATCTGTCTAAGTGCGAAAAACGCCAGGTTATAAAAATAAGAAAATTCAGGGACATCACCATCAATGGAAGACAATAGATACCGTTTATGATACGGTTTCATTTTGTAAAGAAATTTCTAGGATGTACCATTATAGCTGTGAACTAAATAGTTGGGTTGGACTTACAAATCTATCTTTTGTCCGTACTACAAACTTTATACAAATGTGCAATGGCTTAATCGTGAAGAGAACCTCTGTTTGATGCTTTTCTATGTGCTATCTTTCCTAGAAATTTCTCTAAAAGATTAGAGGGGGAACTCTAAATCCCTTCAACAATTAGCAGTCTTATACAATTGGCTCAACAGGGCACACATCTTGTACTGTATAAGCGGACAAGCGGGACTTGCACTATTAAAAATGTAATTTAAATAAATGATAATCTTAATTTCTTAATAGCCCAAGCTGTTCTTACCAGTGAACTCCAAACCATGAATTGAAAAAAGGTTCACCAGTACTAAGTGTAATTTGTTCCTGCTCTGTAATTGTACCTTGTAGAGAGGGTGAATCGTAGGCAAACTGCGGAGGGTGGCCACAGTACAGACTTCTCCGAGGAAGTGATTGTTCATGAGGTGATGGACTGCTTCGTGATCATGGACATCTGCAAGCTTAATAAACATCTTGGCAAGCAGCCAGTCAGTGTCCAGGTCATTGGGCAGAAAGATAGGGTTCTGCTCAGTAGGTTTTTGATGCAACTGAAAAGTGATAAATGGTCATTTAATTTGATGTAAAATAGAATAACAGGAATTCTTAAAACTATGGTATGTAATATAATGATATGACCTTCGATTTTACTTTAATTAATATGGTATCAATAATGTCACTGATTAGCTTTATTAGTAAAATACCTGTATTGCAATTGGCATCAGTTTGTTTTCTGGGTTCATGTAAAACAAACAGAGACCAGCAGTCACTTGCATAGGCACACCATTACGGTTTCTAGTTGGTAGACCATCCATTTTCTTCTGGTCATGAAGGAATATATTGCCTTTCTGTATGATAAGGGAATACAGAAAAAATAATGGTTGAAAACATCAACAGATATCACTTATTTGTAATAAATCAAGGTAAAGGGATTCAGGGACTTTCCATGGTGATAGTACAATCCTTTTAAGTGTATGACAAACCATGACCCAAATTAAAATCTATTGCCAATTTAAAGCCCCTCATCTTGCATACCTCCATTTCCTTCTTCAGAGTGCTGCCCTCTTCCAGGAACGGCTTCACCATCTCCTCAGTCACTGGAAAGTTTGGGGGAAGCTCTGAGCAGCGCTTGATCACATTGGGGTTGACTGCGTTCAGAAACTGGGATCCGTAAAAGTCATCTTCCTTCCAGTGCTCTGTTACATACTCTGCAGGAATAGAAAATAAATTATGTAATTGCCAATTATTTGTTTTTTCTTCAGGTTTGAATTACGACATCATGGTTAGTTTGTACCAGAAAACTTTTTCCTTAGCAAGTGGTTAGCAACAATAATAATTTTACCCATCAAGATGCAGCAAAGTGAAAATGTTGAATATTATTTATTTTTTAATATTAAAAAATATTTATTTAATATAAATTTAATATTATTTAATATTTTTTAACTATATTGAAAATGTTGGATTATTAATGATAAATTACTGTTTAACTATAAATTGTAGTTGGAATGGGTGTTACAACGGTGTCAAAGTCATCTACAGTGTGATGCTGCGACAAAATGTTGAATTTGACATATTGTCAGAACCAGTACAACTCAGCCCAATTCTTAATAAGTATGCATTTAATTTTCTTCAAATTATCAGTTGGGGTCTGATCTCAATGATTTAAAATGCCATTAACAGCTTTCCTCATGTGCTACCCTACTAAAACAATGTACTGTATGCGTGTATTTTTTCAGGCTGTGTTGAATTTCTCTGTATTTTCTTTTTCAACATTATCTCTGTCCCTTCCCCCTTTCTTTTCTCTATGGAATTCTAATTTGGATGAAGGCCTGATCTAGCCTGGCACCACCCGCCTAACTATTTCTGCTCAATTTTCATTTCCCTTCAGCACAGTGTGTTCCAAATTATTATGCAAATTATATTTTTCACAGATTTTCCTAAATAGTCGATGCTAATGACAGTCAGTATAATTTTCAAGTCATCAACCGTTAGAGTATGATTAACATTTTATTGAACAAACCTCCCAATGATAAAAGTATTTTTTTTTTAAATAAAAAACTCAAAATGCACCGTTCCAAATTATTATGCACAACAGAGTTTCAAAACGTTGTATAGGTTGTGAAGAACTAAAAATGGTAATTTGTTGAATTTGCAGAATGTGGAGGACATATTTAGTGAAATCAAAAGCTATTTCAATCAAAAACATCTTATCAGGCCAAGTTACATGTCAACATAGGACCCCCTCTTTGATATCACCTTCACGATTCTTGCATCCATTGAACTTGTGAGTTTTTGGAGAGTTTCTGCTTGAATATCTTTGCAGGATGCCAGACTAGCCTCCCATAACTGCTGTTTTGATGTGAACTGCCCCCCAACCTCATAGATCTTTTGCTTGAGGATGCTCCAAAGGTTCTCAATAGGGTTGAGGTCAGGGGAAGATGGGGGCCACACCATGAGGTTCTCTCCTTTTATGCCCATAGAAGCCAATGACACAGAGGCATTCTTTGCAGCATGAGATGGTGCATTGTCATTCATGAAGATGATTTTACTACGGAAGGCACGGTTCTTCTTTTTGTACCACGGAAGAAAGTGGTCAGTCAGAAACTCAACATACTTTGCCGAGGTCATTTTCACACCGTCAGGGACCCTAAAGGGGCCTACCAGCTCTCTCCCCATGATTCCGTCCCAAAACATGACTCCGCCACCTCCTTGCTGACGTCGCAGCCTTGTTGGGACATGGTGGCCATTCACCAACCATCCACTACTCCATCCATCTGGACCATCCAGGGCTGCACAGCACTCATCAGTAAACAAGACAGTTTGAAAATTAGTCTTCATGTATTTCTGAGCCCAGTGCAACCGTTTCTGCTTGTGAGCATTGTTTAGGGGTGGCCGAATAATAGGTTTATGCACAACTGCAAACCTCTGGAGGATCCTACACCTTGAGGTTCGCGGGACTCCAGCGGCACCAGCGGCTTCAAATACCTGTCTGCTGCTCTGTAACAGCATTTTAGCAGCTGCTCTCCTAATCCAATGAATTTGTCTGGCAGAAATCTTCCTCATTATGCCTTTATCTGCACAAACCCGTCTGTGCTCTGAATCAGCCACAAAACTCTTCACAGTACGATGATCACACTTAAGTTTCCGTGAAATATCTAATATTTTCATACCTTGTCCAAGGTATTGCACTATTTGACGCTTTTCGGCAGCAGAGAGATCCTTTTTCTTTACGATATTGCTTGAAACATGTGGCCTGCTTAATAATGTGGAACGTCCTTCTTAACTAGATTTCCTTTGATTGGGCTCACATGGCAAACTAATTATCACAGGTGTATGAGATGGATTTCAATGATCCAAGGCGTCCTGAGACACAATATCATACATGAGTTTAATTGAAAAACAAAACATTAAATGTTTATGACACTTCAATCCAATTTGCATAATAATTTGGAACACGGTGGTAGTCAGTCTGGGTCCGCGGTATATTCGCAGGTTTTTTCCCTGGCAGAGGTTGTGCGCATGGACCTATGAAGAAATGGACAACGGATTGAAACATGGCGCCCATAAATTCCTATGAAAGCTGCTCATTGGCGGAGCGCAACATACAGAATCAGAATTTTCTTCTGCATCGTGGGTGCCTTACACGCCCCTAAAGCATGACATTCCGGATGTAGAAGTATTCTCATTCTGTAGCATTGTAAGCTAGAAGTCGTAGGCCCCACCCTTCCTCGGGCTAACGGCTAAAACTGAAAATAAAACAGCTATTAAACGCTTGCGATGGCATTTTGAAAAGAGAAAACTTTCATTTTATTAGTACATGTTCTAAAGGTAAGTATAAGCCTGATTGATTGCAGAGACACATTCCTATTTGACGCTGTATTGTAGTGAACAGGGATATCTGCTTACGGGCTCGTATGAATTCCATTTTGTTTTACTGACTCGTCCACAGCCAGCCAAAACTATTTAAATACCAGGCTTAGCCACTGAGCACTGCTGGATAAGGAAGAAGGCAATGCTCCTTGAGGCCTGGTCGTGCGCCAGTTTCATTTGAAGTCAGAAGCCGGCGCATGTCATACGTCACGACCAAACGTTATGCGATTGGTTGGCAGATCCAGAGTGGCACTGGGCACATCCAATAGTTTTAAACTTCAACAGAGACCCGCCTTCAAGTTTACATTTGTCAATTGAGCGATGCTAGACCTTTTGTACAAATGAAATGAAGTACGATGGTCTGGTAGGACCAGGTAAAGCCTACTGTGTTTAATTATCTACACAACGATAATTTAAATTTAAAAAAAGAACGTTGAGCATTTTACTCAGCAACTTTTTTAAAAAATTTCATGGAACGTACAGTTTTGTGCAAACGTTTTAGGCAGGTGCTGTAAACTAAGAAAGCTATGAAAAATATAAATAATAATTTTTTACTTTTCTTATTTAAAAACATTTTTGAAGAGGTTGTTATACTGGTTAAGCAAGGTCTCTCCCAGACAAAGATTTCAAAGCAGACTGGGGTTTCAAGATGTGCTGCTCTTTTGACAAAGCAAAAAGAAACGGGCAATATTGAGGATTGTAGGACCAGTGGTCGGCCATAGAAATTTAGTGCAGTAGATGAAAAACACATCAAGCCTATTTCCCTGTGAAATCGAAAGATGTCCAACAGTGCCATCAGCTCAGAACTGTCAGAATACAGTGGGGCCAAGGTAAACCCTGACAAGTCTCCATGGAGGGTTGCAGCCAAAAAGCAATATCTGCAACATGGAAACAACAACTATGCACGAAAACATAGGAACAGGGGCTCAGAAAAATAGCAGCATTGGGCTCTGGACTGATGAGTCAAAATGAAATATTTGACTGTAGCAGAAGGCAGGTTGTTCGATGAAGGGCTGAGCAGTACAATATTGAGTGTCTGCTGGCAGCAGTGAAGCATGGTAGAGGTTTCTGCAAAGGGATTTGAAGATTTGGTCAGGATTTATGGTGTCCTCAATGCTGAAAACAGTAGATGGATGTACCTGGGTCCCACTGGTTTCTGCCAGTTCTGAGATAATGGCACTGCTGGATTTAGATTTCTCTTCTGTTCATTGACTGCATTTTGTTAATTTATCAAAATGTAACTATTAAAACTTAAATTTTTGAAAGCAATATTAGTTTACAGCATTTTTCACACCTGCCTAAAACTTTTGCACAGTACTATATGTTGCATCTTTAATGTATTGTTGTTGAAGATGTTAAACAGCATGGTCACAACAGTGGTTGCAGTGAATTAATGATAGTGTGTCTAATAGTGTGTCTGCTAAATGCTTAAATGCAGTAACTTGTAAAAAAAAATTAGAAGAAGAAATCTACCTGACATTGCTGTTTTTTTGAACCAGAAGATTCTCTTCATGTCCTCAATGCTTTCCCATTCTTCAGAAGATCCAAGCATTCCCTTAAGCTTGAGTTCGATACCACTGAAGGAAGACAGGGTTAAGAAAAAAAAATGCAGGATTAAACCACATTCTGATATTATTCTTAAAATGTATCCTTTGCTTCAACACAGTTAATATGACTATTTTGGAACCCTGTTGTGTCTTTTATATAGATATTGATGAAGACACACATTGCCCTTTTATCATTTAATATTTCAGTTGTCCTGGACTTCGAGAAGCGTTCTTCAGCTGGGAGCTCAGATGCATCATTGAAATGGCTGATGTGGGGTAGTCCTTCAGCCAGAATCTTCCATCTAAAAAAAAAGCAAACAATGTTACCCAAAACCCATTTCTCAAGATAAGCCTACAGAGCCATAGCTAGACACATACTGTACTGCACACATGCAAACTTACTGGTAAAAGCTCTTCTTAAGCATCAGCTCTTTTTTTCGCTGATCAATCAACAGGGGATGGTCCTCCTCAAAAACTTTCATGGCTGAAATGTAAGAAGTACAAACAGAAGTCAAATCTTCAATTCCAAAACTAACTCCAAATGTCAAATAATAACATTTTCTATAAGTCATTTTGTGAATTTCAAGCAGACCTCTCCCTCCTCTCAGCTCCACCAGTTCTCCCCTGGAGATCCATCTGTAACAGGGGAAAAGAAGGACGTCTCCCTCTGGAGTGGTCACCTCTATTTTGGAGCAGTACCACTCATCTTCTGGGAGAACAAAAAACGGATCCTTCTCGACCTTAAGCAGCAGAAGTTTTCCCAGAGGCAAACTGTTTTTTATGGTGTAGGTCCCTGTCTTGGAATAAGGGTTGGTATAAATATTGTGCAAAAAACAGTACATAGGCCTATTTATGTATAATACTTTGTCTGTGTTTGAAGCAAGCTCATAACAATTTTGCAATCTATGAAAATGTAAATCTATCCCTAATACATGTTTAAGTCTTGTGACCATCCTGAATTTGTATTCATATTTCTATGTTTAACTATGCTGAAGCAGAGAGGCCCCAAACATGGGACAACTGGGGCATTTTTTAACACTGATTCACTATGGATTATTAAGCCATTTTTTCAGCTTGTTCGTGTCAATTGTGAAGACCTCTGTAAAAAACTCTAGAAAAAAAAGCCATTGCCGAACAAGACAATAGTTGTCGACAAGAGCATAGTTGTCGACAAAAAGCTATAAGAGGAATTATGCAACATTTTCGATAGGAAAGAAGAATGATAAAGATCAGAATGCAGAACAACAAGTAGGGTTACCTTATTGCTCTGGCTTTTCCATATTGTTTAGCCTACATAACCAAAGCAAGCTTACCAAGTAAGCCAGGCTTATTTTGGTTAGCCTAGCTCATTTTCAGGTAGGCCTAATTCCATAGACATATAATATACTTATTTAACCCCTATGTTTAAAAAAGAAATAAACAAACAAACATTAATTAGTTAAAGCTTGCTTGATAGGACAGCCCTCTGGATAACCGAATATATCACGACTAATCTTGGGTGTGTGCACCACTAGCCCCCTGGCAAATTCCTTGCCTGCATTTAATGGCGCAGGCACTGACGCCTCCCCGCCCAGATCAGATAGATAATAGGCCTAGTACCATTTGTTTGGTCAGTCGGAATCTTCCGACATAGTTAATTAGCCCCAATGGTTCGTTCACAGGATAGTATGCGGAGCAAATTTAAATTTGCTAGCGGTGAGTCTGGATTTCCAGGGTAGGCCTTTTTGACACAAACCAACAAACTATAGGCCTATGTGTATGTAAACAAGAACATTAACATTGTCCTAGACCTAATTTGAAAATCACTATGACCAAATATTATCACAGCATTATATGAGCATAACCAATTGATTAATACTTACTGTCCCCTTCATTAAGTCGATACCATAGTTGTCCAACTCAGTTCGCTCACTCTGCCCTTCAGATCCAAATAAGGTTACATATATGTAGTCCAATGTTCCTGCATATTGCATGTCACCTGTTTTCACCTCTATCTTGTACTCAGCCATGTTCACTCCCTTGTTTTGAATACGAAAAAGAGGGAATCTCCTAATTGCAAAGTAAATGCTCTAATTCTGTGCAAAAGAAAACAATAATGATACTCTGTATATTGATTCTCTCTTCTAGCTCCTCGCCTTGTAGCCACAGGTTTTCCTCTTTGTGTTCAGACTAGCCCTCCATCTCTTTTTATAGCTTTTTGCTCCTCCTGTCCTGAGGTCCTGACCCATTCAAAAGTATGTGAACAGGATAAACTGGTTTTTAGAACAGCGGTTAGTCCCTTAGGCCTACACATTTCAAGTGGACAGCCCTTGTTAACAACCACCCATTTTGTTCCCAAGCCAAAACAATCTGAGAAAAACACTTTGTGAATTGTATTTCTCTACCATTAATCAGCCAACAAAGGTTGTAAAGACTTTATTAAATGGTTGCATATAACATGCAGTGTAGGGCTATCATATTCACATCTGTTACATCCTGCAAACCCAGACCACTTTATTGGGTTGTAACCTTCAATAGGGAACTGAAAGACTAGAGCATTTAGGATCAAAGATCAACATAGGAGACAATAGCAAATCATGTATAAAGTGCTGGCAAAACTTCTGTCACGCAGAAATAATGCAATATAACCAGACATTTGTTTTTTCCCATGGCTACTAATAGAAGGCAATATAGTAAAAACATTTAAATTCCACTTTCTCAGTACATCATAGAATAATATAAATATATTTTGCCTTCAAGAAAATATACTTTATCTTCTCAGAATAAGGGAGCATTTTCAGCAAAAATCCATGCAAAGCTAAATTTGTGATGTTTTTCCCTTTCTCCACATAGGGACCACCTACAAGTACCGACCTTCATTGTGGCAAGTAAGGTGTTATTTCATTAAGGCTTTTTCCTAATATTGTGTAATACAGGAAGTGTTAATTGTTTACAAGACTGAAAATCTGAAAAAAAGCCAGTGTAAGGACCTCAGAACTGGGGTAATGTGATCCACTTTTTTGGTCCTAGTGAGGACTCGAGCAGCAGCGTTCTGAATTAGCTGAAGCTGTCTGATAGATTTTTTTGGAAGGCCAGCAAGGACACTGTTACAGTAGTCAAGTCTACTAAAGATAAATGCATGGACAAGTTTTTCTAAATCTTCCTGAGACATAAGCCCTTTAATTCTTGATATGTTTTTAAGGTGGTAATAGGCTGATTTATTAATTGATTTAATGTGTTTTTTTAAATTCAAGCCTGAGTCTATGACAACACCAAGATTTCTGGCTTGGTGTGTGGTTTCTAGCATAACAGATTTAAGCTATGCACTGACTTTTAATTGTTCATCTTTGGCACCAAAGACAATTACTTCAGTTTTGTCGTTGTTTAATTGAAGAAAATGTTGGCACATCCAATCATTGATTTGTTCAATGCACTTACTTAGTGTTTGAATTGGACTATAGTCACCTGGTGATATGGTTATGTAAATTTGTGTGTCGTCTGCATAATTGTGGTAGCATAATTTGTTCTTATTCATAATCTGAGCTAGTGGGAGCATGTTGATGTTAAACAGAAGAGGCCCAAGAATGGAACCTTGGGGAACCCCACATTCAATATTTGTTCGCTCGGATGTGAAATTGCCTATTGACACATAGTATTCTCTGTCCTTAGGATTCAAACCAGCTTAGCACAGTTCCAGAAAGTCCAACCCAGTTTGCAAGGCGATCTAGTAATATGTTGTGGTCAACTGTGTCGAAAGCAGCACTGAGATCCAGTAAAACTAAGACAGAACTTTTGCCACTGTCTGTGTTTAAGTGGATGTCATTGAGGACCTTAACCAGAGCGGTATCAGTGCTGTGGTGTTGTCGAAAACCTGACTGGAAGACATCAAAGCAGTTATTCATTGCTAAGTAGTTATTTAGCTGTTGATAAACAACTTTTTCAATGATTTTGCTTAGAAATGGAAGGTTAGATATGGGCCTATAATTGTTCATGAGTGATGTATCTAAATTGTTCTTTTTTAGGAGTGGCTTAATGACTGCTGTTTTCAGGGCCTGTGGGAATACACCGGTGCGAAGGGACATGTTTACAATTTGTAAAACATCTGAGGCCATACAGCTAAAAACGGTTTTAAAGAAGCCTGTGGGCAGAATGTCAAGGCAACAGGAAGAGGAGTTCAGGTGTTGTATAATGTCCTCCAGGTGTTTGTGGTTGATCAGATAAAATTCTGTCATTTTATTTGCATTGATTTTAAGTGGGCACAGGGAAAACACATATGTTGAACTTGGCATTGATGCGGTGACCGCTTGTCTAATTTTGTGAATTTTATCTGTGAAAAATGAGGCAAATTCATTGCAGGCTCTTGTGGAAAGATGTTCAGATGCTACTGGCACAGGAGGGTTTGTTAATCTGTCGACAGTAGCAAATAGGGCACGTGCATTGTTGTTGTTTTTGGTAATGATGTCAGAAAAGAAAGACTGCCTTGCACTTTTCAGCTCTGAGTTATAAGTGCAAAGTTTCTCTTTGAAGATTTCATAATGAACCTGGAGATTAGTTTTTCGCCACCTGCATTCTGCTTTACGGCACTCTCTTTTTTCTAGTCTGACCTGCGGGGCATTTCTCCAGGGAGATCTTTTCTTACTAGAGACAACCTTCATTTTAGTGGGTGCAATAGCATCTATAACGCTTGTAATTTTGTCGTTAAAGTTGTCTAAAAGCTCATTAAATTAGTTACAAGGGGGAGGGGGTATTGAAGAAAAAGCTTGAATAAATGTTTCACTGGTATTTTCTGTAATATACCGTCTTTTGATTACTTTTGATTGATCAGTTGTGTGGACAGAAGTTGTACTCTCAAAAAATACACAGTAGGGGAGAACGGGGTAAATTGTCACACGGGTTGGTTGTCACAATCGTTATATCTCGGAACCAGAAGGCGCTGTCTGTGAAATTTTGGTATGTAAATATCCACAATTGGGGTCAGAGGTCACCTACATAGTCTTCCTTGGAGTTAGACTGCTGAATTTGAGGTGAGAGGACTGTTTGTGTTTTTCATGTCAAATTGAAAATATTTAGCTCCTCAGTATTTTTCTTCTAGGCTTTTACACAATGGGTTTATAACAAAACACTTGTTACCCATAAAAAGTGTGAAGGGTAAACTATAGTTTAGATTGTGGTTAGCAAGCTAATTAGTTGTCAGATGGTTGTTGGCCTTGATGCTAGCAAGGAATTCAAGTTGGGGTTGGTCGTCACATTTTTTGGGGGGTTGGTTGTCACATGTTATCCAAAGGCTGCAGCCAGAAAAGGAACACAATAACGAAAGAAATTGTCAAGCTGTGTCCTCACTGACACCCCAGAGAAGGAGAGAATAGAGCAGGAAAAGGCAGCTAGCATGCAAAAGAAAAAAGGGCAACAAAATCAAAACAACCCAGTGCATCCCAAACTAGACCAGCTGCCAAGGCTACAGTAAGTTATGTAGGCCTATTTGTCAACTTGACAATGCAATTACACGTTCAAATTTTGTTCTGCTTTCTTGTCTTCTTTTTAAAATTATTCCCATTAGGATTACATTGGGTAACACTTTACAATAAGGGTACATTAATTAATGGTTAGTTAATGCTTAATAAGGTTTAACTAACCATTAGTTAACTGTTAACTAATGTGTCTAGTAAGCATTTACTGATGGTATTCATGTTAACTAAGGTATTAATTACTACATTATGTAATGTTTATAAATATCCTATATTAACCTTAGTTAACCCATTAATGAAGCATGAACCAACAGTTGATTAATATAATAATAAGCATTAATTAACTGTTAACAAATGTCATTTTTGTAACATTACTTAAGCATAATTAACCATTTATTAATGCTCTTTGTGACCCTTATTGTAAAGTGGGAACCATGTATCCATTAAGTAACACTTAATAAATGCACACCAGTGCTGAATAGGCATTACTTAAGTGTAATTAACCATTTACTAATGGACTTTGTGACCCTTATTGTAAAGTGAGAACCATTTCTCATGAATTAACACCTAATAAAGGCATACTAGTGCTGATTAAGCATCACTTAAGCATAATTAACCATTTCTCAATGTTATTTGTGACCCTTATTGTAAAGTGGGAACCATTCATCACTTGCTACACTTAATAAATGCAAAATAGTGCTGAATAAGGATTACCTAAATACAATCCATCAATCAACATTGCTCTTTGTGACCCGTGTACATTCTCTATAATAACAATATTAAACATACTAAAATATTTCCAACTGGAAATCAATTCATGACAACAATCTGTTATCAACACAATTCAGTCAGAATTTAAAAAAGAAAGAAAATGTTATTTTATTTAGAATCTTTAGTTTTATTTGGAAACACGGCTCTCACATTTGACATGAATACCGTCAAAGAACTCCAAAATAGTTTCTTCAACAAATCATATCCAGTTTAATGATTTTCTCTGAAAGTAACAAACAGGAGGAAATGGATTACTAACAGCAATGGTGAAACACACTGACTCAACAGTTAGGTTTAACAGGTAAATATGTATTTTCTACTCTCTTCCTTGAAGTGTATATCATTGTTGCATCATAAACAAAAATAAAATACACAAAGAACATAACAGTTCCATTTTTAATTAAGGACTAAAGATAAAACAAAATAATGATCACTCTCTTGTGACTAAACACTAGTTTAACCTGGCCCTATCATTGTTATTTGAATGAGCACAAATGTATTTAATTTAACCTTTATTTATACTCGAAAGATCAGTTGAGGGGTGACCCTCATTTATAATCTCTCGCTCTCTTTAGATCCAGTTCTTGGGTTTGCTGGCCACTCCAGGCCTGGGTGCTCCTCTCCAAATGAAGCAGTTGGGCTGGGATCCAAGAATCTTGTCTAATCACCAAGTTGATGTACATGGAAAAAATGAAAATAATCAGTTAACAGTTCAGATGCATTTTTGTTTCCTTTATCTAAATCATTATAGCATAGCATTACGGTTCCACATTATGTATTATTATTATAACCTAATGCATTGCATTGCTGAAACTGAAATATCTTTGGTACCTTAATCAAATAACATTCTCACTGAACCTTTAACAAGTTGACACAAGTTAGTTAAACCTTATTAAGCATTAACTAACCATTAATTAATGTACCCTTATTGTAAAGTGTTACCTTACATTGTGACAAACAACCCCATAGTGTGTGACAACCGACCCCTTGATGGGGTTGGTTGTCACAATGTGTAAGGGTTTGACGATTAATTTCTTCTTTATTACAATAAGATAGAAAAAGTGAGGGGTACACATTTCAAGCCAACACCTTAAGCTTCAATTTAATGTAGGAATGACTATTGAAAGATGTTTAGGTGATGGGCAATTCTCACAAGAGTAAAAAGTGTGCCTACTTACCCCGTTCTCCCCTAGTGGTCTGAGAGACCCATATCAGTCACCCCCACTTTTGAGATATTCATGCCCCTGGAAATGATAAGATCCAAAGTGTGTCCTTTGTTATGTGTGGGCTGGTCCACATGCTGTTGTAATCCAAAGTTTTCAAGGACACAGCACAGTTCTTTCGCACATCTGTCCTCGGGTTTGTCAATATGAATATTTAAGTCTCCCACAATTAATAAACAGTCAAATTCAATACAGATTACAGATAGCAGCTCAGCAAAATTATCAAAAAAGCTTTTGCAGTACTTCGGAGCTCTATAGATATTGGTGTAAATAGCTCTAGAGGCTGAATTTAACTGGAGAGCCACATACTCAAACGAATCAAAATTTCCATAAAACATCTTTTTGCATTGTAGAGATTCATTAAACAAAATAGCAACCCCCCCTCCTTTTTTATGCATTCTGGATTCACTCACAAAATTGTAATTTGGGGGGGCGGACTCTATGAGAACAGCTGAGCTGTTATCTTGGTCTAACCAAGTTTCAGTTAAAAACATAAAATTAAGATTGTGCCTAGTAATAAGATCATTAATTAAAAATGTTTTACCTGCCAAGGATCTGATGTTTAATAAAGCTAAATTTACTGTGTTTGAAGCATTGTCAGCCCGATTTATTTCAGCACACTGTGGCTGAAGAGGAATGCTTATCAGATTTGATACATTTACAGGATTTACTGTTTCTTGAGATAAACTTTGAGAAACAGGGCCCCGGCTTATCCTGTGAGTCGAAGGTGATAACTGTGTAGCCGCGGCCCGGTTTGTATCAATACGTGCTGACATCATCAAGGCAAGGTAAGGCAAGTTTCTCTACACAGCACGATTCAGACACACAGCTATTCAAAGTCTCCCGAGCCTGATGAGGGGTGACGAGCCGGGCGCTGTGGCTAAGATTGACGAGTTGAGGGGGAGTGGATTGACGTTCACGGAGGGTGGGGGGAGGGGGGATACATACGATTTCCATGAACTCCGGCTCAAGAGAGGATGAAGAAAGGGTGGTTGTAGGAGAGAGAGTAGGAGAGAGAGGTCGGCTTGGTGATGACCTGAGGGGTCTCGGGGTGACGGGGATGGGTGGAGCCTCCTCCTCTTTGCCCTGATATCTCTCATGGCGATAAATGACTGCAGTAACCAAGGGTTTGGGTCCAGACAGTTTAAAAACAATGTGTTCAAATGAGAGGGGGGCCGGGATGGTGATTGTGCTTGTAGTGATGCTTTGTCTGAAAAATGTGGCTATTCCACCACCACGACCGTGGAGGCGTGGCTTATTGATATATGCATATCCAGCGGTGTGGTCTGATTTAGTGTAAAATATTCCTGTGGTTTTTGCCATGTTTCAGTTATGCAGAGAAAGTCCAGATTATTGTCAGTTATGAATTAATTGAGTATGAGGCCCTTGCTGTTTAGGGATCGGGTGTTAAACAGAGCAAATTTGAGATTTGGTTGCATTTGGACAGGCTGGGGTGCTTTGGCTAGGGGGCGGAGACAGGCAGATCGCATGTGTCGGTTATTGTGATGATGGAAGTCTCTGTGGCTGATGATGGTTTGTATAGGGAGACTTTCCGGTGTGAGTGTCAGTGAGGGATGTGGCCGGCAGGGGGAACTGACGGGGGAAACAGTGATCTGAGTGGGCAGATGTGAAGATGGATGTTTCGGGGTGAAGGGGGTAGACAATCATCACAGGGTAGTGATAGTGGTGTTACTTATTGTGTGTATTGTGTGTTTCTTTTAGTACTGAGAAAGTTACTATGTGAAAGTTACTCATATACGATACTATTGACATGTCTGTCTGTTTCCATTAGCACTCTATTAAAACCTGGACCACGCTAGTTTTTATTCTATTGGAGGTTAAAATTTACGAATAAATAGCGGTGCAGCTTCTTTAGTGACAGCTAGCCGCCCGCTGCCCCTCACTTTGCCTCAGAAGTATACGTCAGCTAGATGGGCGTATCATCTCAATGCCCTTTTTGGTTAGAGGAAATGAGGCGGAGTAAAAATCTGACAAGTTGGCGACGCGAATAGGCCAGGACGATTGGATGCAGTTGAAAAAACTGAGGTCAGCCCGGATGCTATATTCATTTTATATACTGTCTATGTTCACAATAAGAAAAAATAACTCTTCTAAATAGAAGAAGAGAATAACCGGATTTAACATCATGTGACCAATATGGATTGACACAAATATTTACTATGTTGCATCACATTTGGAGAAGAATTCATATACCCTTGAGGATTGTTAGCATGTACATATTCTTAAAAGTTACATTTATCACACACTCACTTACAATGTTATCACAACGAAGAATACATCAGGCAGTTTTTTCTTTGCTTAAATTCCCTGTGAAAGCACAACTGGGAATGATGTCAGAGAAGAAAGATTGCCTTGCATTTCTTAGTTCTAGGTTAAAAGTGCGTAGTTTCTCTTTGAAGATGTCATAATGAACATTGGGATTTGTTTTTCGCCACCTGCGTTCTGCTTTACGGCGCTCTCTTTTTTCAATTCTGAGGGGTATTTCTCCAGGGAGACCTTTTTTTTACCAGAGATGATTTTCACCTTTGTGGGTGCAATAGCATCGATAACATTTGTAATTTTTGAGTTGAAGTTACCTACAAGCTCATTAACTGAGATACAGGGGAGGAGCGGGGAGAGAGAAAATGCCTGAATACATTTTTCACTCGTGTTTTCAGTAATATACCGTTTTTTGATAACCTTTGTTTTTTCAGTTGTGTGCAAAGATATTGTACTCTCAAAAAACAAACATGAATGGTCGGAGAGACCCACATCAGACACATCAAGGTTTGAAAGGTCCAGGCCCTTTGAAATTAATAAATCCAGGGTGTGACCTTTGTTATGTGTATGCTGGTTTACATGTTGAGAGAGTCCAACATTTTCCAGTACATAGCACAGTTCTTTAGCGCTTCTGTCCTCAGGTTTTTCAACGTGTATATTAAAATCCCCAACAATTAATAAACAGTGAAACTCCATACAGATTACAGACAGTAGTCCAGCAAGGTCATCAAAATAGTTTGCACAGTATTTTGGTGGCCTGTAGATATTAATAAAAATGGCTCGAGAGGCTGAATAAGCAAACGGTTTCATCTCTCCTCCATCTTTCACTCATAGCATTGATCTTTTATTGACCTTTTGTAACTCAAATGTTTCTGCCAGACAATAATAATAATTATAAATGATGTGCTCCTTTGCATGCAAAAGGTCGAGAAACAGGCGTAGCACTTAAAACGAAGGATGTACACTTTTAATCTAGGTCAGAGCAGTCAGTCTCTGGTCTTGACTTGATTTGCTTCTCTGCAAAATAGCATTGTCATAGGTGAAACATCCTCTAACCACTAAACTACACCACAATCACCCCATATACACATGTTAATTTTAAGAAGGAAGTCTGAAAGTTGACTCATAACTGAAAAACAAACATCTCAAGATTAGTTGAAATCCTGCACCTGTGAGTTAACAGTAAATGGCTGTATAAACCTCAGTATGAGTCTGCCAGACGAATCACCAGCTAGACAGTGAGTTAAAGTCCCCTTGTCCCCTAGGCTGGAGGCGAGGGCGAGGCAAGTTTATTTCTATAGCACAATTCAGACACAAGTCCATTCAAAGTGCTTTACAGGGGCAAGAAATACATCAAGATTAAAATACATCAAGTATAGAATAGACATTATAAAAGCGAATGAGGAAAAAAGGGAATACAACGTTTGAAGGTAAACTGACAACCGTTGCAATCCAACTTCCCACCACATACACACACACACTCACAAACACACGCACACACACACACACACACACACACACACACACACACACCCCTAAGTATAACTGTTTAAGAAGCATAAAGTCAGTGATATCAAGCAATAGTAAAACAAGCATATTCTCTACCTTCAGCTTTTTGACAAATGTAAGTTTCCCTTATAATGTACAAGTTTTAGTTGTCATACGCTTTAAGTTGACCTAAAAAATCTAGTGAAGTAAGTTGCCGTCTAGAACGTTTGCCTGGACTGGAATAACATAGTTAGGAGAATTTAGTGCATTTGGGTTGCTTTAAATTTAGTAAATTCCCGTTTATTCCCGTTAATTCCCAAAATTCCCGTTAATTTCCATAGATTCCCGTTAATTCCCATGGAAAGTTTCCAACTTTGAAAATTCCCGGAATTTTGCAACCCTACTTGTTAGTAACACAATTATTGCTGAAACGCTACTTCAAGGAACTCAATTAACCTGATTAGTGAAAATCATCGATGCAAGTTATTTGCATCAAAGCTGTGTTTTCATATAACTATATTTAACAAAAGTGCAGTGGTTTCACATAATGATTGTCAGACAACGTGCTTACACTGTGCACACTTGACCTTTCCACTGGCTATTACAGGCTGTTGACATGAAAGCTCATATAGGCTCTATTGAGATGTGTATTTCAAACGATACAGTAACAGTCCGTGGAGATTTTTGGACGTCATAACGTGTTTTGCACCAAATGTTACTGGAATTATTGTGTGGACCTTTACAAATGTAACAAGACACACAGTACTTATAAAAAGTGTATTTATCTTTGAAGGTTTCTTTTCTAAATAAATATAGGAAAATTAATGCATGTATATTTTTCTTTGAGGAACAAAACATTTAATGTATTATTGAACAGGAAATTATGTTAAATATACAGTGTGAAATATTATTATTTTGGTCTCATCTAGTGGTTCTAGATTGCAACGCTCCATCTCTACCCCTCCCGTTTGGAGAATTTACAGAAGCTATGTTGGACCTCAATGACAACAAGCTACTAACTAAAGTTGACATCAGCCAACACTGCCTCAATTCTTTCTACAATATCAAGTGATGAGGTGAAAATGCATTTAGTTATTTATTTAAAAAATGCGTAAGGCCGTTAAGGTAGTCCGTTCTGTGCTACTGTAGAAACAGTGCAACAGGGTGGCTTCAGAGGAGGTTCTTTTGGATATAAAACACTCATTCTAAGGTAATTAAATGTTTTATTTATTTATAAGCTTTTATAAATGAATTAAAACATACTCATATTCAATTTCAACAAAGTCTGGTCCGAAAATGGTCTTGTTTAATAATAACCAGTGTGGGAGCGCAACAGACAGTGTACATTATTTTGGAGGTGAGGCGGTAACACTTTATTTGAAGGCGTATACATAACGCTGTCATAAGACTGTCATTACACTGTCATGACACATGTCATGAATATTATGAATGGTTATGACTGTTGTCATAAAGTGTCATTCGGTAAATTATGTCACGTTTAATGACACATTGACATTGTATGAGATGTCTTTTTTATGACAACCTGACATAAGCTAAGACAAAATAACTTGTCGATGTCTTGGTAATGACAACCTGACATAAGCTAAGACAAAATAACTTGGTAATGACAACCTGACATAAGCTAAGACAAAATAACTTGGTAATGACAACCTGACATAAGCTAAGACAAAATAGCTTGTCCGTGTCTTTGTAATGACAACCTGACATTAATAAAGGCAAAATATCTTGGTTATGTCGACTTGGCATTAACCAATAACATGACCTGTCATAAACATGTAATAGTAGGCTTAATAATCAAATGTAAAAAAAACTATTTTGATTTATGTTGTAAGATTACATTAAACTGTCATATGTGGAAGGTTTTGATATTGACTGTCATGAGACCTTTATTATACTGTCATGAATGTTTCTGTTGGCCTGAAGTAAAGTGAAACAATTTGGACAGTTCATTAATATGTCATGAAGCGTTATTACACTGTCTAATGCCTTTATAACAGGCTCATGAATGATTATTTTGGCCTCAGGTAAAGTGAAACAATTTGGACAGTTCATTAACATGTCATGAAGCGGTATTACACTGTCTAATGCCTTTATAACATGCTCATTAATGATTATTTTGGCCTCAGGTAAAGTGAAACAATTTGGACAGTTCATTAACATGTCATGAAGCGTTATTACACTGTCTAATGCCTTTATAACATGCTCATGAATGATTATTTTGGCCTCAGGTAAAGTGAAACAATTTGTACATTTCATTAACATGTCATGAAGCGTTATTACACTGTCTAATTTTGACATTGACTGTCATGAAACCTTTATTATACTGTCATGAAGTATTGACTTTACCTCAAAGTGAAACAATTTGGACTTTTCAGTAAATATTATTACACTTAATTATACACACACAACAGTGTTAACTGCAGTAGTATCCCCTTTATAGATGTAACATGAAGCATATCAGTATTACATGTGGAAAATACCTTAAAGCGGCAACGAGTAACTTTTAAATATCTTTTAAACAGCCTCATGTTTCCTCTCATAATCATAAATTACCTTTAACAGCAAACGAGACCATCAGTGCAAAGAAAGACGTTTTTATATAGTTTTTATTACTGCATTTGATCTGGTCGTACACCCAGTCCGATTTTCGGTTCACGCGTGCATGCTCTATGGTCACATATCCGTATTGGTCACAGATTTCAGTGAGGCACAGGAACGCGATTTGAGAAGCCTATCCCTCCAGGTGAGGGAAGGGGAGCGGGAGCCTTGTTTGAGACAGTTGTTTGTCGTCATAATGACCGATAACGGGGCTGAACCATAAAAGAAAAAAAAAGAAAATGCAATGAAGAAAAGCTAAAAGGGAGAGTGATAGTCGGGCGGGAGGGCGTTGCCAAGCAACGTATACACAATTTCACGCAGCGAAAATAGACTGCAGTGTTTACTCCTAAATGAATGAGCGGTAGCCTACTAAAACAAAGTTTACTTTGCCTCACCAGCATCATCAGATGACCATTATTCATCGGAAATAGTCATTATTTAGGCCTACAACATAAACACATTACCTCATCGTGATCCATACTAACTAACTGCCATCTCTCGTTCATTCGCTTTGTGTGAGGACACGGGGACTCGTTCAGCTCCGTGAGAGGTGACAATGCATCAACTCATTGCAATCAGGTGTGTTTAGCACTTACTGGCATTAGTTGATGCTGTGTCACCCATAGACTCACGGAGCCGAAAAGAGTCCGGTGCCCTCACACTTTCAACACACGGACACGCACCATATTGCTTCCTGATTATTTGAATCTTGCACGCCTGCACGAGCTACAAAACAGCTTCACGACAGCTGCCGTCGTAATAATACTACCGCTTTTGTTCAAAGGTGTCGCCAACGTGCCGACTTACTCGTAGTAGCTTTAACAAAAGCAATATAAGTCAAGACAGTCTGTTTTATTTGCATTGAGACACTAAACAAAAAATATATACATACACTTAAAACAGAAATAAGAACTACTTTAAAATCAAATGCACTTTCCAGTCCTTAAATTAACAATCCAGAGATTGTATGTTATATAATATATGTTATAATGGCTGCTAAAAATCACCAGGAAGAGATCAGCTTAAACACAAAAGGAGGGCAAATGGCACTCAGCCTTCAAACTTTGTAGGCATGTTAGCTTCAGCATACAACTAGTGCAAACTTGTAAGTGAATATGGTGCTTAAACAGGCAGATTGCAGATCAGCAAATCATAGAGCTATTAGCACACACAATAATAACAGAAATATACATTAGATCAGGTTGAAGTAAATAAAAGATACATAAAATAAAAGAGACTGTGTAGGCCTACTGCCCTGGCAGTGCGTAGTATGGAGCATGACAGCCAGCTAACATTTAAAAGCCCAATAAAGAATAAAAGACACAATGCTTGACTTCTCTTGTTTCTTCGTTAATCTTGTATTGGTAGGTTTTTCTTTGTAAAACTGTAACATAGACATGACAAAATAAATCAATATACACACAGTACCAGACCTATACAGACAGTAGACAATACACACTAAGTAGTATATGGTAAGTATACACACAGCTATGCTATTCCTATTTAAGTATTAAACAACACATGACTGTAAAAACACAGCTTAGCATGTATGACAAAGTATAGTGAGCTAGCAAACAATTAGCTTCTGTAGTAGTGTACCTGCTAGCTAACAGGGCCACATGTGCAATCAAATAAACATACAAGTAGCTTACTTTACATTCTTACACCTGAAAGCTAATGTTAACATTGCACACGCTAAGCTGTGTTTTTACAGTCATGTGTTGTTTAATACTTAAATAGGAATAGCATAGCTGTGTGTATACTTACCATATACTACTTAGTGTGTATTGTCTACTGTCTGTATAGGTCTGGTACTGTGTGTATATTGATTTATTTTTTCATGTCTATGTTACAGTTTTACAAAGAAAAACCTACCAATACAAGGTTCACGAAGAAACAAGAGAAGTCAAGCATTGTGTCTTTTATTCTTTATTGGGCTTTTAAATGTTAGCTGGCTGTCATGCTCCATACTACGCACTGCCAGGGCAGTAGGCCTACACAGTCTCTTTTATTTTATGTATCTTTTATTTACTTCAACCTGATCTAATGTATATTTCTGTTATTATTGTGTGTGCTAATAGCTCTATGATTTCCTGATCTGCAATCTGCCTGTTTAAGCACCGTATTCACTTACAAGTTTGCACTAGTTATATGCTGAAGCTAACATGCCTACAAAGTTTGAAGGCTGAGTGCCATTTGCCCTCCTTTTGTGTTTAAGCTGATCTCTTCCTGGTGATTTTTAGCAGCCATTATAACATATATTATATAACATACAATCTCTGGATTGTTAATTTAAGGACTGGAAAGTGCATTTGATTTTAAAGTAGTTCTTATTTCTGTTTTAAGTGTATGTATATATTTTTTGTTTAGTGTCTCAATGCAAATAAAACAGACTGTCTTGACTTATATTGCTTTTGTTAAGGTATTTTCCACATGTAATACTGATATGCTTCATGTTTCATCTATAAAGGGGATACTACTGCAGTTAACACTGTTGTGTGTATAATTAAGTGTAATAATATTTACTGAAAAGTCCAAATTGTTTCACTTTGAGGTAAAGTCAATACTTCATGACAGTATAATAAAGGTTTCATGACAGTCAATGTCAAAATTAGACAGTGTAATAACACTTAATGACATGTTAATGAAATGTACAAATTGTTTCACTTTACCTGAGGCCAAAATAATCATTCATGAGCATGTTATAAAGTCATTAGACAATGTAATAACGCTTCATGACATGTTAATGAACTGTCCAAATTGTTTCACTTTACCTGAGGCCAAAATAATCATTCATGAGCATGTTATAAAGGCATTAGACAGTGTAATAACGCTTCATGACATGTTAATGAACTGTCCAAATTGTTTCACTTTACCTGAGGCCAAAATAATCATTCATGAGCCTGTTATAAAGGCATTAGACAGTGTAATAACGCTTCATGACAAGTTAATGAACTGTCCAAATTGTTTCACTTTACTTCAGGCCAACAGAAACATTCATGACAGTATAATAAAGGTCTCATGACAGTCAATATCAAAACCTTCCACATATGACAGTTTAATGTAATCTTACAACATAAATCAAAATAGTTTTTTTACATTTGATTATTAAGCCTACTATTACATGTTTATGACAGGTCATGTTATTGGTTAATGTCAAGTCGACATAACCAAGATATTTTGTCTTTATTAATGTCAGGTTGTCATTACAAAGACACGGACAAGTTATTTTGTCTTAGCTTATGTCAGGTTGTCATTACCAAGTTATTTTGTCTTAGCTTATGTCAGGTTGTCATTACCAAGTTATTTTGTCTTAGCTTATGTCAGGTTGTCATTACCAAGACATCGACAAGTTATTTTGTCTTAGCTTATGTCAGGTTGTCATAAAAAACACATCTCATACAATGTCAATGTGTCATTAAACGTGACATAATTTACCGAATGACACTTTATGACAACAGTCATAACCATTCATAATGTTCATGACATGTGTCATGACAGTGTAATGACAGTCTTATGACAGTCTTATGACAGCGTTATGTATACGCCTTCAAATAAAGTGTTACCGGTGAGGCTACTTGTAATGTCCTCAAGTGTTTCCACTATCTGCTACCTAATAATTTGTCAACACAAAAACCCAAATAGAATATTTTCAATCCACTACATCCATCTGGTACATTAAAATATTTACAAATATGAATTGAGCAGAAATAATAGGCTACAATCAATTAATAAATTATGATGCATCGTTATTCACAACCCTATAGCATAAAGTAGTTTAAATTAGCTCCAACTCAACCATCAACAGCAATAAGATACATGCTAACATGTCAATATTTACATTCCAGTAATAAAATATAAATAATAAAAATACATTTAACAAAGGGGCCATTTGAGACATTTTACCCCTGATATTAAATAGACTTTGTAGGCAAGATAATAACATTTTTGTACTTTTAAATATGAATGCTTGAATTAAATCCGTGGAGCACATAGTCTGCATTGGTAGACTAAAAATAGTCGATCTTCACTGGTTGGTGTTACTTGATTCAAAGAGGTCGTGGAAACGGTGATGTCCCACTCTGCCATCATAACTGGGCACCATCATTTAAAATGATGTTAATACTTTCACGATTTGTAACCAAAATACAATTTTAACATTTATGTGATCAGAATATGGTGTTGTTGGAATGCATTTGACTGACTGGTGTTTCTTTCTTTTGTCCAAGTTTATTTAAATCACTTTAAAAAAAACAGAATCCTTGACTCAATTTATTACTAAAACAATTGAATTAAAAAAAAGTACATCATAACCTTCATGAAAGGAGGGTTTTTTTTGTCTAATGAATAGGCTTCCTTTGGTTTTATTATTTAATGTACTTATTATTCATAATATTTCCCACTTTATTTTAAATAGGATTTAAAATACAGGACATGTAATTATTTGTAATATTTTGTTTAAATTACTGACCTGCTTAACATTTCTTTAACTTAAGTTAAGGATCTGAGTAGTTTCTTCCACCACTTGCCCTTCACAAATTACAAAAAATGCTTTTAAACTTAGAATTAGAGAGGCTTCTGCAGATGCAGCAGATGCAATGGGAGTGACAGAACAGGGAACGTAAACGTGTGGTAGGGAGGATGCTAACTTGCCTGAAACATTGTAGGTTAACACTGAACCACTCCAAACTCCAGCTTAGTGGTTGTAGTTGTAGTATTTCTGCTTAAATCATTTGGTGATGTTGCCTGATAGATTGTGGGCATGATGTACTTTTTAATCTTTCCCAAATTATTTCTGCTGTAATGAAGACTTTCGAGTGGCCCAGGATCAGTTGATGGGATAATAAAAGGACTGTACAAGTAAGTGCATTGAGGTTAAAGTAAAATAAAAAAAACTGAAGTAGGAGACAGTTGACACCAATGTATTTATACACATAATTCCACCTTTATTAAGATTTTTTTAAGAATTCACGCATTTCACTTTTACATAATACAATAAAAACCCTCTGACACGTATAAAGACGCAGCAGCTTTCTCTAAATCATTTATGTCCTTATGCTCTCAACACTTTACAGGAAAAGAAAAAAATCCAGACTGTACTGAAAGAACACCTCAAGTCAAATGTATTTGCTTTAGTTCTGAGCCAGAACTCTGTCTGATACTGGTTAAACAAATAGTTCTTCTTTCAAAATTAATGATATTTAAAGAAGACTGAAAAACAAACACACAACTGAATTACACAAACCAGTTGCACGGAAAATATTACAGTGAACTTTCAAATTAAGATTTAAGATTGAAATGAACTTTTCAGTGACTGCTTTAGCCAAGTAAGGCAAAAGTAATGTTTAAGAAATGTCTTATTTCCCTTGCTTATCAGTTAAATATAGCCATACATATACTGTATATAAAATATACTCCTCTTGCCCCAAAATGCATTGCCTTACTTTCTCCAACATCTATCTTGTATACCTTGTATTTACTCATTTCAAAGCACAATACACCTATCATAATCATGCCAGAAATGTGTTGAAAATGCTTGATTGTAATAGTCTAATGCAGACAGGCTCCCTCAGACTTTCTTAGATAGTTACACTGTTCTCTATCTGAGTAGGATTCAGATATGGGTAGGGTACCTCAAGCGAGGAGTTTCTTGTTGTAATTGCTTCACTGAGGCAGCACAACTTTGCTTTAAATTCCTCCATCAACTGCTTAGTGGCAGGCTCATTGAATCGTTCTTCAGGGTATGAACCCAAGTAGATCTGCAAGTGACAAAATGAAACCATACATCAGACTGACACTGTATTTTTCTTAGTTACAATTTTTAAAGCAATATAAAAAAAAGTGGATTAGTTATAACCAGCTTCCTTTCTGTGTGTTCACACCAAACTTACCATGTCAATGTAGTCGTCTGAGAACGTCCAAGCTAATGCTACCAGTTTGACTGTCTCTCCAACATTTGGAAGGGTCTCCAAAACTGTCTTCATGCTTGACTGCCCCTTAGTGGTTGGAGGATTTTTGCACAGCAGGAATGTGCCGTTGGGCGCCCAGGAGTAGTAGTCAAACTAAATAAGGAAAGAAGCTTTAATATATATTTATTTTGTTAATATATGTTTTATTATACAGTCATATGAAAAAGTTTGGGAACCCCTCTCAGCCGGCATTATAATTGACTCTGCTTTCACAAAAAAAATATAAAAGTGGTATGTCTTTAATTTACCAGGAACAGTTAAGTACTGGGATGTTTTCCAAACAAAGATTTTTTGAAAAGCAGTATTTGGTTGTATGAAATAAAATAAAATGTGAAAAACTGGCTGTGCAAAAATATGGGTACCCTTGTGGTTTTGTTGATTGTAATGCCTGTAACAGCATGTAAAACTGATGACTTTAAACACAAAGTTGGTTGGATTATGTTGTTAAGCCTTGAACCTCATATAATTGTCTGTTTAATCATGAGAAAATGTATTTTAGGTGCCTAAATGCAAGTTGCACTTCTCTTTGACTCTCTGCTGAAGTGAGACAGAATGGGATCATCAAAACAGCTCCCAAAAGATCTGAAAAACAAAGATTGTTCATTGTCATGGTTTAGGGGAAGGCTACAAGAAGCTTTCCCAAAGGTTTGAATTGTCAATTTCGACTGTAGGGAACGTTGTCAGGAAATGGAAGGACACAGGCATAGTGGCAGTTAAACCCAGGCATGGCAGACCAAGAAAAAAACAGGAGCGGCTATGTGGAGGATTGTGAGAATGGTTGCACACAACCCACAGATCACCTCCAAAGGCCTGCAAGAACATCTGGCTGCAGATGGTGCATCTGTACATCGTTCAACAATTCAGCGCAATTTGCACCAAAACATCTGCTTTTTATAAAGACCAAATAACTTAATTTTTGTCTCATCAGTCCAAAGCATTTTCTTCCAATATGCAGCTGGCTTGTCTAAATGAGCTTTTGCATACTCCATGCAACTGTATCTGTGGCGTGGGCACAGAAAGGGCTTCCTTCTCATCACCCGGCCATACAGATGTTTTGGTGCAAATTGCACTGAATTGTAGAACCATGTACAGATACACAATCTGCAGCCAGATGTTCTTGCAGGTCTTTAGAGGTGATCTTTGGGTTGTGTGCAACCATTCTCACAATCCGCCGCATATGCCGCTCTTGTACTTTTCTTGGTCTGCTAGACCTGGGTTTAACTGCAACTGTGCCTGTGTCCTTCCATTCCCTGACAACGTTCCTTACAGTAGAAATTGACAATTGAAACCTTTGGGAAAGCTTCTTGTAGCCTTCCCCTTCTTTGTTTGGAAAACATCCCAGTACTTAGCTGTTCCTGGTAAATTAAAGACATACCACTTTTATATTTTTTTTGTGAAAGCAGAGTCAATTATAATGCCGGCTGAGAGGGGTTCCCAAACTTTTTCATAAGATTGTATATTTTGTGTTCCGGGCCATAACTTTGATGGAAAATTTAACTATCTGGATTCATTGTTCAACAATACAGATAACAAAATGTAAACCTATGTTAGACATGCAACCTTTGCACTTTGCAATGTAATGCATTCTTGCTCCATGTTCTATACATTTGCTATGTTAAAACAAAGTTAATACTTGAAGAAACACCAATATGTATTCCATTGTCTTGCCTCACCTGTCCGTTATTTCCTGCAGCATGTTGAACACTCACTGTGAAGATCACCATGGTGATGAACTTGATCACTTCCTCCACAGTATTAAAAGCTGCTGGAAACCCTATCCATAGAAGAATGTTCTCATAGTCAATTATCAGCATTTCCGTCATTTATACATGCAGATTGTGTTAATATATTTCAGAAGAACATGGGTTAATGGTTACCTGATGCCTTGTTTCCCAAAAAGCCATGTGTGAATATCTCACTGATCCATTCCTGCAGCTCAGTGTCTTTACGGACCTCACTGTCTGAGGGATAAAAGTACTCCACCATTTCTTTCACAAAGCTGGTGTACAAAAAATATTTATTTAATTAAAATAATAATAATTTTAGATTTTGAATTACTACATTTGTATCTTAAAGAAGACAGGGCTGAAATGAAAAATATGATAAGTCTTGAATCAAGGACAAAGTATCTGAATAATTCCTCCACAACTGTTAATAGAAACCTGTTGATGATGTTCCACAGTCTCAGGCCATCATCTCTGTAGTAGAAGTTGGGAATATTATCCAGACCTCGTGCAGTGATGTTCTCTGGCAGACAGAGGGAGCTGTAGGTCGTTTCAGAGTGAGACCTTCTCATGAGCTCCACCATCCCCTCATATCCGAGTGAACTCTAATGATTAATAGATAATACACAAATGTTTAAAAACAATCTAAGTTACTTTTATAATGATGCAATGTAACTGGAATAATGAATGTTAAACAGCCATACTATTCTTAAAGCCCCGCCAGGTCCAAGAAGATCTTTGCGGGCCACATTGTTTATGTAAAGAGTGTAGCGGAAGTGTGGGATCAGTAACTGTTCAGATACAGGAAAGAAGATTAAAAGTCAAAAGATGCCGAAACCAAACAAAACTCAAAATTGTTTCCTTCTCTTGCAAGAATAAACCCTGGTTGATACAATATTCCTAATTTCTAACATGTTTAATATATATTCATGCATAATCAGACCCCGTGGTTGGTTCTCTGTGTGTCCTCCCCTCTTTGCCCCATTACATCTTTCATCACCATAACATCAATTTCAGGGGCATCACCATAAATGGAAGGGTAACACTTTACAATAAGGTACACAACAAAGAGTAGTTACTCTTCCAAAAAAGAGTAGTTACTCTTTTAAAAATAGTAGTTAACCTTCCTAAAATGAGTAGTTACTAAAGAGTAACTACTCTTTTTTGGAAGGTTAACTACTCTTTTTTGTGTACCTTATTGTAAAGTGTTACCAATGGAAGACAATAGATATTGTTTCATTTTGTAAAGATAAATTCTAGGATGTACCATTATAGCTGTGAACAGAATAGTGGGGTTGGACTCACAAATCTATCTTTAGTCTGTACTATTAACATTATACAAATGTGCAATGGCTTAATAGTGAAAAGAACCTATGTGTGATGCTTCTTAATGTGCTACCTCTCATAGACATGTCTATAAAAGATCGGAGAGGGAAGTTGGAATTCCTTCAACAATTTGCAATCTTATACAATTGGCTCAACATCTTGTATAAGCGGAAGAACTGAAGGGACTTGCACTATTAATAATTTAATTTAAATAAATAATAATCTTAATTTCCTAATAACCTAACCTGTTCTTACCAGTGACCTCAGAACCATGAATTGGAAAAAGGTTCACCAGTACTAAGTGTAATTTGTTCCCTAATTTGTTCCTCCTCTGTACCTTGTAGAGGGGATGAATCTCAGGCAAACAGCGGAGGGTGGCCACAGTACAGAATTCTCCGAGGAAGTGATTGTTCATGAGGTGATGGACTGCTTCGTGATCAGAGACATCTGCATGCTTAATAAACATCTTGGCAAGCAGCCAGTCAGTCTCCAGGTCATTGGGCAGAAAGATGGGGTTCTGCTCAGAAGGTTGTTGACGCAACTGAAAAGTGATAAATGCTAATTTAATTTAATTTAATTTAATTTAATGTAAAATAGAATAACAGGACTTCTTAAAACTATGGCATGTAATATAATGATATGACCTTCGATTTCACTTGATTTGGTATAAATAATGTCACTGAATAGATGTATTAGTTAAATACCTGTATTGCAATTGGCATCAGTTTGTTTTCTGGGTTCATGTAAAACAAACAGAGACCAGCAGTCACTTGCATAGGCACACCATTACGGTTTCTAGTTGGTAGACCAGCCATTTTCTTCTGGTCATAAAGGAATATATTGCCTTTCTGTATGATAAGGGAATACAGAAAAAATAATGGTTGAAAACATCAACAGATATCACTTATTTGTAATAAATCAAGGTAAAGGGATTCAGGGACTTTCCATGGTGATAGTACACTCCTTTAAGTGTATGACAAACCATGACCCAAATTAAAATCTATTGCCAATTTAAAGCCCCTCATCTTGCATACCTCAATTTCCTTCTTCAGAGTGCTGCCCTCTTCCAGGAACGGCTTCACCATCTCCTCAGTCACTGGAAAGTTTGGTGGAAGCTCTGAGCAGCGCTTGATCACATTGGGGTTGACTGCGTTCAGAAACTGGGATCCGTAAAAGTCATCTTCCTTCCAGTGCTCTGTTACATACTCTGCAGGAATAGAAAATAAATTATGTAATGGCCAATTATTTGTTTTTTCTTCAGGTTTGAATTACAACATCATGGTTAGTTTGTACCAGAACACTTTTTCATTAGCAAGTGGTTAGCAATAATAATAATTTTACCCATCAAGATGCAGCAAAGAGAAAATGTTGATTTTTTTTTAACTATATTGCAAATGTTGGATTATTAATGATACATTTCTGTTTACTATAAATTGTAGTTGGAATGGGTGTTACAACGGTGTCAAAGTCATCAACAGTGTGATGCTGTGAAAAAACGTTGAATTTGCCATATTGTCAGAAGTATGCATTACATTTTCTTTAAATGATCAGTTGTGGTCTGTTCTCAATTATTTAAAAAGGCCATAATAACAGCTTTCCTCCTGTGCTACCCTACTAAAACAATGTACTGTATGCGTGTATTTTTTTCAGGCTGTGTTGAATTTATCTGTATTTTCTTTTTCAACATTATCTCTGTCCCTTCCCCCTTTCTTTTTTCTATGGAAGACTACATTCTAATTTGGATGAAGGCCTGATCTAGCCTTAGCTTGGTTCTACCAGACCATCGTACTTCATTTCATTTGTACAGAAGGTCTGGAATCGTTCAATTGACAAACGTTAACTCACTTGAAGGCGGGTGTCTGTTGAAGTTTAAAACTATTGGATCTGCCCAGTGCCACTCTGGATCTGCCAATCAACCATGTCATGCGCTGGCTTCTGAGCCACTCCTTCTGTTAGCTGATTGGACCGGCAGAAATCTGTCCGGAGAAAATCTAAGAATATACCGCACACCCAGACTGACTACAATAGTTAGGCGGGCGGTGCCAGGCTAATCGCCTACTACTTCTGCTCAATTTTAATTTTCCTTCAGTAATCAGTCAGGGTCTGCGGTATATTCGCAGGTTTTTTCCCTGGCAGAGGTTGTGCGCATGGACCTATGAAGAAGTGGACAACGGATTGAAACATAGCGCCCATTTATTCCTATGAAAGCTGCTCATTGGCACAGCGCAACATACAGAATCAGAATGTTCTTCTGCATCATGGGTGCCTAACACGCCCCTAAAGCATGACGTTCCGGATGTAGAAGTATTCTCGTTCTGTAGCATTGTAAGCTAGAAGTCGTAGGCCCCACCCTTTCTCGGGCTAACGGCTAAAACTGAAAATAAAACGGCTATTAAACGCTTGTGATGGCGTTTTGAAAAGAGAAAAATTCAATTTGATTAGTACATGTTCTAAAGATAAGTATAAGCCTGATTGATCTCCAGAATTTTTTTGCAGAGACACATTCCTATTTGACGCTGTATTGGAGTGAACAGGGATATCTGCTTACGGGCTCGTATGAATTCCATTTTGTTGCTGGATAAGGAATAAGGCACTGCTCCTTGAGGCCTGGTCGTGAGCCAGTTTCATTTGAAGTTAGAAGCCGGCACATGTCATACGTCACAACCAAACATTATGCGATTGGTTGGCAGATCCAGAGTGGCACTGGGCATATCCAATAGTTTTAAACTTCAACAGAGACCCGCCTTCAAGTTTACGTTTGTCAATTGTGCGATGCCAGACCTTTTGTACAAATTAAATGAAGTACGATGGTCTGGTAGGACCAGGTTAGGCCTCATCGGCGTACTGTGTTCAATTATCTACACAACGATAATTTAAATTTTATAAAAGAACGTTGAAGCATTTTACTCAGCAAAGTTTTCCAGAAAACGGTTTCTTTAAAAATTCCATGGAACGTACAGTTTTGTGCAAACGTTTTAGGCAGGTGCTGTAAACTAAGAAAGCTATGAAAAATCTAAATAATAATTTTTTACTTTTATAATTAAAATAAAATGTGAAGAGGTTATACCGGTTAAGCAAGGTCTCTCCCAGACAAAGATTTCAAAGCAGACTGGGGTTTCAAGATGTGCTGCTCTTTTGACAAAGCACAAATAAACGGGCAATGTTGAGGATTGTAGGATCAGTGTTCGGCCATGGAAACTTAGTGCAGTAGATGAAAAACACATCAAGCTTAATTTCCCTGTGAAATCGAAAGATGTCCAACAGTGCCATCAGCTCAGAACTGTCAGAATCCAGTCTGGTTAGAAGGGGTCTCCATGGAGGGTTGCAGTCAAAAAGCAATATCTCCAACATGGAAACAACAACTATGCATGAAAACATAGGAACAGGGGCTCAGAAAAATAGCAGCATTGGGCTCTGGACTGGTGAAAATTAAATATTTAACTGTAGCAGAAGGCAGGTTGTTCGATGAAGGGCTGGAAAGCAGTATAATAATGAGTGTCTGCTGGCAGCAGTGAAGCATGGTAGAGGTTTCTGCAAAGGGATTTGAAGATTAGTTCAGGATTTATGGTGTCCTCAATGCTGAAAACAGTAGATGGATGTACCTGGGTCCCACTGGTTTCTGCCAGTTCTGAGATAATGGCACTGCTGGATTTAGATTTCTCTTCTGTTCATTGACTGCATTTTGTTGATTTATCAAAATTAACTATTAAAACCTACGTTTTTGAAAGCAATCTTAGTTTACAGCATTTTTCACACCTGCCTAAAACTTTTGCACAGTAGCCTACTATATGTTGCATCTTTAATGCATTGTTGTTGAAGATGCATGGTCACAACAGTGGTTGCAGTGAATTAATAATAGTGTGACTAATAGTGTGTCTGCTAAATGCTTAAATGCAGTAACTTGTTAAAAACTGTAGAAAAATCTACCTGACATTGTTGTTTTTTTGAACCAGAAGATTCTCTTCATGTCCTCAATGCTTTCCCATTCTTCAGAAGATCCAAGCATTCCCTTAAGCTTGAGTTCGATACCACTGAAGGAAGACAGGGTTAAGAAAAAAGAAATGCAGGATTAAACCACATTCTGATATTATTCTTAAAATGTACCCTTTGCTTCAACACATAGTTAATATGACTATTTTGGAACCCTGTTGTGTCTTTTCTATAGATATTGATGAAGACACACATTGCCCTTTTATCATTTAATATTTCAGTTGTCCTGGACTTCGAGAAGCGTTCTTCAGCTGGGAGCTCAGATGCATCATTGAAAGGGCCAATGTGGGGTAGTCCTTCAGCCAGAATCTTCCATCTAAAAAAAAAGCAAACAATGTTACCCAAAACCCATTTCTCAAGATAAGCCTACAGAGCCATAGCTAGACACATACTGTACTGCACACATGCAAACTTACTGGTAGAAGCTCTTCTTAAGCATCAGCTCTTTTTTTCGCTGATCAATCAACAGTGGATGGTCCTCCTCAAAAACTTTCATGGCTGAAATGTAAGAAGTACAAACAGAAGTCAAATCTTCAATTCCAAAACTAACTCCAAATGTCAAATAATAACATTTTCTATAAGTCATTTTGTGAATTTCAAGCAGACCTCTCCCTCCTCTCAGCTCCACCAGTTCTCCCCTGGAGATCCATCTGTAACAGGGGAAAAGAAGGACTTCTCCCTCTGGAGTGGTCACCTCTATTTTGGAGCAGTACCACTCATCTTCTGGGAGAACAAAAAACGGATCCTTCTCGACCTTAAGCAGCAGAAGTTTTCCCAGAGGCAAACTGTTTTTTATGGTGTAGGTCCCTGTCTTGGAATAAGGGTTGGTATAAATATTGTGCAAAAAACAGTACATAGGCCTATTTATGTATAATACTTTGTCTGTGTTTGAAGCAAGCATAGATTTTGCAATCTATGAAAATGTAAATCTATCCCTAATACATGTTTAAGTCTTGTGACCATCCTGAATTTGTATTCATATTTCTATGTCTAATTATGCTGAAGCAGAGAGGCCCCAAACATGGGACAACTGGGGCATTTTTAACACTGATTCACTATGGATTATTAAGCAATTTTTTCAGCTTGTTCGTGTTAATTGTGAAGACCTCTGTAAAAAACTCTAGAAAAAAAGCCATTGCCGAACAAGACATTTTTAATTTTTGCCTAGTTGTCGACAAAAAGCTACAAGAGGAATTATGCAACATTTTCGATAGGAAAGAAGAATGATAAAGATCAGAATGCAGAACAACAAGTAGGGTTACCTTATTGCTCTGGCTTTTCCATATTGTTTAGCCTACATAACCAAAGCAAGCTTACCAAGTAAGCCAGGCTTATTTTGGTTAGCCTAGCTCATTTTCAGGATTGGCCTAATACTTATTTAACCCCTATGTTTAAAAAAGAAATAAACTAACAAACATTAATTAGTTAAAGATTGCTTGATAGGACAGCCCTCTGGATAACCGAAGATATCACGGCTTAATCTTGGGTGTGTGCACCACTAGCCCCCTGGCAAATTCCTTGCCTGCATTTAATGGCGCAGCACTGACGCCTCCCCGCCCAGATCAGATAGATAATAGGCCTAGTACCATTTGTTTGGTCAGTCGGAATCTTCCGACATAGTTAATGAGCCCCAATGGTTCGTTCACAGGATAGTATGCGGAGCAAATTCAAATTTGCTAGCGGCGAGTCTGGATTTCCAGGGTAGGCCTTTTTGACACAAACCAACAAACTATAGGCCTATGTGTATGTAAACAAGAACATTAACATTGTCCTAGACCAGGGGTTCTCAAACTTTTGATAGCTGAGGGCCAATTTAGGAACCCAAGATTGGACCGAGGGCCGCCGAAGGAAAAAAAATTATAAAACTGAAATAATTTCAATGGCCAGCGTCTTTGCGTCTTTACAGTTTACATGTATTGGTCAGCATCCAATACTGTGTAATTAACACATTTAAAGTAATAAATGAAGGGCTAGGTCTCATTTCAACATTGGGGAACACACATTAAAAGCGGGGGTCTGGGGGTTGTCCCCCAGAAAAATTTGAGGTACGAACACTTCATTTTGTGCATTTTGGTTAATTTTTATGCAGTAATTTGTGTATTCTGTATTTATTTATGGTGGAAATGTTAAGGAAAAGACAACTCGCTCCCATTGACACACATCTAATGGAATATAAATCAAGGCACTGAGGCATTCTGTATTGCATTCAAATATTTATTCTACTTTATTGTTCAAAACTTTCTACACATTGAAAACGTATCACCTTTTGGAGTGTTTTTTTGTAGGACTCACTACTCATGATGCAGCAGCAGTGTAAACTATTATGACACTATACATTGGAAATAAACAGGGTGGGCTATCAGCAGTCAACTAGGCAGATAGTTCCATGGCTATCAGCAGCTAGCTAACGTTAGTTTGTTAGCTAAACTTTAGGCAAAAGAGTTAGAAACCAGATAATGTTAGCATCCATCCTTAGACACTTGACCTAATCTAATTCACCTTGAATGTGAGAAAGTGCATCGTATTGGGCTTGACAAGCTCACTATCTAACAACTTACATTGGGACCACTACACTGTCTGCTGCATTGCGGGAGGCTGACCAGCCGTCTGCAACGAGAGGCAGAGGCCAGCCGAACTTCGCAAGTTTAATAAGTGGGGAATGAATACAAACAATTAGGAGGGATATTTAAGTATTTCGACCCCTGTACTGTTTTTACTGTTACGGGGGACGCATCCCCTCTGTGCGTTTCAATAAAAAAAAATAAAAAAAATGATAATTTTTTATTTTTTATTTTTTATAATTCATAATTCAATGCGGGCCGCGGGCCGCCAGATATGCTTCCGCACTTTGAGAACCACTGTCCTAGACCTAATTTGAAAATCACTGTGACCAAATATTATCACAGCATTATGAGCATAACCAATTAATTAATACTTACTGTCCCCTTCATTAAGTCGATTCCATAGTTGTCCAACTCAGTTCGCTCACTCTGCCCTTCAGATCCAAATAAGGTTACATATACGTAGTCCAATGTTCCCGCATATTGCATGTCACCTGTTTTCACCTCTATCTTGTACTCAGCCATGTTCACTCCCTTGTTTTGAATACGAAAAAGAAGGAATCTCCTAATTGCAAAGTAAATGCTCTAATTCTGTGCAAAAGAAAACAATAATGATACTCTGTATATTGATTCTCTCTTCTACCTCCTCGCCTTGTAGCCACAGGTTTTCCTCTTTGTGTTCAGACTATAGCCCTCCGTCTCTTTTTATAGCTTTTTGCTCCTCCTGTCCTGAACAAGATAAACTGGTTAACAGCAGTTAGTCCCTTAGGCCCAGAGGTGGGTCGTAACGCGCTACATTTACTCCGTTACAAATACTTGAGTAACTTTTTGAATAAATTGTAATTTTAGGAGTAGTTTTATTGCAACATACTTTTACTTTTACTTGAGTAAATATTTGAAGAAAGAACGGTACTTTTACGCCGTTCCATTTGGCTACGTGACGGTCGTTACCTTATTTTTTTATATATTTTATTTATTACATGCAAGAGCTATTTCTCTCATGATTTCTCTCCCCGGGGACGTCTTCAGCCAACATCTCTATCACGTGACTATTTCAACCAATAAAAACCACATTACAAAAGCTTGCCAATCAAATGCAGCCACTTCAGTCACATGACAAGTGTTGTCATAGGGCTCAACCATGGGCTCAACAATGTCCGCGGACTTTTTTAAAGGCTGCGGTTCCGCACCGATGTGTCCGTGGCCGTGCCATGTAGGTTAAACGCATATAACACAGACTCCCACACACTCACAATTACAGAGAAACTGTTCTTCTTTGACACATGTCCTGTTCTCCCTGTAGCCTACTCACTTCGCATGCCCCAGTCTGGCTGTGTGAGAGTCTGAGAGTGGTCTCTCTGTTCAGCCACTATACGTTAAGTGAGTGTGCCAGCAGGTTTTGATGTGTAACAAAGTTTAATTTTGTGTTTTATATTTTTGGGGCTAAACACAACTTAGATAATTTTCTCAGGGCCAGTGACATATTGTAGGAATTTGTTTTAAAATGTGTATGTGCAAAACAATTGCAACAGTGTTATAAGTGTATTGGTTTTAAAAAGGAATGTAATTGTTTTTAACTCTTTGATTAAGAAGGGGCATTGATTCATAGCAGAAGATGGGCCGGAGAATCGGAGCGGATGGGGCTATATTGCACTCGCTTAACTGCACGGTAGATGTCGAACAATTCGTTTCCGATTCTTGGGGTCAAGATTCCATTCAAAATGGATTTCTCGATTCAGTTCATAGGAGGATTTAAAGGTCACATATTATGCTTAATGCACTTTTTAAATGTGTTCTAACATATCCATGGGTCCACGGTGTGCCTAGAGACTGCCAAAATATTAAAAAAAATAACAATCTCTCCTGTTCTCACTCTCCCCCTTTCTGAAACACTCACCCTTCCCCCCCAATATACTCCAGTCAGAATTTTCCCCTTTTCTGACCTCACAAACTGGAAAGCCAGAAGCTTCCACTGTGCAGCCCACACCCCTATTTCTTATTGGTCCACGGCCCTGACAGACAGAGGGCGAGGCGTATCTGGCTTCGCTTCCGGATAGGGGGCGGGGGCAGCTCAAAGATTGTATATTTACGAGGGGAGCTGCAGCTCTTTTTAAAAAATAGGCCATTGTGAGATTAGCTGAACATCAGCACAGTACAATAAATTATCTGAAAGTTTTTTTCAGCAAACAATTAAAGAAAAACGTATTAGGGACCACTAAGACCATATAATATGGTGTATAATAGTACCGTAAAGTGTATAATATGGGAGCTTTAAGGATCTACTCCAGTCAGCTGTGTGCTAAATGCTACCTTTTAGCCTAAAGTGTGTCATGTTTGGTTTGCTTCAGGGAATTTTGACAGCATTATCATACATAGTGCAAAAGGCTTTAATTGTATTGTATTACCTGGAGAAATGTATGGCTTTCTGACCAGCCACACTGAAGTAAAAGCTGGTGGTGTGTTTCATCTCATCTGTATGTCCTGTTTCCTCTATCCAGTGATCAATTGGGTGGCAGTGCACTCCTTCCACCATGTTCCCCTCATCATATGAACAGCATCTGTCATGGCTTGATCCACTACCTGGTGACATAGAATACAAGCGCTCTGCATGTTAGTAACACAATTATTGCTGAAATACTACTTCAAGGAACTCAATTAACCTGATTAGTGAAAATCATCGATGCAAGTTATTTGCATCAAAGCTGTGTTTTCATATAACTATATTTAACAAAAGTGCAGTGGTTTCACATAATGATTGTCAGACAACGTGCTTACACTGTGCACACTTGACCTTTCCACTGGCTATTACAGGCTGTTGACAGGACATGAAAGCTCATATAGGCTCTATTTAGATGTGTATTTCAAACGATACAGCAACAGTCCGTGGAGATTTTTGGACATCATAACGTGTTTTGCACGAAATGTTACTGGAATTATTGTGTGGACCTTTACAAATGTAACAAGACACACAGTACTTATTAAAAAAGTGTATTTATCTTTGAAGGTTTCTTTTCTAAATAAATATAGGAAAATTGATGCATTTATATTTTTATAGAGGGACAAAATATTTAATGTATTATTAAACAGGAAATAATGTTAAAGATACAGTGTGAAATATTATTATTTTGGTCTCATCTAGTGGTTCTAGATTGCAACGCTCCATCTCTACCCCTCCCGTTTGGAGAATTTACAGAAGCTACGTTGGACTTTAATGACAACAAGCTACTAACTAAAGTTGACATCAGCCAACACTGCCTCAAGTCTTTCTACAATATCAAGTGATGAGGTGAAAATGCATTTAGTTATTTATTTAAAAAATGCGTAAGGCCGTTAATGTTAAGGTGTGGCAGACAGGCACGCAAACAGGACCCAAACGCAAGACGTAGCAAAATAATAATTTATTAAAGGGGACATATTATGAAAAACCAAACATTGCCGGTGTTTGGGCACACTGTTTAAGTTATTGGCGTCCCTACCAGCACACACAAGCTTCAAAAAGACAAATATGTCAGTTTCTTCTGGGACACTTATTTCGAAAAGGGGGATTTGAATGTTTGTTCCAAAAAACACCGACTGATGACGAAATCGGTCGGTTTTCATTATCATAAATACTCCCACGGGAAAGCTCACCAGAAACTTGGCAGTTGATTGGCAAATCAAGACGCCCGTTGGTAACCACACACACCTGGCTGAGCCTCCACTCGCTCACGCAACAACAAGCTGCAGTGTGAGCTCAACCTCAAGCTACCATCACACCCCAGCCTCGAAGCACACTAGGGCTGAATGGATTTACTTCATTTTTTGTTAGGCTATCTCCAGCAAAGGTTTGCAATCTGTTAGTGTGATCAAAGCCTTTTTACTGGAGTGTGGAGGAGACTGTGCCAGGAAGACTGAGAGACACCATCCGTCCGAAATGTAAGTAGTCCTATTTTAA